>NC_090276.1:62807500-63128750 GCF_040414725.1 Anabrus simplex
TATTCGTTTAAAGGAGGGGGAGTTTAGGGAGTGGAATAATTTACTAAGGGAGATGTTCAATAAATTTCCAATTTCTTTGAAATCATTCAAGAAAAGGCTAGGAAAACAGCAGATAGGGAATCTGCCACTTGAGCGACTGCCTTACATGCAGATCAGTAGTGACTGATTTACCCCTATTAGAGCTGTTAGTGCTGTCTCACTCCCATATTTTTTTTCCATACAGTAAGTCATGTGTGCCAAGTTCGATAGAGAGCTATGCTGCTTTACGTTACACCTATACAGATAGGTCTTATGACGACGATGGGATATGAAAGGGCAAGGTGTGGAAACGAAGCAGCCACAGTCTTAATGAAGGTACAGCTCCTGAATTTTCTTGGTGTGAATATTGAAAACCGTTAGATCCATCTTCAGGGCTGCCGACAGCGGGGTTCGAACGTACTGTCTCCCGAATGCAAGGTCACAGCTGCGTAACACAACCCACGCAGTCACATGCTCGGTCTTTCTTTTTAATGGTTATATATTTCGTGAACATTACACACTCAGAATTAGCCTGCTTGATAATGAGCAAAAATCAAACCTCATTCACTTTTATATGTCTAAGGAAAACTGAACTAAGTGCCTCGGAAATAACGAAAAATAATAACATGCGGTAAACTTAATGAGTTTTCTAGGAACGCTCTTAGAGGATGGTTGCCAAAGTTGTACTTCTTCTTAAAACAATAATCATCACTAATCACCACCGGAACGCTCTTATAGGTAGGAATTTTTTTACTTAAACTTCGTTTTTAAGGACTTTAAAAGTATTACATTTTCGTCATTAAAAAAATTCTGAAGATTTTTTCCTTCTTGACGAAAGATGCTCCGAATGTGCGTATATTATTTCCTTAGGGGGTTTGAAAGTTTTTTAACCTGAATTAACATACTTTGTCATGTTAAAACTAACTAATATTCTTGGGAAAGTTTTAGGTCCTAGGTGAAATTTCACGGTATTCAAAGAAAGTCTCAAAATTTTGAACAGTACTGTAAACAGTCGTTCTTGTTGTTTCATTGGTTGTTGGTTCAGGCCAACGTGGTTAACAAACAGTGCATGTGAGTAAGTTTATCTGATGATCTGTGCGGCTGAATGTGTTGATTATCACGTACTTAATTAGCGTGGAATAGGAAAGGAGGAAACGATGGCTTTCTATGTTAGGTAATTCATCCGGATTTGAAGCGGGGAATTATGGAAAATCACTTCTACGATGGTCGAGAATGGGATTCGAATTCACACCTCCTATACCCACAAAGGAGAGCTTTCAAGCGCTAATCTAAATCTAGATAATAGGTTGGTAGTCAGTTTTCTGAATTCCAATTGCGTTGTTGATACTATTAAGAATATTCTTCATCTTCTCTTTCAATGACAATTCTTCCTATTATACTGATTATTGTAAAAAAATCTTCGATATAATTAAAATTTACGTATGTATACTTTCAACTTCTAAAGCTAGAAGATTTTATCAAAATCTTCCTATTATTTAGGTAATTATGAAAACAATACCACGAGGTGAATGGGAGGAATCTTGTTTTTATCCTAAATTTCTAGTGCAGACAAAAATTCTGCCTTGTCAATAGTCTGCAACCGATTTTTCAATTCATCTAATTTTCTGATTTGTAAAGTTTGAGAATAAGGGATTTTACATTTCAAGTGTTTGCAATATTTTCTTTATGAATTCGATGCGCACAATTTTAATCGATTCAAAAAATTGCCTAAGGTTTTATTTACAACTTTTGTTTTGAAATTTATTCTACTTAATGTGGCAGGAGACTTCATTCTAACACGCATATGCTCTTTACACAACTAGTGTTCTTTTCCGTCCCCGATGGTATTAGAGTATTAGAAGTAATGAGAATCTTTCACTTTTACGCTCTTTGTGGCCCTTGTCTTTGACCGATACCTTCATTTTTCGAAGCATAGGACTCCTTTAATTTTTCCCTCTTGATTAGTGTTCCTAGAGGATGGTTGCCTAGTTATACTTCCCCTTAAAACAATAATAACCACCACCATCTTTGCACAACAAGAAAACGTAGCCACGTTATCACTTCCTGTCATAAAAGACAATGAAACGTGAGATGTGAACTCGGGAGGGGCGTAGGCGACCACGGTTCCATAGCTGAGTCCGGTGTTGTTTCCTCTTACTTGTCAGGCGTGTCACACTCCTCACTTTCATATTTCCTATCCGACTTTCTCTGGTCATCTATTGTTGTTTTCTGATCCTGACGGTATTAGAGCATTTGAGCCCTAGGGAGTCTTTCCTTTTCACCCCCTTCCTGGTACTTACCTCTCCTCTGGCCAGACCTTCATTTTTCGAAGTGCTGGACCCCTTATATTTTCCTTCAGAATGTTGGAGAATTTCCAAGTTGCAATATCTTTTTAAAACAGTAATCACTACCAACACTATAAAAACTATAATATTAGAAATTCTTTATGCTTAGTTATTACAAGTAAAAATTACAGTTATATTATTTGTGAATAGTACAACTATTTTCCTTTTAAAATATTTAACTGCAGTATTTATTATTATTATTATTATTATTATTATTATTATTATTATTATTATTATTATTATTATTATTATTACAGTGAGTTTCTCTCATCGGTTGGCCGGCAGGCGCGAGCAGCTTTTCTGCCGCCCTTTGACTCACCACTCCCCACTCCGCGGCATAGCTACAAGGACAACACTTCGCTCACTTAATCAATTAAAATTAGGAAAATTAGTAATACATAATTAATGAAATAAGCTCGTTAATTATGACAGGAGATTTTGGAAATGTTCATCCACGGATTTCTGGCATCATCTTAGGAAACTCCGATTCTCACGCGTAAGTTCGTCTTCCGTATTTGAGGCTATTACTCTCCGGGGTATGTTCTTTCAGTTCGTCCAACGTGTGAGGATTTCTTGCATACAATTTTATTTTTATGCTCCCCCCATAAATAAAAAAATGTCACAAACAATTAAATCTTGGGACCGTGACGGCGATACATCCGTACTAATAACATGGTCTTCAAAAATGTTCTCAATTAAGTTTAATGTGTCATTAGCTGCATGCGCGGTGGCAGAGTCCTGCTGAAAATATCAATTTCAACAGTCAGTGTCAGTCAGTTCGCCAAAAAATTGTTTGAGTATATTGTCCCTGTATCTTTGTGCATTAATTGTGCCCTGAGAAAAGATAGGTCCTATAATTCTGTATCCATTCACTGCGAACCATACTCCGATCCGTTCGTCATAAAGAGGAATTTCGTATATGCGATGGAATTTTTCTGTAATCCAATATGTGTTATTCTGCGTCTAAGCATAGCGGTGTAAATGGAACCATGCTTCGTCAGACAAAATTATTAAGCGTGGACCAGTTACTTCACCATGAAAGTTTCGCAACTTCCTCGTTAGTAAAACGTGCCTGCTTATTATAATCATGTGGATGCAGTTCGTGTACTACAGTTATCTTGTATGGTTTCAATTTTAACATTTTCATAGCCTGCTATGCTGAGCACTTAGAAATCCCTGCTCCTTGTCCAAGTTGTCTTAGGGATTTTGTAGGCGTATTTTCTAATCTTTCTGCGACTTCATTTACTTTTTCCTCGTTATGTACACGTTTTTTAACACTTAGCTTCTTCTTACCAGTTCCCCTCAATTTGTTTACAAGTTTCCACATGGTCTCTCTCTGTGGAAGGCGTACACCTGGAAGATGTGTTACATATTGCCTAAGGACTTCCCTGCAAGACTCTGTTTTCACATAATTATCGTAGGTACATAAATACCCTTACCTCTACCGTGTTCACGTGTGGAGGCATTATGAGAATTATACCCCGAAATAACACTTCACAACTCGAGAACAATGGGAGCAACAGATCGACACATAATACACGTTCTAAGCACGGACCTAAACTGCGAAGTGCGGGCTGTCGCTGTGCTGTGCTGTGATGAGTCAACGGGAGGCAGATAAGCTGGGCACACCTGCCGGCCAGCCGATGAGAGAAACTCAAAGTATTATGACGTGGATTAGACTTTTTCGGCTTTATTGACTGAACTGTGCCAAACTAAAAGCAATATCTTCTTCCGGGCGTGTTTCAGGCACTGTAAATAACGTGTCGTAAATTCTTGCTAAACTGGTCAAAAGTAACTGTCTCGAACCGGTGAGGAAACATGCTAGCCGAAGGGAATGGGGACGGCATTATCAAGTTCTACAACGATCGAAGTGAGGAATCAACAGCGAAAGTAAGTGATCTTATTCTGTTTATCATTTTCATTATATAGAAAGTACTAGGTAATTGAGCTTGAGAACTTTATTCTGTAGGTCATGACTTGCCACGAAGAACCATTTATGAAATCTGAGGGAACAGGGTGATTACTATACGCCTTAAGCTTATGTTGCCATCGTCACTGTATGCACGTAGTTAGCATTCACTAAATTATTCATGGTAATTGTAAGTCTGTTGTTTCCTGTAACGTCTGTCGTAATCGCTGAGAATTGAATCTCATTACTTATTATGCGTTAATCACTGTTCAGTCAAAATAATAATAATAGTCCCGTAACTATACAACTCTGCCAATCGAAGCGTTATTAAGTGATACTATCCCGCTACACAATCCTTTCACTCGGTATGCAATCCCGCATGATAGATTCGTCTACAGTTATACTGTGAAGTAACCTGAATGTGTAATACCACATCCCTTGAGTATGGATACTAATATTCCTTTACCGAGGTTGTGAGGCCTTTCATTATCACGCCCTTCCTGATCCTTCCATTTCGTTTGGCGATACCTTCATTTTTCGCAGTGCTGTGCCCCTTACATTTTCCTTCTGACTAATGTTAATGTAGGGGGATTTCCTTGTTGCAATTCTTTTTAAACAGTGACCACCACGATCAGTACAAAATTATAATATTATAAATTCTTTAAGCTTTAGTTATTTTGAGTAAAATGTACAGATATATTGTAGTACGTACAATTGTTTACATATGTGACAAGCTGCAATTAGCACCGTGTTATCGTCATAGTCAGGGGAATCTCTCGTAACCGAGTAAATTGTGGAAGAATACTCTTCAATTATTTATGAGTCATACTATTACGAGCCTGCGATGTGATGGTGCTGCGGTGATGAATTCAAGAATACTTATTAGCATAATGACATAATGAAACCGGCGATTATTAATTGCTTATCTGTTTACTTTTGCAGGTCTATAGCTACAAACCCCGTAAACTCATTGTGTTTGAATCAATATAAAATATTTTGAACACATAGTATGTACAGTAAGTCATCGTATATACTTAGGAATAACATGAAGTAAAATCCTGGTAAAACGCTATTCAAGTAATCGAGTGATTCTCCTCAACATTGACATAAATTTCGAGGCGCAACGACGATCTGTCCATATAAGTTTGACAATATCACCGTGATTTTTTTAAATTTAAAATTTACGGCCACCAGCAACAACGTTATTAAATTGTTAGTTTCTCTGTATATCATACATACTTTACAGGATACTGTAGTCAGTCTCCTAAAATATTTTTGAATTTTATGATATATTAATGGGGACAACGAATTGAAATACATTCAAATTTAGAAATTCTGAATTTAACAATATTGAAAACCTCTTTGGAATAACGATAAAACCACAAAATCAGTAATTTTTCAGGACAGAGGAAATTTATTTTGGGGTTTTATTTCATGGTATACAATTGTATTTGCAAGTGTACAAATGCGTTCATCTATTAAAAGCAAAATTTTATTCTGATAAAGGTTTGAATTGGATGTGATATAAAGGAGAATAGTTTGCAAGTATGTATTACGTTTGCATATAACGGATATAAAATAACATTAGTGTTAATAATAAAGGTAATAACATTAATAAAATGTCAATAAAATGTTTCAAATTATTATTATTATTAACAAGTACATCGCAATTGGGACATATCCTGGTGGCAATGATCACTTATAGTGGAGTGATAATGAAGTCAAAACATAATTAGCTAACAACAACGACAAGAGTACAAAAAACAATTCCATGGAGAAAATATTGCAAGAAATACGACTAGCGGAACATTCCAACACCGTCACATACAAACTCACTCACAACTTAAGTATTTCAAAATTTTATACCATGACGTGCAGTAGATTTAGGGGGTCCTGTATAGAGGTGCCTTTTATTGAAATGATTTATAACACCTGATGATGAACAAACACAGGCCCATGACTGACGCTCCATCCTCACACCACGGAGGACTAGCTTAAAGTTCAAATGTAAGACGTAAGATGACACCACAACATAGAGGCGTGATGATATACCCTATTTCGTCTCAATTTCTCACTTTTTAGAAAACTGTTGGTTACATCCTTATTCTGGGCAGGTCTTCAATTCGAAAATGGAGAATTCTGCAAAATATGAGCGCGTGTTTACCTTATTATTGATGACTGCACACAGGAGCTACACTACTACTGTGTTTATATTGTCATGCAGTGTCAATTTATGGTTGCAGTATAGCAGATGCTGCATATTATGATGGATGCTACGCACATATATTTAAGTTATCCCGCAGAGGATTAATCTCTACGTACCAGTGAAAGCGCTAAGTAGAACGAGCTCAGCTGGACGCTTTAGTACCTGGTTAAATTATCTTTAATGTAACAAAATTAACATCACAGGACTCCAAATTAAGAAGAGACGCATGCAGAGCTGTGAGTTGTAACCAATGGAGTTGGAAAGATTTACTCACTTTGCAGGGGTTCGTTTATGGTTAATGAACGGATTTCTATGCAATGGCACGGTGTTGGTGTAGAAAGATATAGCATTAATCTGCTCACTTTAAGGGGAGTCACGAGTGAAATGTTGCAATTATTAATGTTGAAATCATTTCTTAGCACACAAATTGGGGTCCTCATACTAAACGTGAAATTAAGCCATTTCCTCAACCTTGCCGAAAGGTGAAGGGATAACGGACCCGGAAAGGTTTAAAATTGTAAGTTTTAGATAGCTCAATAAAAAAGGAAAAAGTTCAAAAAAACTTCTAGCCTAAATTTAGTTCCGGGAAAACATCCTAAAATAGCTTATTTATTCGTTTTCATGTTTATTCAAATCCTAGACAAATTAATTTATTTGCATAATTATTTCCGGCGGGGAGGGATTCAGTTAGGTGGAAATGTAGTAAGCAGTTTGGCCTATGCTGACGACTTGGTCTTAATGGCAGATTGTGCCGAAAGCCTGCTGTCTAATATCTTGGAATTTGAAAATAGGTGCAATGAGTATGGTATAAAAGTTAGCCTCTCGAAGACTAAATTGATGTCAGTAGGTAAGAAATTCAACAGAATTGAATGTCAGATTGCTGATACAAAGCTAGAACAGGTCGATAATTTCAAGTATTTAGGTTGTGTGTTCTCCCAGGATGGTAATATAGTAAGTGAGATTGAATCAAGGTGTCGTAAAGCTAATGCAGTGAGCTCGCAGTTGCGATCAGCAGTATTCTGTAAGAAGGAAGTCAGCTCCCAGACGAAACTATCCTCACATCTGTCTGTTTTCAGACCAACTTTGTTTTACGGGAGCGAAAGCTGGGTGGACTCAGGATATCTTATTCAAAGTTAGAAGTAATAGACATGAAATTAGCAAGAATGATTGCTGGTACAAACAGGTGGGAACAATGACAGGAGGGTACTCGGAATGAGGAGATAAAGGCGAATTTAGGAATGAACTCGATGGATGAAGCTGTACGCAGAAACTGACTTCGGTGGTGGGGTCATGTGAGGCGAATGGAGGAGGATAGGTTACCTAGGAGAATAATGGACTCTGCTATGGAGGGTAAGAGAAGTAGAGGAAGACCAAGACGACGATGGTTAGACTCGGTTTCTAACGATTTAGAGATAAGAGGTATAGAACTAAATGAGGCCACAACAATAGTTGCAAATCTAGGATTGTGGCGACGTTTAGTAAATTCTCAGAGGCTTGCAGACTGAACGCTGAAAGGCATAACAGTCTATAATGATAATGTATGTAATGTATGTATGTATGTATGTAATTCTTTCCGTAATGTGTTCCTTGGTTCTATACCCTCAGGCGTTTTTTAATGTTTGGAAAATAACCCCACCGAATGTAATAATAATAATAATAATAATAATAATAATAATAATAATAATAATAATAATAATAATAATAATAATAATACCACCACTTGCTTTACGTCCCATTAACTACTTTTTGCGGTTCTTGGAGACACCGAGGTGCCGGAATTTCGTCCCGTAGGAGTTATTTCACGTGTCAGTAAATCTACCGACACGAGGCTGACGTATTTAAGCACCTGCAAATACCACCAAACTGAGCCAGGATCGAACCTGCCGAGTTGGGGTCAGAAGGCCAGCGCCCAACAGTCTGCGCCACCCTGTCCTGCAATGTGGTAATGAGGGCTTAAGTGAAACAATGCATTGACTCGCATTAGCGCTCGTAGTGGTACTTAAGTGAAACTGTGCATTGACTTACATTAGCGCTCGTAGTGGTACTTTTAAGTGTAACTGTGCATTGACTCACATTAGCGCTCGTATTGGTGCTTAAGTGAAACAGTGCATTGACTCACATTAGCACTCGTAGTGGTAAAAGAAGGCGAATTGCTAAACCGGATAACGTTGATTAAGAAAAGGATTGTAATTTTCAGGGATAAATATAGAATAATTCTCTTACATTATTTTATGTTATTTACGTAAAATTCGTAGCTCATAACTCTAAGAAGTTTTCAACATTGAGTTGCTTGCCTGAAGGGGTAGAACTGTGGATTAAAAAAACCAAAAATCAAATTTTCACTTTTAACCTAAAGATTCTCCCTATTCTTCCTGTTTCAAGTTCCTTTTACACTTTATCCCTACTGACATTTCAAAGCTCTAAATGCCGGACTTAAACGGTAGTGGCGTCAGAAAATATTGGCTTTGAATTTTGTCGGACTTCTATTTAAATAATCCCGCTGGAATATATTTTTCTTGTAGTATGACGCAAGTGTAATGGACTAGTATAACTTCGAAACAATTCTCTAACCCATGGGTAAATAAGGAAAATATCGAACTCGATTACTAATGTGGTTATTATTATTATTATTATTATTATTATTATTATTATTATTATTATTATTATTTACGTAGTTATGCACGGACTTTATTTGGTATAAATAGTTGTTGTAACAAAACATGTGAGGTTATGTCACGACACGTTTGCTTTATGTATATTAATATGAGTTTATTTAATGTAAGAACACGTAATTAATAGCATATAATTTATGATTACCTGTAAATATGATGATGTATTATACATCCGACGTAATGTTGTGCAGCACATGGTAATAGTCCAGAACAACATATCTTTGGCACTAGAGAGTTACAGAAAATTCCATTCATTGTAAATAGGTTATTGGATACTCTCGAAATTACACGAGAAAACATATTGTGTCATATTCTTCTAGAAGCCTGGCCAGGCAATGTATATAAGTAGGCAGACTTGGGATTTGAGTGGAGTGGTGTTAGCGAGACTTGTAGTGAAAGTCGTTAGTCAAGTACGTGAACCAATGTTGTGATTTTGTTGTGTTGGTTGACATGTAAGTGTTCCAGTCTTCTTCTTTGTATCAGTGTTTTGTTCAAGATGGGAGTTCACTTGTGTGTGTGTGTGTAATGTATATATAATTTGTAAATAAAACACTGTGCATAAGAGGAGAAAGACATCTGAGGCAGTAATTTACAGTCCACGTCAATTTTAAAGCAAGTACGATTCTTAAAACTTTCATTTGCTTTAGTGTATTTTAAACAGTTTTCAGCCCTTTGTCATACATAAAATGCTCCTTGTGACAGAGTTTCGATCGGATTCACCGGAAATGTTCAGAGAATTGTTTCAATAGGTACAGGAATTAAAACCAGGTTTGCACTTTATGGTCAGTTCATATTTGTTCTCCTAAATTAGCACCAAATTAGAATTTTGAGTATTTAATGAATACTAAGAAACTGAAAAAAATGATATCTCCAACACTTGACTGCAAAACCCGGAGTTGTTCGCAAATATGAGTATTTTTGACAATTCCACCAAATTGTGTCCTAAAAATTGAAAACTTTGCCGCAAAGAGTAATTTCCATGCAACATATAAAAACTCTCAGTTTTGTGTTTTAAATTTGGTTTTGATAATTTGAAAATTGTAGAAGTTCAAAATGTCAGTCCCCTTAACAGGCACTGTGTGAAAGTAGCAGAAATTCATTTCGGTTGATTGCTGTCCTTTAATACAAAACATTCACTTACATGGCTGAGTGGTACCGTGTCTTTTTACAAACTCAGCTGAAGCGTAGTTCTCTTTGTATCATCACCACTAATACAATTATTACCAGCAGTCTTAAAAAGTAAGAAAATAAGTCGTAAGGCTATTATTGAGCTCTAACGAAACAAGTGGGATACAGACACATTACATTGGTAATTTTAAGTGTTCAACAATTGAACAATATCTGTTCAAGAGGTGCTACTTTCACCTTAAGAACGTTGTGGGAAGCGTAAAATAAAAGACTCATGGAATTGATCAAGGAAACTCTAACAGGCACAACAAAGAAAGTTAAATTTTTAGGATACATTTTAGAGCCATACGAAATATTCAGAATGGGATTGTAAGGAAATGTAAATACATTCTGTATCAGCACAAGTTAAACGCTTATTTTAACCGCGTTTTTGGAAACTAAATTCCATCACAATCAGCACGACTCAGTCTTACTGGTAACCAATATTGTTTTTTAACTTGCTTTACGTCGCACGGACTCAGACAGTGCTGATGGCGACGATGGGATAGGAAAGGCCTAGGAGAGGTGAGGAATCTGCCGTGGCCTTAATTGAGGTACAACCCCCAGCATTTGCCTGATGTGAAAATGGGAAACCACGGGAAAGTATCTTCAGGGCTACCGACAGCGGGGCTCGAACCCACTATCTCCTGGATGCAAGCTCAGAGTTGCGCACCCCTAACCGCACGGCCAACTTGGCCGGTCAATATTGTTTCATTCAAAGACAATGTTTACGTGGATATTTAAAAAAACATAATTATGTAAATACAAAGCATTTTAAAAATGATGTAATTTAGCTTACGAAAATCTGTTAAGGTTAAATTTTATTTTGCACTGATACAGATTGTTCTTGTTTACTGCTGTATTGTACTGTTTTAAGACTGTTATTTATTATTATTATTATTATTGCTATTATTATTATTATTATTATTATTATTATTATTATTATTATTATTATTATTATTATTATTATTTGCTTTACGTCGCACAGACGCAGATCGGTCTTATGGCGACGATGGGATGGGAAAGACTTAGGAGAGGAGAGGAATCGGTCGTGGCCTTAATTGAGGTACATACACACACAACATTTGCATTGTGTGAAAAATGGAAAAACATGGAAAAGCATCTTCAGGGCTGCCGGAATGTCGTTTTATGACTGGAGCTCGGATATTTGAGCATTAATACGTTAGGATGCAAATTTACAGAAGCGAGTAACAAGTATACTCTAGCGTGATGAACAGTTCTGTTATGAGATTTGCATAAACATTAGGGGCACGGCCTATAAGAACCCCTAGAAATTATGTTACTCTTGCTACATTACGAAAGGGCGGGCTACAGGACAGTTCCTACTAGCCAAAGTAGCTTTTTCATTCTAACTTATTACTGCCCAATCATCGGAGCTCTAATGATGGCCGTGGATCATTTAAAAATCACCAAATTATCCTCCATAATCTAAGAATCTTACTTGTATTTTTCAGCATCAATACAGTTGAATGTTACGGCTTTGCGAAGGGTGTCTGTTTTATGACCTAATTTATCTGAGCGAAGGATATAATAACGTGGAAGTGTAAGAAATTATTTGATTATAGGTTTACTGACATCTATACAGTACACGACCAATTATAATTTTTTCTGTCCACTTCAAATTTATGTTTCATACACTTGCTTGTAATCTATGATTAGATATCCGAAAGGAGGTTGAGATTAACATTTTGCTTGTTTTATTTATTGGTTTGTATTATGTTACGATATCATGGGGAAAACATACCACAGAACTTACTAGAATTCTATTTATAAATTCTGGAAATATCATATTTATTAATTAATATTAGCTGTGTAGAAAAACTCTAGATATTAAGTAAGGTTAGATTTAATTTGCTAAGGTCATTAACCCTTACCTTTCATGTAATAAAAATAGAAACAAACATATAGAGTAACATTTACAAGTACAAAAATTAAAGAATTCAGCGAAATATCTTGAGCTTGTTAACACTGCGTAATGCTCTCATCAGATTAAGACTGAAATTTGCTTCGATTGAAACCCCTGCAGTGCGAAGAATGTCGATCAGAAAGTTCAAAAGAACATTTCTCAGATATGTTTTTTACAAGAGGTCTTGCTATTTTCCTTACTACGAATCGTGAGCCCTAATACTCAATGCTGTTGATTTAAGGGAAATATCACACAAAATGTTTTTAAATCAGAGAATGTATTTCCTTCATAAAATATTAAATAAAATTGAGGATTTTTATTCAGTGACGATGTTGTAGGGAATTGCTAGTTCTGGAAAGGAAGCGAACTTGACCTTTATTTAGTAATTGATCTTCTCTGCTGAATATCACTAGAAACTATCTTCAGGGCTGTCCATAGTAGAGTTCGAACCCATTAATTTCCAAAAGCAAGCTAAAAAAGCTACACGCCCAAACAGGACCAACTCGCTCAATAATATTATGATTCTTATTGTTATTAGGTAGGTGGACTCATTAATCCTTCGTTGTTCTTTTCTACATTGATGGTTGGAAACGTTGATGTAAGACAGGATTTATCAAAGCACTTAACTTCTCAGAAGACATATATTCCACTGCTCTAAACCTCATTAAATGTTACTCCATACACTCACATGCACTGATGGGGAAAAAATAACGTATATTGTGATTGAACAATTGTATTTCGAAGCAAGTATGGAGTTTTCCTGCGCTAATTCCTAGAACACAAGTACGCTAAAAGGGATTACATGGTACGGAGGCATTACGCAAGTTCAGGAGGCTAAACATATATTTGCCGAGTTCAGGTTCCCTTGAGGATGGCAGCCAGCTCAACACAACACGGCAGGAGCAGCTAAACAGGCCCGCGGTACTCCGCCACGATGCCGTGTACATGCACTTCGTTTAAAATAAAAAGTAGCTCTAATACACACATAAACATGTTATTTGATGAGAGAAAGCAGGGAAAGGAAATATGTGTCATTCTGCCCGGAACGTTAATGGATTTAATGCGAAGCGATGAACTTCCATTAAATGAAAAGAACTTCATACGAAGCATTTACTAAAACACAAGCAGGAGTAAAAGATCAACGAAGAGTAAATGGAGTGAGAATTTCGTCTCCTACTTCCACTGGGGGTTGAGAAGGAAAACTAATTGAAATTTGAGGACTTCACGGTTACAAACTGAATACAACCGAAAATAATTGTTTTTGGCAACTCAAATGTTATTTTCAAAATTCTTTTCATAGGAATATACTGTATTATAATAAATAGAAGCCTAAGTGTTAGTGTAGGTATAAAGATGGAAATAGGCATCAATTCTGATGATTTTGTTTACCTTCAATTAATGAGGGCAGTAATAACAATATATTTTTGCTCCACCACTGAGTGAAGCTTCAGAACTTATAGTACAAACTTTAGAAGATATAACAAAGTCAAATTTACGCATATAAGTAAGTAAGTCGTTTTCATTTGTGACGAAGTTACACTACACTCTTTTACAATTAACCAAAAATTAAAATTATTCAATTATGTACTTAGAAATAGTAAAAATTACAACAAATAATGGAAACATTAATTAATACAGTTGAACTAATAGCGAAAATGGAGACGGTAATAGTAGGAATAATTATAAGGTGTACAACATGGCAATATAAATGCCGGTAACCACAATTAGAAAAATAACCGTTGTTTATTTGTTTGTTTGTTTGCTGTCGAACCCTTGTCTCGTTTCTCTACGCGGTCGGGTATGAGGTGAGATGAATCTGCCGTGGCGGTTTTCTATGATCGAATGCCCTTCCTGATGTCAACCTCAGAGGAGTTAATGAGATGAAATGAATGACGTGATAAATGATAGTAGAAAGGGAGAGGGTGAAACCCGGTGCCGGCACATAGCCTACTCCTGTCGAATAGCACCAAGGGGGCTGCTCAAGGCTTACCATACAAGTATATACTGTTCCACCAATCTGAACCAAATTTTGTTTACTTACCTTTTAGGACCCTGCAGGTAATCTCATCTACAAGAAATGTTAACATCCCCTTCCATTTCATAGATTTAGGCCCTTTGACATATTGACACATACTAATAGAGACGATATATTGAATTTGTCGTAGTAAGGCGAGACAAAGCTCATTCCAAGCCTCAAGGCGCGAAGAACAAAACTCTGTACAGTCCTACGTGCCCCGAAAATCATGTTTAAAGGGCCTAAACCAGCCGTTATGGACGTATTGGCATCACACTACCCTGCTATAAAAATTGGGTGAAGCAATTATCAGCCGTAACCATGGCTAAGTCATATCAATGATTCTACAGTAGAATAGAGGCCTGGTGTTCGAAGTAGGCACGTGCCTAAATGTAGGCTAGGTCAAATATATATTCCGCTACACATATAACTGGAAAACAAGCATTGTGAGGCTAAGCCACCCTTAGGGGTGGAGGTGGGGAGGGGTTGACATGTGAAAATACCCGAAAACATTGTGTAATCCATAGGTTTCGGGGTGGCTAAGATGAACATTGACAATCTGCATGAGGGGTGAGAAGGGGCGAAGAAGTCCAAAATGGTCGAGATTATGGATGTATTAGTGGGTGAAGTATAAAAGTAAAATAAAGCGACCAATACTAGCGTCAAATTCATAGTTTCTGCGGTCGCCTAGATGTATTGTGACATTCTGGATGCATTTTAAGTACTAGTTCAACTGCATGAGGATGGTGAGATGTGGTGATGATTAAAATATCTAAACTGACCCAGATTAGTTTAATTACCGAGAAGGAAAAGAAGAATCTATAACTAAAATTTGAAATTGAACACAAAAATTCTTAAAACACAATAAGGAAATCTACAAAAAAAAAACGCTTCACACATAATTAACAGGTACCGTAATAAAATACCTGAAAGTAAACATGAAAGTGCCCGCGCAGCGCGGGATAATATAGCTAGTCTTAAATAAATCTAATACAAGTGCTTAAACATCCTATTACTGCCTTGATATAAGCCGTTAAGTTACAGCATGGCAGTATTCTAGAATAGGTAATTAAGGAATTGTACCAGTTGTATTTTATGATGTTTTGGATATAAAGTAGAGTAACGTTTATGCGAAGAAAGTAATTTCTTAATTTTACGGAATTTGTCACGTGTTCAGTCCAGTCTAGTGTATCAGTCAGTATAACAGATAAGTTTCTTGCTGACATACAATAGGGCATGACCGTATTATCTAACATAATTGGAGATATACATTGTAATAAGTTAAGATTTCTTCTAGTACCAAATATTTTAGGATGACATAACAAGTCAATCGGTGCCCCGCAGCGGTTGGGTTTGGGACCACTTTTATTTGAACGACATAGGGGGTGCATTGAAATATAGCCCGAGTTTCGTTATGAATTATAAACAAACTATTATTTTTGGCATAATCACAGTGTAGTCGTAAGTCAAAATTTATTGTGTCCGTAGCTACATGTAGGTCTTATGGATAAGAGTGATAATACACCTGAAGATCATCTGCATAGATGTGGTACTCGCTATATTTCAAATCATCCCCTATGTCATTCAAATTTATGAAAAATAAAACTGGGCCCAATCCCAATCCCTGCGGGGCACCTATTGACTTGTTAACTTGTTATGCCATCCTAAGTACACTCTTCCAGCTGATACTCCTGGTCGGCGGTCAGTGATGTAGAAGGTAAAACATTTCAGAGATGCCATATGGAGTTTGTGCAGTAGTAGCTCAGGGTTAACCGAGTTTTAGGCACTGCTTAGGTGTAGCAGTGTTGCTACAGTCACATATCGTTGGTTTGTTGCAAGTAACTCGTAGTAATGCAGTATATTGCCCCCTTTTTAAACACCGGATTTTAAAGGTTCAATGAGGGCAATCTCGTTCAGGTATTCTATGACTTGTGTATGACTCAGACGTTCGGGTGCTTTTGGGAGGGGTGGGAGAGTGGACACCGGGTAGTAATCTGTCGAGAATCCAAGGTAGTATTTCTCGGGCTAGGTCTTATTCCAAACGTCAGGAAATACTGCATTGGTCAGGCAGTAGTCGAATATGTGTGGAAGTACTAACAGTAGAGCCCCGGTGATATTAATTGATTTTATAGAGACACCATCATTACCTGTTCTGTCAGAAGCGATTCAGTACAGCACACATTGAACATCATTTACGTTAACATTGGGAAAGGGAACTGGTCGCACTCAGGACGGCATGCGGAGCTTGTAGGGTTAACAGGTAACTGAACAAGTCCAAATATAGGTTGAAAAGGTAATTGTTGTTCTATCTAGAAATATGTCGGGGATGCTCCTCTAAATATCGTGGCTTCATCTAGGTATTGGTTAAATTATTATTTGACGCTAACTTCTCAAAGTAGTGGGATTTACTGTTTCCATTTAACTTTTTGACAAGGGACGTAGGAGGTCACGCTGGGTCTCTTAGACCTGGTTCCTTCAAATAAGTGACAATAGGTGATAAGATAAAGACAATTTAGAAATCTCATATCCTAATCAACCTCATAAAGGCAGGAATTTATTTAATTGATATAACATTTATCATTTATGTTTTAGGATAGGAATAGAACAAATTTATTTATTTGACTGGAAGTAAGTACCGGTCTCTTAAACCATTTTATAGTAATTAACACCTTCTACTGCATTGTCTTTTACTAGTCCCCCATTATTTGTTATTCATTTCTTATTATCGGATTATTTTTTATTGTTTGCGTGGAATTATTCTGGTTTTCGAAAATTTAAAAAATATTTTACATGCATAATATTTTTTGTTAAGAAGGAAGCCATACTTTCCAGTGGTGACTTAGTCAAATGAGACATAAAAACTTCCCAGTCTGTCAAACACATAACATTTCAATATAAATTATAACACTATAAATATACCTGTAAAACCTGACCTGCTCTCCCCCTATCTAGTAGGAAGGATAACAACGTTCCACTCGCCTCTCCCCTGCCCAAAACCCTCCAGTAGCCTCTCCTTGACCGCAGTCATGAAATAGTGTTTGGAGACAACGAACTAAGGTTCGGAAATCCAGTTAAGTACAAACATTTTTCGTTATCTTAAAAGGGTAATGGTTGAGTTCTTATAAAATCATCATTATTTGTTCATTCTTGTTCATATTATCATCTAACTCTCTGTCTGTATTTATATACGCATGATTTAAGTGATTTGATAGAATCTGAGTATGTTCTTGTAGAACGAAACATGTCATTCTTTGCATAATAGTGCGTATATTTTGCAGGTATGTTTATGGTGTTATAATTTATATTGAAATTTTGTGTGTTTGGCAGACTGGAACGTTTTTATGTCTAGTATAAAAAAATTAACAGTATAATGTGTTTCAGTAAATGGATACTCATTGTACTGTTCATTTAAAAACTAATTGTAATAATAATATGATTATGCTTGTTTAGAGAGGCCTAACATCTAGGTCATCAGCCCCTCCAAATGGTACTTATCGCTAGGAAAATAGAACCATGCTATGTGTTATGTTGCGATACTAATCAAAAGTAACGTAGACTCGTGGTATTCCACACATTATGGTACTATGCACAGGTAATGAAATTCGTACATGTAACACAGACCTATAGTGTTTCGCACACTGTAGCGCTATTTACAGGCAACGCAAACCTATGGTGTTCCTCACATAAGTGGACTAACCACAGGGACTCGCACTATCCCGTGGTGTTCCTCACAGAGTGGGTACTAAACATAGGCAAGGCAGAACCGTAATGTCGCTAATCCCATGGTGTTGCTCATATAGGGGTACGAATCACAGGTACTGTAAAAGCCGGCAACGCACTCTATTGCTACTAATCACAAACCTATTGTGTACCTAACATAGTGGTACTACGCGCAATTATAAGCGACCCATGGTGTTCCGCGCGTGGTGGTACTAATCACAAGTAGTTGCATGGTTCTAATACAATCAACCCTTGGTCGCCCCTTTTAGTCGCCTCTTACGACAGGCAGGGGATACCGTGGTTGTATTCTTCGTCTGCGGCCCCCACCCACACGCGGTTGTGTGTTTGGTCTGCGAGAGATATTTTATTTCCCTCAAGTCCGCCGGCAAGCCGGTAAGGACCCCCCTATCTGCCACCTGGGACGCACCACGTGGGAGTATAATAATTATAGCAATATTTGTAATAACAATATAACACAGTTAGCATCCCATGCACTGCGGGCACTTAAGTTCCAATCATAGTCGGTGCAACGGCCAGACCCTGTTTCCCGCCTCGATTGTGCAGGCTGTTCATATTCCATCGCAGATGGCTCCCATCTGCTGCGTTCCTTTATGATGCTGTGTATACTTATTTTCATCTCGCCCCCCCCCCCCCCCTTCCACCTACTGATCCCAACTTGGCAGGTTTGATCCTGTCTCAGTTCGGTCGTATTTGAAGGTACTCAAAAACGTCAGTCTCGTGTTTGTAAATTTACTAGCACGTAAAAGAACAATATTGCGCGACCACATTCTGGCATCTCGATCTGTCCGAAAACCGTAAAAAAGAAGTACGTTGGACGGGAAAATTATTATTATTATTATTATTATTATTATTATTATTATTCCTGGATATTACATTCAAATCTAAGTACTTGGTTTCTGTCATGTTTTCTTTCTTCTACTCTCTCTAACAGCTCCTATCCACTTCTTTGGGGGTAAATATAAAATTTATAATTCGACAAATTGGATCTACCACGGAGCAGTGGACAGATGGATTACAGTAAAGTATTGCTGGAACTGTACGTTAGCATTAGATGAAGCATGGTGGGAAGGATCCACTGCAAGCGAAAATGGTGACATGAAAAATATGAACCTATTCTTTAAAAGCCATAATGCGACCTCTCCTGGGTTACTTTGTTGTTCCTAATTTTCCAGTTTTTCTCAAAGTCCTATTTGTCACGTATGCATATGAACCATCTAGCACGACTGACCGAGCAGATCTTATCTCGATCGTCAGCCACGGGAGAGAGGGGAGAGAAAATCGTACCTGACTCTTCAAAGCATGTTTGTCCTTAAACACATTAAACAAGGGATTAAAGTACACACTATTAAACAATGTGTTTTAAGATTTATGTTGTAGTGTAATATATATATTTAACTTATATGTTCGACAGACTGAACAGCTTTTATGTTACATTTAACCAGAGTCGACACTGGAAAGTTTGGCTTCTTTCATACCAAATTTGTCAGTACTAATGAGTTGAATCTGTTGCCTTTTGAGTCAGTATCGGTCATCCCACGGTGAGTTATCTAAATCAATAAATCAATATGTTTTTGTCTCTTAACATAACGTCCTCTATGTCTTTCACGCTAATTACAAATAAGAGTGGGCCCAAACCCGAACCCTGCGGGACATCTATCGACTTGTTATGACATCATAAGTACAATGTTTCCATTTTATAATTCGGTCGTCGGATCGAGTAAAATAAGTACAGTAAGTCGTCGGTAGAAATGAATGATCAGGACACATGCTCCTGCTGTCCACCCCTATGCCATTCGCTATTTGTTTGATGAAGATATATCTCAAGCGACCACATGGTTCTTCAATAATTTTTCTGCTACCGCGCATCGTATTCGTCTACCACGACAAGCATTGCCTGTGAACGGGGTGTCTAAAGATTAAAATTCTCAAGTAGCTTTACATAGTTTAACCGTCCAAGATACTTTCATCATTATACATAAGAACCAGACTTCAAAATAATCACAGGTGGCACATTTCTATCTTTTGTACTGTCCATATTTCTGGCACATACAATGCAACACTGCATCTAATTCGTGCATGGACACCTAACTTACAGGATTACAGTTGTGTGCGCTTCTGCGTAAATGCAGCCTTGGTTCGCACAGTTCAGTACTTAATTTCCATAGTGCATTTAATTATTGATTATGGAGAAAATCACTGTTCGTCAGTAACATTTTAAATGAGAAAATATTCGTAAAGAGAGATGGATTTGCACAATATGTACTGCATCAGAGAATCCAATGTGTCGACATAATCCAGACATAACAAAGCTTTTTGAAAGCAAGGGATTGCAGTAATGAAATGGTAATAAAATTTAGCAACCCATTACGTGACTTATATTGGTAGTGACGTGATAATATTAAATAAAAACACAGGCACGCAGTCAAGGATATTTGGCGTATGTATGTGTTGGGAACAAGCCACCCAATCAATTGGTCACAAATCTAATAAGCGCTAATAACGCGAAATAACGGGGATAAAATCTCATTTCGGAAACACCTGCATTGATAGCGAATTAATTACGTGTTACCGCGGGTGGTTTCGAGCGTGGTGGTAACGGAACAGGTTTCTGTAATCGATAACTACTCTTTATTTTTCGACACTCTCCATAGGTTATCATGATATTCTTTAATTTATTTCTGTGCATTGAAAGATGTGAGTGATAGCAGGTAACATGACGATAAATGGTCTTTTCTGTTAGCAAAGGTGGTTTATACGGGTGCCTTTGAAAAATGTTCCACTATTTACAAAGGAGGAAGCACGCAACGAAGCCTCCGTGGCTCAGACGGCAGCGCGCCAGCCTCTCAGCGCTCGCTTTCGTGGTTCAAATCCCGTTCACTCCATGTGAGATTTGTGCTGGACAAAGCGGAGGCGGGACAGATTTTTCTCCGGGTACTCAGATTTTCTCTATCATCTTTCATTCCAGCAATACTCTCCAATATAATTTCATTTCATCTATCAGTCATTAATCATTGTCCCAGAAGAGTGCGACAGGCTTGAGCAGCCGGAACAATTCTTATCCTCGTCGCTAGATGGGGTTTCATTCATTCCGTCCCTGACCCGGTCATTAACTGGAGAACAGGTTGTAGTTTTTCCAGCACGCAACAATGTAAAGAGAAAGATCCTGTGAACATGGGTCGAAAACAAAAGGGGACGATTGCAGAAACGGTATTTAGAATATGTTTACGCCTGAACAATGTCTAAGTATGGCTGCCGCATTGCAAAGACGTTATATATCACTTAGACACTGTCTAAAACCGATGTTCAACCGGTAATGTTCAAGCACACCCGAGAAAATTCTGTAACGGCAAATTTTAGGAGTGAATCATAATCAGAGGTTATGTACCATGGAACATATGGCACAAGGTACAGTCTGGTAACCGTCAACTTGACTACAATTCTTGGCAAACAATATATTATATTTCGTATAATTTTCGCTAATTACAGGTCACTTTGACTACATCCATATCAGAATAAATTGTTCCGATCGTCAGAGGGTTGTCACATACCTCAACCGAGAGGGATTCTATTACAGTATATTATATTTACTGCCAAGTAAGCACACATAATATTGTAACATTAAAAAGTACGCTGCGTGTGTGTGTGTGTGTGGGTTTCTTGTGGATAATCGTCGCGCTAATTCAGGTAACTGTTCGGTAACTATGAGATAGGAGAAGGCAAGGACTGGAAAGGAACAGCTGCTATGGCCATAATAACAGTCCCAGTATTTGCCTGATGTAAAAATGGAGAAACTACGGAAAACAATCTTCACAGCTGCCGATGGTGCGTTTCGAACATATGATCTCTAGAATGCAAGCTACATCTACACTGACTGACAGAGCAAATGCAACACCAAGAAGGAGTGGTCAGAACTTTTGCCAATTGCAGGGTAGACTGACGTCACTGAGGTATGCTCATAATGTGAAATGCGCCGCTGTGCTGCGCACGTAGCGAACGATAAATGGGACACGGCGTTGGCGAATGGCCCACTTCGTACCGTGATTTCTCAGCCGACAGTCATTGTAGAACGTGTTGTCGTGTGCCACAGGACACGTGTATAGCTAAGAATGCCAGGCCGCCGTCAACGGAGGCATTTCCAGCAGACAGACGACTTTACGAGGGGTATGGTGATCGGACTGAGAAGGGCAGGTTGGTCGCTTCGTCAAATCGCAGCCGATACCCATAGGGATGTGTCCACGGTGCAGCGCCTGTGGCGAAGATGGTTGGCGCAGGGACATGTGGCACGTGCGAGGGGTCCAGGCGCAGCCCGAGTGACGTCAGCACGCGAGGATCGGCGCATCCGCCGCCAAGCGGTGGCAGCCCCGCACGCCACGTCAACCGCCATTCTCCAGCATGTGCAAGACATCCTGGCTGTTCCAACATCGACCAGAACAATTTCCCGTCGATTGGTTGAAGGAGGCCTGCACTCCCGGCGTCCGCTCAGAAGACTACCATTGACTCCACAGCATAGACGTGCACGCCTGGCATGGTGCCGGGCTAGAGCGACTTGGATGAGGGAATGGCGGAACGTCGTGTTCTCCGATGAGTCACGCTTCTGTTCTGTCAGTGATAGTCACCGCAGACGAGTGTGGCGTCGGCGTGGAGAAAGGTCAAATCCGGCAGTAACTGTGGAGCGCCCTACCGCTAGACAACGCGGCATCATGGTTAGGGGCGCTATTGCGTATGATTCCACGTCACCTCTAGTGCGTATTCAAGGCACGTTAAATGCCCACGCTACGTGCAGCATGTGCTGCGGCCGGTGGCACTCCCGTACCTTCAGGGGCTGCCCAATGCTCTGTTTCAGCAGGATAATGCCCGCCCACACACTGCTCGCATCTCCCAACAGGCTCTACGAGGTGTACAGATGCTTCCGTGGCCAGCGTACTCTCCGGATCTCTCACCAATCGAACACGTGTGGGATCTCATTGGACGCCTTTTGCAAACTCTGCCCCAGCCTCGTACGGACGACCAACTGTGGCAAATGGTTGACAGAGAATGGAGAACCATCCCTCAGGACACCATCCGCACTCTTATTGACTCTGTACCTCGACGTGTTTCTGCGTGCATCGCCGCTCGCGGTGGTCCTACATCCTATTGAGTCGATGCCGTGCGCATTGTGTAACCTGCATATCGGTTTGAAATAAACATAAATTATTCTTCCGTGCCGACTCTGTTTTTCCCCCACCTTTCATCCCTTTCGAACCACTCCTCCTTGGTGTTGCATTTGCTCTGTCAGTCAGTGTATATGGCCTGTACAACTCATTCGGTTACACAGTAATATAGCTTCATCTTCCCTTCGCAGAAGCTATTTAAATTACACTCACCATAACAACACTATAATCAAATCTACACTTCCTCGTAGGTGGCGTGTCGCTTTAGTTTTGATAATGAGATCTTATTCCCACCGAAGGCGATATTCTTATCTGTGGGCAAGATTAGTCACATTTGAGTACTGTGTAAGAAGACGACAGCTGATTAATGGAGTTATGCCGAGAGTTGCTCCACCAAATAAACCTGTACGCACCGTTTGGAAGTAATAGAAATAATTTAACTTTCTTTGTTAAAAGTTCAAACACAATTCACCATTAAACAGAATATGTCAGTCAATTAATAAAATGCCAAACGTGGACATATTTCACGAGGAGAGTATCTTGTTAAGGTCAGTCAGAGGGGGAACTCAAACAGAGAGAAGACAAATTAAATAGAGTAGCATACTTGGGTGCCATGAATAATTCAACCCTTAGATTAACAATGTATAATTTAGGAGAAATTAAAATAATAAGTTGAAACACACACTTACCACTGTCTATAGTTAATAAGTATAGTATTAGGTTTCATATTTTAATTTTTACTGTAAATGGTTTAGACAAATCTGCAGTAGAAGAAAGGGTACGCAAGATGGGAAGAGCATAATATGGTATCACAAAGTATTTGTATAACATACAGTGTCTATCAAAAATCTTAAAACAAGGCACTACACTACAGTGGTGAAACCGGAATGCCTATATGCAAGTGAATGCCTGGTGTGAATCATGAGAAAAATCTTAGGCCCTGGGAAAAAGAGAGAAGTATGAAAATTAAGATCTAATGATGAAATATACGGGAACATAGAAAACATAACAGAAACCGTAAGGAAAAGGAGATTGCAATTTTTTGGACATATTTACAGAATGGATGATTCCAGATTAACAAAAAGGATTTTCAAGTACCTTTGGGACAGAAAGGCAACAACTAGCTGGATTCAAGAAGTGAAGTAAGATTTACAAAGAAATAATATAAGAGGAGAAGAAACAAAGGACAGAGAGATATTTAGAAAGAGGGTAATATGTATGGATGGAATCCAAGGAAGACTGAACAAGAAACTTGGTGCGAAGTGGTCCGAGGACAGAAAGAAACATCATAATGAAAGGATGAAGGAATATTGGAAGGAACGGAAGAGAAAACAACAAAGTATGAAGAACTGAATTGAAATGGGCACTTGGTCCTTAGCAGGCCTCACCGGAAAGAAGAGGAATAATAATAATAATAATAATAATAATAATAATAATAATAATAATAATAATAATAATAATAATAATAATAAATGATTTTAAACCATCAAATCACTCATACGTATGTTCCTCCTTCATTCCATGCTACCAATGTGGTGTTGATTAATGGCCCAAGCGGCATCACGTAGACAAATGACCAGCGCGCCGTGACTAATGAGAGGCTATGCACTGGAGTTAGCGACGTTAATCGACTGAAATTCATGTCAAGTGTCGGACCTTGCCTTTTCCAGTCCATGTTCTTGCAGACGTGATATCTGCGGTTTGTGAAAGATATTGCAAAGTCATTTAACCATTTTGTATTGCAAATAACTGTTGATATTTGTACAGTTAATGGCTGCTTGGCCCAACTTGAATTCAAAGATTGACGTATTTGGGGCGGTAAGATGATATCAGGAGTGGTGGCATGGTAGACGAGTGACACTGTTACTTACTTCTTAACAAGGCACT
Organism: Anabrus simplex; assembly: GCF_040414725.1. Taxonomy (NCBI): domain Eukaryota; kingdom Metazoa; phylum Arthropoda; class Insecta; order Orthoptera; family Tettigoniidae; genus Anabrus; species Anabrus simplex. The sequence continues at coordinate 62,832,537 of NC_090276.1, forward strand.
GAATATGACATCTGGAAATTAATTTCCACGTCCCTCTGGATCAGACTGTACTTAAAACTGGAGAATGACCTTTAAAACATGAAGTATTAAAAATCCATGGCACAACAGCCCAAAAGAGCCATGCCCTACCAAGCGAACGCTGCTTGGCCCGAAGACCTGCAGATTGCTTCTCAATTGTATTCATGCAGGCTGAGTGGACCTCGAACCTGCCCTCAGATCCAGGTAAAAATCCCTGACCTTTCCGAGCATCGAAACCGGGGCCTCGAGTAAGAGGCAGGCACACTACCTCTATACCGCGGGACCGGAAAAAAATATTGGGGTACATTAATTATAATTAATTTCTACAGGTCCGCCTCTGTGGTGTAGTGGTTAGTATGATTAGCTGCAACCTCCGGAGGGCCAGATTCAATTCTCGGATCTGTCACGAAATTTGAAAGTGGCATGAGGTCTGGAACGGTATCTACTCAGCCTCGGGAGGTCATCTGAGTAGAGAGCGGTTCGATTCCCACCCCAGCCATGCTCGAAGTGGTTTTCCGTGGTTTCTCACTTCTCCTCCAGACAAATGCTGGGGTGGTACCGAACTTAAGGCCACGGCCGCATTCTTCCCTCTTCCTTGTCTATCCCTTATAATCTCCCCATCTCCCCCAAGCACCCCGTTCGGCATAGCAGGCGAGATAGCCTAGGCGATGTACTTGTCCTCCTTCTTAGTTGTATCCCACCGACTCAAAGTCTCACCCACCAGGACACTGCCCTTGAAAGTGGTAGAGGTGGGATTCCTCGCTGAGTCCGAGAGAAAACCAATCCTGTAGGGTAAACAGATTAAGAAAGAAAGAAAGAAAGAAAGAAAGAAAGAAAGAAAGAATTTCTGCTGTGTACGGCCGGTTGACTAAGTGGTCAGCATACTGGTGTTCGGTTCAGCAGTCCCAGGGTCCGATTCACTGCCAGGCCGGGTATTTTACCTGTGTGAGGTATAGTCTACACACGGCCAACCAGCACAGAAACATACAATACTGTATATATCCCTACGTGGCATCATCAGCAAAGGCATCCGACCGTGAAAATGGGTAAACGAATTATACAAATACCTACCCAATACAATGGAAAAAGTCAAAGAAGAAAGGTTCCCTTGTTCTATTCCCAGAGGGATCGGGGATTTTAATTTATATTGGCTGTTTCCTTTTACTCGGCGATTGGGTGTTTGTGACGGTTTTAGCATTAGATTTTATCCTCCGATCCTCACAGAATCGACAGAACTACTCTAGACCTCTCTGGAAGCTATTTTTTCCTTCTTCTTCTTCTTCTTCTTCTGCCTCTTCTTCTTCTTATTATTATTATTATTAGCGGCCCCTCTACTGGGCTCGATCGTTAAGGCGTGAAGTCTATATGATCTGACATCGTGTTTATCCGGTTCGAGTTGCGTAGGTAGAAAACATTTTCACTATCAGAAAGTTCGCCGGCAGGGTTGGGGAGGTGGTGGTATACAATTTCTAATCACTAGATCGCGTGCCAAAAGCCTTAGCATTAGATTTTATCCTCCGATCCTCACAGAATCGACAGAACTACTCTAGACCTCTCTGGAAGCTATTTTTTCCTTCTTCTTCTTCTTCTTATTATTATTATTAGCGGCCCCTCTACTGGGCTCGATCGTTAAGGCGTGAAGTCTATATGATCTGACATCGTGTTTATCCGGTTCGAGTTCCGTAGGTAGAAAACATTTTCACTATCAGAAAGTTCGCCGGCAGGGTTGGGGAGGTGGTGGTATACAATTTCTAATCACTAGATCGCGTGCCAAAAGCCTTAGCATTAGATTTTATCCTCCGATCCTTACAGAATCGACAGAACTACTCTAGACCTCAAGCGGCCGTACACAGTAGAAATTCTTTCTGTCTTTCTTTCTTTCTTTCTTAATCTGTTTACCCTCCAGCGTTGGTTTTCTCTCGGACTCATATGGAGTGAGGGCATATGACGCTGTTGATGGTGATTCGTCCGGCAGATGGAGATGTTAAGCCTTGTGCAGACCCCTTGGTGTTATTCGACTGAAGCCGGCACGTGGTTTCACCCTCTCCCCTCCTACTTCCATGTATCACATTATTCATTTCATTTCATTAACTCCTTTGATGAGGCTGACGTCAAGAAGGGCATCCGGTCATAAAAGCTAGCTACGGAGATTCATCTCACCTCATACCCGACCCCGTAGAGAAACGTGGCAAGCGTTGGACAGACATACCTTACTCAACGAGATGACCGTAGTGGGTCCGAATTCGCCGGTCGGTAGTCCAGAAGATGGTTTTCCGTAGTTTCACATTTTCACACCAGGCAAATGCTGAGGCCGTATCTTAGTTAGGCCATGGCCGCTTCATTCCCAATCTTAGCCCTATCCTATCGCAAAGTCGCCACAAGATCTATCTTTTTGTGCAACGTGAGACAAATTGTAAACATTATTATTATTATTATTATTACTATTATTATTATTATTATTATTATTATTATTATTATTACCAAACAGGAATGAGGTAAGCAAAGGAAAATTCTCTAACTCTTCAGTGACTACTAGGCTGTTCATTTCGTAACCTAGGCCAAGTCTGGTGCCAAATTCAAAACTTTCTCTCGTTTTCTTAGTATTACTGTGGGAGGCTATACAACTGGACGCGGCCGACTTAATGGGTCGCTCTCATTAGCACAGCGCAGATCTGGTTCGCCGTGCTCAGGGATCTGTAATTGGAACTCATACTGACAGATGCAGACCTGTGCACAGATGATCACAAACATTTCACTGAAAGAAATGTATTTCCCATTAAAAGGTTCAAAAATATGGTCGTGGGAGGTTCATTGTATTTTTATTGTTGTTTCTTTTTTTTTGGTATTTTGGCCATTTAAGGTCTACTGAAGGTAAGCCTGTGCAACCATCTTTACCCTTCTTTTCTTGTTTTCCAGTAGTTCTTAATCCTTTCACTTTTCAGTTTCCTCCTCTCTTGTGTCTAGATAAGGGCCTCTCAAACGCCCAAAATCTCACGCGTGCAAACAGCGGCGCAGAGTTCCTGTGCACAGTGCATCGGTCCCACTCGGCTCGGCTCGGACCAACGCTTCGTCTCTGGGCTACTCGGCTAAGCTCGGCTCAACTCGGCTGGGATTTGGAACGCTACGGAGCAAGTGAGGAAGAGGGAGACAGGGGGAGCGAGCGAGACAGGCGTGGGGAAAGAGAGAGACAGCGCTATTGCTCTAAATCGAGGAGTGTGGTTCTGCACTCTGGTGAACCAAGCGAAGTCGTCTTTTGCACCGTGCACAGTACACCCTGAGGGGCCTTGGTCTAGATGTTGCTACTACCTATCGTCTCCCCTTCTCCTGGAAACCCTGGTAATTTTGTATCAGTTCCGGCTCCATAGCTAATTGGTTATTGTGCTAGCTTTTGGTCACATGGGTCCCGGGTTCGATTCCCGGCACGGTCAAGAAATGTAACCATCATTGGTCAATATCTCTAGGACGGGGGCTGGGTGTACTTCATCATCATTTCATCCTCATCACGACGCACAGGTCCCCTACGGTAGTCAAATCGAAAGATCTGCACCTGGCGAGCCGACCATGTCCTCGGACACTCCCGGCACTAAAAGCCATGCGCCATTTCACTTCATTGGTATCAGTCTTCTGAATGTTGTTTCTGCCAACTTGCTGGGTTCTTCTTTGTTACACTAGTAGTCTGTCTAGATGTTGTATTCCTCTTCTGTGATGATCGCTGAATTTCATACTTAGTACTTAGCAACCGTCGACAACTTTCGGTGGAGAGTAAGATGTATCGCTTTGCATTTATGCAATAATTGTAACTCAGCATTGGTAATCCGACAGCCAGCGCATTTTTTGCAACATGATTCACACATTATCCTTTCTTCAGAATTGAACCTTCACTTCTCACTGACCAAATAGCTTAACGTTCTAAAATCATCCTCTGATTATACAGTATTCTTGTGCATATTGCAATGGGAAATTGTCCATAATCATTTTGCTTGTCAGACATTTGAATGTAACGCTGGACTTTTAAAAACGACTGAACATGGAAAATAATACAGTGGAATGATCCGTGGGGATCAGTGTTGTATTAATATGTGAAAAATGTTAAATACTTATTTTGTACATTTTTCGGCCAGAAATTCTGTCCCATTGTCTTAAGATTACGAATACAAAATATCCACATCTTAGATTGATCAAAAATGATTTAGGTGCAGTACCTTAGATGAACAAACCAGTATTTTCCCCTATAATAACCTGGAAGAAATGGAATTTACAATGGTAAAATATTTACTGAAATCGTTCGATTGGTTCTGGAGATTCCCTCCATATGCAAGCAAGCCCAAAGTCTTTCATATTATTACGAAGTGGCGTTAAATTGCGTTTTATGAACTGTAACTTAGAAGCTTTTTAGTCTCTCGAACACACAACTTAAGTATTATACTAAAACATACCTGTAAAAGGACGCATTATTAAACAAGGAATAAAGATGCATATTATTAAACAAATAATTTCTATTTCTTGTTCATTAGTGAGTTTTTACAGGTATGCGGTTCAGACTGAAAAGCTTTTAAATTACATTTCACTGAGTCGACACTGGGAAGTATGACTTCCTTCTTAACTAAAATGCTTTATGGACAATCCCAGTACTGTTAAGATTTTCTGTTCTGTAGTATTCAGTAAGTGACTCGAATATACATTGTGAATAATGAGGGTGCAAGATTGTATCCGTGTGGGACTCCTGACAGAACTTACAACCACGGTTTCGTTTTATCGTCAAACACATTTGAGCCATTAAACACGATAATTACACAGGAAACTAAACCTCAAAAACTCAAGCATTCCCGTTATCTTAACTTAGTTCCTTCATTGAATTTTATTCACCAAAAGTAAAATATGGATACTAAAATATTTTACCCAACAATAAATTATCTTTTTCAACGTAAATGAGGAACGTTACCCGATGGGAGTCACAGTTGATACTTTTCGTGGTTTCGTTAGATTAGTCTGCTGTTAAAAAATTCAAAACATCGATAATTAAATTATGATATAACCCCTCCCAAAAGTACTGCTGGTCTGTTGGAACATCGGGTTCACGAACATAAAAAAGGAGGAATTTGGAAAAAATTAATAAACCTACATGTACCACAAAACAGGGTAGCTGGATGGGGAAGAAGAGATGATGGTGGTGGAGGGCGGGGGTGAGGAGGAGAGTCATTGTTGGTGATGTGCTAATTAACTTGGCGATAGTTCCACTCACGGTCCCCGGAGTGCGCTACCATCGTGCCGTCAAGTGAGCACACAATAAATTAGGCTATAGTCCACGGAACAATGTGAGTGTAATGTCGACGAATAAAGAAGTTCGCGCTGACATTAAAAATAGCTGCAGGGAAGTAGAAGAAGTTAAGGGGGTTTTATACACTCGTGAGGATACTTCGCATGAAATGTATGTTCAGTAATTTGAGTTTCCATGCTGAAACTGTCCCTTATTACAGGCTACAGGCAGTGGTAGACTGAGAACATTCATTCAATCAATCACTCATCCATTAGCGAATACGGTAGGAGGCCCATATTTCGTCCCCTTAGCAGATTTGGACTCGTAGAAATTCAGGACAAGGCTAGAAATTGGTATACGGTGTATATTACTGAATATATCCTCCACTTACGGGCAAGTTGCAGTGAAACTGTTATAACGTAAGGCAGTCAATGTTTGACATAAAAGCTACCAAAATGTGTTCGTAATTTCGTCCCCCACCAAATTTATGAAAAGTAATTTGAATATATTTTTCCTTTCTAGCCTTTCCAAACCCTTTTCCTATAATGAATTACTTGAAGGCCATTTGTGAAAAATATTTTCTTGGTATTCTTTTTAACACAGTGTTTCAGCGTTGTTCGTGGGATGTTAAACCCTTTACTTGCACGTTCTTAACCCATTATCTTGTCACTCACTGCCCTAAGAGCCTTTTTCATAGCCTCCTTTCCCCACTGCTTGCGTTTTCTGATCTGAAAATAATAATAATAATAAATTTCATAAATAACAGAAAATGAAGGGGGACCAAATTACGAACACTCCCTGGTTTATTATAATGGCCGCTACAGTAACTCTCGCCAACCACTTCACTGTAGCGATTACAGGCCAGGAACTACACCACACGACAGGAATTCAATCCAGTATTTCATACACATCAGTACTCACTCTAGAAATAACAGGCTCTTAATTTGAATTCTGCACTGACTCAGCTGAGCATGAAAAATGAATCCTCTTTGTACACGGAAACTAAACGTGGTGCATACGACAACGAGATGAGGCTGCGCGTGTGCGCGCAGCTAAACATTGGGTACCAACCGCGCAAACTGGAAATCCCTAGGGGGACGAAATTAGGGGCGGGGACGGAATTTAACCCCCACCTAACTCTCTCCCCAGTTGGTGGCTATCCGTGGCTGGGTGAGAACAATTCAATCATGTAATCATTCATTCATAATGTAATTTGTAATTGTACGATATCTCTATAAAGTCTTATAAGACAAAAGTAAGCATTACGATAACTTAGGGAGGGTAAGATACAAAATGTCCTGGACCAGTGGTATTCAAAAATTTTTGGTTGGCCTACACCCAAAATCCAATTGTTTTACCTTTGTACATCCGAAGTACAAGTATATTGCGATTATACCAGAAATAACAAATAATTGATGCCGGATGCCAAATAATATTAACTACAGTCGAACCTCCATTACTCAAATTTTCAGTATCTCGAAGTAATTAAATTGTCCCGGTCATTTGTCGTATTCTTCACATGTATTTATTACGCGAATTTCTCAATTTCTCGAAGTAAACATTTCCTTCCTTGAAGCAAAAATACTCTGTAACTCGAATTTTACGCAACATTAAGTGTTCAATACGGCATTTGTGGTTTGTGAGGAACAGTTAACAAGTGAAGAAAGGTTCACAGTGATGCTGCGAGCTGATATGACGGGAATGGAAAAAGTAAAACTTCTTATGATCGGAAAATCGGCGAAGCCTCGCTGGTCCTCGGGTGTGAATTAATTAGTGTTGGTCCGGCCCCGCGGTGGAGGGGAAACGCGTCCGCCTGTCACCTGGCGGCTCCGGGTTCGATTCCCGGCCGGATCAGGGATTTTTAATTATAAATGATTAATATCCCTGGCCTAGGGACTGGGTGTTTGTGTCGTCCTTAATGTTCCTTTCCTCACATTCAACACTTTACACTTCCCCAAATTTCCAAATACACGCAGGTTCATAACATATGGTGCAAAGTAGGGTCAAAAGATCTTTCTAGGTCTAGGTCGACGCCCCGAATAAATAGCATTAAAAATAGTGATGACCAACCCCCGAAGTCGCGGATGACCATCTCCATTTACGAATCTGGGCGGCGTTGTACTAATCACAGGTAACGTAGAACCATGGCGTTCCTGATATAGTGGTACTAATCATAAGTAACGTAGACTCATGTTGTTCCTTCTATAGTGGTATTAATCACAGGTAACGTAGACTCATGTTGTTCCTTCTATAGTGGTATTAATCATAGGTAACGTAGACTCATGGTGTTCCTCATATAGTGGTACTAATCATAGGTAACGTAGACTCATGTTGTTCCTTCTATAGTGGTATTAATCATAAGTAACGTAGAACCATGGTGTTCCTCCTATAGTGGTATTAATCATAAGTAACGTAGAACTATGGTGTTCCTCCTATAGTCGTATTAATCATAAGTAACGTAGAACTATGGTGTTCCTCCTATAGTGGTATTAATCACAGGTAACGTAGAACCATGGTGTTCCTCCTATAGTGGTATTAATCATAAGTAACGTAGAACTATGGTGTTCCTCCTATAGTGGTATTAATCATAAGTAACGTAGAACTATGGTGTTCCTCCTATAGTGGTATTAATCATAAGTAACGTAGAACTATGGTGTTCCTCCTATAGTGGTATTAATCATAGGTAACGTAGAACCATGGCGTTCCTCCCTATAATGTTACTAATCATAGGTAACGTAGACTCATGGTGTTTCGCACATAGGGGCACAACTCACAAGCAACACAGAACATGGGGACAAACCCCTGGTTTTTTCTCGCATAGTAGTACTAACCACAGGTTTCTCATAAAGTGGTACTACACATAGGTAACACAGACCCATTCCGAACACAGTGGAACCGACCGATGGAATGCACATGATGACCTCTATCATAGGCAACATCCAGACCCATAGGTTCCTCACAGTACTGCTCCTATATGACGTACACCCATGGTTTTTTCCGCATGGTGGTACTAGTCGCAAGTAACGTTGACCCATGGTGCTCCGCACGTAATGTACTAATCACAATTATGCTCATGGTTCTAATTTCATCATCCCTTTGTCTCCCCTGTTAGTTACCTCTTACGGCAGCCTGGGGACACCGTGGGTGTATTCTACATCTGCGTCCCCCACCAACAGGGGGTTCAGAATATAACACACCGGCCTTTCATGAGTATGATTCACATTGTAGCACCCCCTGTGGATGCGGAACGCAGATGTAGAATACACCCACGGTATCCCCTGCCTGTCGTAAGAGGCTACTAAAAGGGACGGTCAAGGGATGATGGATCTTGAACATATGTGAATACTTGTGATTAGTACTACTAGTTGCTTTACGTCGCACCGACACGGATAGGTCTTATGGCGATGATGGGACAGGAAAGGGCTAGGAGTGCGAAGGAAGTGGCCGTGGCCTTAATTAAGGTACAGTCCCAGCATTTGCCTGGTGTGAAAATAGGAAACCACGGAAAACCAATATTCAGGGCTGCCGACAGTGGGGTTCGAACCTACTATCTCCCGAATACTATTAGTACTACTATAGGAGGAACACCATGGTTCTGCTTTACCAGTGACTACTACTATTATGAGGGGCCAGTGATCTGGATGTGGGCCCCTTTGACAACAAACATCATCATCACATCGTAGTCGACTCGTTGGCTGAATGGTCAGCGTACTGGCCTTCGGATCAGAGGGTCCCGGGTTCGATTCCCGGCCGGGTCGGGGATTTTAACCTGAATTCCAGTGGCCCGGGGGCTGGGTATTTGTGCTGTCCTCAACATCCCTGCAACTCACACACCACACATAACACTATCCTCCACCACAATAACACGCAGTTACCTACAAATGGCAGATGCCGCCCTCTCTCATCGGAGGGTCTGCCTTACAAGGCTAGAAATAGCCACACGAAATTATTATTATTATCACATCGTAGGAATATATTTTGAGATAATAATAATCATCACGCTTCAAGAAAGCTTTCTTGAATTTCGAGCGGGACAAAAAGCGTAAGAGTTGCAGAATATTTTGTGGCCTGCTGTACTGTGATATTAACATAAAGAATCAGTGCTTAATAACTGATCTTTATTTGTGTTAGCTCGAGTGTTGTGGATGATGTATGTTGAGCCATGAGCAGTCGGGGTAGCAAGGCTTTACATTATGCATGGCCACATCTAACATTCATGTCAACCAAACACAGACCTCGCGGGCCGATTGTCATCTTCTCACTAGCGCTGCCTGGTGGGCTATTACCTTATTTAAATAAACAACAACGCACAACATTCCGATAGAGTGGTGGCACTGGCGGGGTAATTCAAGTGAAATCAAACTCGGCCGAGAAGGTAAATAAAGTGTAACATGCATAACGGGGTATAAATAGTTTATGTGGTATAAAGTAGTTGTCGTGTATATGTATAGAGAGCGTTTGTGTCAATAGTGTTAACACATGTCAGTCGAATGCATAATTTACGGACTAACTTAAGTTCGCTTCATCACGCGCGGTGGCCATTGAGTGCTTTCTCAAACAAACACATGCATGATATTAACCAGAATGTCAACAATTAACGTGGGCTGTTTTATCATAGATCACGTAAGCCGAAGAGGTTGAGAGAAGTGTTTAAAAATAAGAGAAGTATATATCGATAGAACCCGTATTTTTAGGCTCTAATAGGGTACAATGCAAATTTAATCAAGGGAGTAACAGTTATACTCCACCCTGCACAACGGTTATGCTATGAGCTTTGCATAAACATTAGGGGTACGACCCATCAGAACTCCTACATTACGGAAAAACGGTGTAGACGACACCTCGAATAACCAAATTATATTCACTCTAAACTTCTTCTACTGCTTTTCCCACACCTGTGGGGTCGCGGTTGTGAATTTGGCCCTGTTTTACGGCCGGACGCCCTCCCTGACGCCAACCTTATATAGAGAGATGTAATCACTATTGCGTGTTTCTTTAGTGGTTGGTAGTGTAGTATGTTGTGTGAATTTGAAGTGGAGAATGTTGGGACAAGCACAAACACCCAGACCCCGGGCCAGGAGAATTAATCTGAGGCGATTAAAATCACCAACGCGGCCGGGAATCGAACCCGGAACCCTCTGAACCAAAGGCCTCCACGCTGATCATTCAGCCAATGAGTCTGACTATTCATTCTAAACTATTACTGCCTTAAAATTCCGAGAAGTACATTTCAAAGATCTGCGAAGGAGAAAAAAATGGTACAGATTTTCCAAACTTTTTCCAATTTAAACCCCGTGTCTATTAAAACGAGGGATGGATTTCTACTACCTAAGAACTCTAGAAAGATGCATGTCCTTATCCTTTAACAAATATACAACTATGACAAACACATGGAAATAAAATGTAAAAATCCGAAGCCTTTCAAGCAAGCAACTTTTGAAAACATCCTAGGGACATGAGCTACAAATTTTAGGTAAATAACATAAGTATGAGAATATATTTTTTATTTATTCCTAAAAATTACAATCATTTTCTTAATCGTCGTTATCCGGTCGATTAGATTAGCAGATTGGCTTTCTCTAACACTACGAGCGCTAATGTGAGTCAATGCATTGTTTCACTGAAATGAAATGGCGGATGGCTTTTAGTGCCGGGAGTGTCCGAGGACATGTTCGGCTCGCCAGGTGCAGGTCTTTCGATTTGACACCCGTAGGTGACCTGCGCGTCGTGATGAGGATGAAATGATGATGAAGACAACACATACACCCAGCCCCAGTGCCAGCGAAATTAACCAATTATGGTTAAAATTCCCGACCCTGCCGGGAATCGAACCCAGGACCCCTGTGACCAAAGGCCAGCACGCTAACCATTTAGCCATGGAGCCGGACATTGTTTCACTTAAGCACCACTACGAGCGCTAACGTGAGTCAACGCATTGTTTCACTTAAGCACCACTACGAGCGCTAATGTGGGTCAATGCATTGTTTCACTTAAGCACCACTACGAGCGCTAATGTGGGTCAATGCATTGTTTCACTTAAGCACCACTACGAGCGCTAATGTGACTCAATGCATTGTTTCACTTAAGCACCACTACGAGCGCTAATGTGGGTCAATGCATTGTTTCACTTAAGCAGCACTACGAGCGCTAATGTGACTCAATGCATTGTTTCACTTAAGCACCACTACGAGCGCTAATGTGACTCAATGCATTGTTTCACTTAAGCACCACTACGAGCGCTAACGCGAGTCAATGCATTGTTTCACTTAAGCAGCACTACGAGCGCTAATGTGAGTTAATGCATTGTTTCACTTAAGCACCACTACGAGCGCTAACGCGAGTCAATGCATTGTTTCACTTAAGCACCACTACGAGCGCTAACGCGAGTCAATGCATTGTTTCACTTAAGCACCACTACGAGCGCTAACGCGAGTCAGTGCATTGTTTCACTTAAGCACCACTACGAGCGCTAACGTGAGTCAATGCATTGTTTCACTTAAGCACCACTACGAGCGCTAACGCGAGTCAGTGCATTGTTTCACTTAAGCACCACTACGAGCGCTAACGCGAGTCAATGCATTGTTTCACTTAAGCACCACTACGAGCGCTAACGTGAGTCAGTGCATTGTTTCACTTAAGCACCACTACGAGCGCTAATGTGAGTTAATGCATTGTTTCACTTAAGCACCACTACGAGCGCTAATGTGACTCAATGCATTGTTTCACTTAAGCACCACTACGAGCGCTAATGTGAGTCAGTGCATTGTTTCACTTAAGCCCCACTACGAGCGCTAATGTGAGTTAATGCATTGTTTCACTTAAGCACCACTACGAGCGCTAACGTGAGTCAGTGCATTGTTTCACTTAAGCACCACTACGAGCGCTAATGTGAGTTAATGCATCGTTTCACTTAAGCACCACTACGAGCGCTAATGTGACTCAATGCATTGTTTCACTTAAGCACCACTACGAGCGCTAATGTGTGTCAGTGCATTGTTTCACTTAAGCACCACTACGAGCGCTAATGTGAGTCAGTGCATTGTTTCACTTAAGCACCACTACGAGCGCTAATGTGAGTCAGTGCATTGTTTCACTTAAGCCCCACTAGGAGCGTTAATGTGACTCAATGCATTGTTTCACTTAAGCACCACTACGAGCGCTAATGTGAGTCGATGCATTGTTTCACTCAAGCACCACTACGAGCGTTAATGTGACTCAATGCATTGTTTCACTTAAGCACCACTACGAGCGCTAATGTGAGTCAGTGCATTGTTTCACTTAAGCACCACTACGAGCGCTAATGTGAGTCAGTGCATTGTTTCACTTAAGCCCCACTAGGAGCGTTAATGTGACTCAATGCATTGTTTCACTTAAGCACCACTACGAGCGCTAATGTGAGTCAGTGCATTGTTTCACTTAAGCACCACTACGAGCGCTAATGTGAGTCAGTGCATTGTTTCACTTAAGCCCCACTAGGAGCGTTAATGTGACTCAATGCATTGTTTCACTTAAGCACCACTACGAGCGCTAATGTGAGTCGATGCATTGTTTCACTCAAGCACCACTACGAGCGTTAATGTGACTCAATGCATTGTTTCACTTAAGCACCACTACGAGCGCTAATGTGAGTCAGTGCATTGTTTCACTTAAGCACCACTACGAGCGCTAATGTGAGTCAGTGCATTGTTTCACTTAAGCACCACTACGAGCGCTAACGTGAGTCAATGCATTGTTTCACTTAAGCACCACTACGAGCGCTAATGTTAGTCAGTGCAGAATTTCACTTAAGCCCTTATAACTACATTCAATGCGGACATTTTTCCAAAACTCGAAGCCTGACTAAAGGTATTGAATTAAGGAACACATTGCAGAAAGAGTTATGTAAATAAGTTATTGTAATTTGGCTACGATTTAAATAACAAGAACGAGTAAAGAAACAAGCGATTTTAGGCCTGTTTTCCGGAACTGCATTCAGGCCGGAAGCGATTTTCGAAATGTGTTTTTATAGTTTGATAGATAGCTCCAAGACGAAAAGTTTTAAACATCTCCGAATCTTTTAGCCCTTTCACTTTCGGCACTATTGAGGAAATTGCTTAATTGCACGTTTTTCGTATTACGGGGCTCTTACTTTGTCTTCTAAGAAATGCTTTCAATATTAAACGTAATTGAACGACCGATTCCACCGTTGGCAGCCCTGAAGGTGGTTTGCCATGGTTTCCCATTTTCAAGCGAGGTAAACGCTGCGGCTCTACCTGAATTAATATTACGGCCGCTATCTGACCAATGTTATCCCTTTCCTATCTCATCGTCACCTTCGATGTGTTAATATGTTAAACAGGTAGAACACACGGTGCGCTGCAAAAATGGGGTTGCTAAATTTATACAGGATGCATCTAACCTCCTATTACAAACTCTGAGGGCGGAGTGGATAAAATGTTGAGTAGGAAGCTATGGCGGAATATGTACCGTTAGCTTGCTACAAATAAATCACCACTACGCGTTTAAATATCCCACGTCTGATGCGCCAATGAGTGGACCAGAGTATTTCCGTTGTTGTTGCTGTCCTTCCGCGTCTATTTACGAGAAGTGTTGGATTTTAGAGACCCTGATGGAGTTTGAGGAAGATATACTTGCGCGGGTTATGGCGGCGGTGGATGTCCGACTACGAGGTGTTTAGTGAACGAGTATACGTGTTTTTAATGAGATACTGTAGGCTGGAATTCCACGTTAATTTAACTCAACATATCTTAGTACAAATTGTGACATTGAACAAATCTTCGGTGGGAAACTTCGGAAAACCTTCGAACCAAAAGCCCTCTAAACAGAACCCAATGACATGGACTATTCAGCAAAGAAGCGGGATTGTCAACAGGATATTTTATTAGAAATTAATTTCTATGTGCTGTTCTGTAGTAAATATAACATTTATTGCCAAGAGTAATGAATTATTATTATTCTTTTTATTGATTCGTTATGCCCAACTAAGGAAATTATTGTCCGGCTCCATGGCTAAATGGTTAGCGTGCTCGCCTTTGGTCACAGGGTTTCCAGGTTCGATTCCCGGCAGGGTCGGGAAATTTAACCATCTTTGGTTAATTTCGCTGACAACGGGGGATGGGTGTAAGTGTCGTCGTCTTTATGATCACTTCATCGCCATCACGACGCCAGGTCGCCCACGGGAGTCAAATCAAAAGACCTGCACCTGACGAGGTGAACATGTCCTCGGACACTCCCGGCACGGAAACCCATACGCTAAAAGAAAGGAAATTATTTAGCCTTCTTCTGGAGTGTAGCACTGTATGGAAGTGAAACATGGACGATAACTAGCTGAGGAAGAAAGAGAATAGAAGCCTTTGAAATGTGGTGTTACAGAAGAATGCTGAAGGTGAGGTGGGTAGATCCAATCACGAATGAAGAGATACTGAATCGAATTAGTGAGAGGAGATCGATTTGGCTAAATTTGACGAGAAGAAGAGATAGGATGATAGGAAACGTTTTAAGACACCTAGGACTTACACAGTTGGTTTTGAGGGGGGAAGCGTAGGCGGTAAGAATGGTAGAGGAAGACCAAGGTATGAGTATGGCAAGCAGATGTAGGATGCAGCAGTTATGTAGAAATGGAAAGGTTTGCACAGGATAGGGTGGCATGGAGGGCTCCATCAAACCAGGACTGATGACAATAAATATTGACGTGATACACTACTTTATCTAGGCCTAACAAATCTTTGGAATACTTCATAATCGATTAGTATGTTGCATTCCACGACTCTTGTAGCACATAGGAGCTAAATATAAAACACATTTATAACCCCGTGGCCATATGCACACCCGCCATACAATTAGCTTTTTTTTTTTTCTGCACAAGTTCCATTTGATTCCGAGAGCAATTATGTGCCCGGAACTGGGTGAGTGTAAATCTCCGTGGCCACGTTTTACTAATGCATCGTGTTGACACGATCCTTGCACGATACAAGGTGCCAAGTAGACTGCGTTATACAACACAAAGCAGAATAAACCGTGGAGGTGAAGCAACTAAAACAACGACAACAGTATTCAAGACGGAACGATATACGGGACCAAATTTTTATTGTGGCAACTAAATACTAAGTTAATAATAATAATAATAATAATAATAATAATAATAATAATAATAATAATAATAATAATAATAATAACAATAATAATATATCTCCAGAAATAATCCAGCACATAACCTCTGATTGATGATTAGTGGAAGGTACAGTCTACAAGAACAGACATGACCAAATTGCAAACATTACGCATCGGAAATTAGCCCGACAAAATAACCTAATCCACTGCACCACAACATATTGTAAGTACAAATCCCAATCAGTCTTGGAAAGTGAGAATAAAAATCTTCACTGGGATACAAGTATCATCACTGTTAAAAAATTACCTGCAATAGAGCAGATATAACTTTTGTAGATAGAAGCAAGAAAACCTGCTTCATAACTGACCTAGCCTGCCCTAACCATCACAATCTCCAATCAACACATGCCGAGGAGATATCCAAGTACAGATATCTGGCCACAGAAATAGATCCATCTGGAAAGTTAACAATGTTATCATGATTCCAGTAGTGAATGGATGTAATGGTATTATACCAAAGACACTACACAGGAGCATTGAAGCACCTACTCTCCACCCTCTCACTTATAGAGAATTACAAAAAGCAACAATCCTAGGCACTTTGCACATAGTGAGGAAGTTTATTGGTATGAACCATCCACCATATACAGAGGACTAACTAACATCGTCTACTAATAATTTTGACTATTTATATATCGTAAATACCCCATAAATATCTGTAAAATTTATCTTTCAATGTTGTATGGACGTATATATGTATGGAGCGTATGTACGAATGTACTGAATAATACTTCTTCCTTGTACATTGTACCGAAGAAGTAAATAAATCCAATTGTACAATTGTGAATTGTATTTCAAAATAATCATAATCAGTAAGAATTTGGAACGAAAAACTGAAAGAACACATGCTATCACCAATAACGCTACGAAGAAAGGACAGTGGTGTTGAAAAACTATCTAGCATTTGCAGGTGATTACACCATGCTTTACCCGGCGGCCTCGGGTTCGATTCCCGGCCGGATCAGGGGATTTTAATTGTAAATGAATAATATCCCTTGCCTGGGGACTGGGTGTTTGTGCCGTCCTTAACGTTCCTTTCCTCACATTCAACAATTTACACTTCCACAATTTCCAAATACACGCAGGTTCCTAACATATGGTGCAGGGGGGGGGGGCAAAGGATCTTTGTAGGTCGACGCCCTGAACAAATAGCATAAGAAAGCATACTTTCAGAAAATCTGATAAATGAGGAAGAGATAGAGATAGCCAACAGAACACGTATACGAATTTATATATAAATATCAAATTTACGACAAATATAAATAGTCCTTCAGAATAAATGGTTTGGAAAAGTCTGCTGTAGAAGAAAAGCATACTCAAGATGGAAAGAGCATTCGGTACAACTAGGAATATCTATAACAAAAAGTGTTTATCTAAAAAGCTCAAACCGAGCTCGATAGCTGCAGTCGCTTAAGTGCGGCCTGTATCCAGTATTCGGGAGATAGTGGGTTCGAGCCCCACTGTCGGCAGCTCTGAAAATGGTTTTCCGTGGTTTCTCATGTTCACACCAGTAAAATTCTGGGGCTGTACCTTAATTAAGGCCACGGCCGCTTCCTTCCCACTCCTAGCCCTTTCCCGTCCCATCGTGGCCATAAGACCTCTCTCTGTGTCGGTGCGACGTAAAGCAACTAGCAAAAAAAAAAAGCTCAAAATGCAATACTACAACTCAGTAGTCAAACCAGAACATCCAGTACTGAATTACAAGCCGAATAAATTAGAAGAATTATACGGAAAATACTCAGTCTGCTAAAAACTACAGAACTCTGGAAATTATGAATTACACCGAAACATAGAAAACATAATAGAAACATTGCAGAAGAGACGATTGTTGTTTTTGGAGTTCTTTCACAATTTTCTGTACGTCGCACTGACACCGATAGGTCTTATGGCGACGATGGGATAGGAAAGGCCTAGGAGTGAGAAGGACATTTATACACAATAGATGACAATAGGTTAATCAAATAGATCTTTATGAAGTCAAGAAAAATTTGGAAAGAAATAGTATAAGAGAAGAAGCAGCAACAGAGAGATTTTTAGAAAGGTAGTGTTAATAATGGAAGGATTGCAAGGTGGGGAGGGAACGAAAATAGGCTCAAAATGGTCTGAAGAGAGGAAAAGGAGGCTCAGTAAGCAGATGAAGGAGTATTGGAGGAAGAAGAAGGAACAACAAAGGATGAAGCATTGAAATTTTATGTGGTCCCTAGAAGACCCTAACGGAGAAATAATAATAATACAATAGAACAATGGAAATTAAGACGTAATCATGACATATACCAGAACACAGAAAATATAACAGAAACAAAAAAAATGAGATTGCTATTTTTGGACATATCAACAGAATAAATGATAACAGATTGATAAAACAGATAGTCAAGTACCTTTGGGAGAAAAATCAACAAGAAGCTAGTTACAAGCTGGAAAGAACGGAAGAGGAAGAAAGAATTGAAACTGACACGTGGTCTCTAGAAGGCCTCATCGTAGACTATTAGTAGACTAATAATAATAATAATAATAATAATAATAATAATAATAATAATAATGATACAAAGAAGAACCTATAAAGAGAAGGGTGGGAAAAATGGAAATGTCTTTCAGTCTATGTCATAAAAGATAAATCCATGTCCATATTCATCCAAGGGAAATTAAAACATTATTTTACGGTGGCGAGAGCACAGTGTCTATATGCGGCGGAAGCCATGACAAAAGTAACCTGGTCATTGAAAAGAGGGGAAAGGAGATTCCATAGGAAAATTTTAGGTCCAAAAAAGTCATAAGATTCACATGTTTCTATTGGGACCAGATCGAGAACTTGATGAAAATTTGAGAAGATAACAACCAGTATGAGGAAAGTAAGACTCATTTTATGGGCTCATTAAGAGGATGAATCCAAAGAGACTGGCACACATGATACTTAGTGTACAAGAGAAGTGGGTTAAGGATGTTCACAAGGACTTGGAAGATACAGGAAAGAACAACCTTTAGGAAGAAAATTGCAATAATTAGGGATGCACGGGAGAAACTGATCAAGTCATGCGACAAAGAACAATTCAAAGACCTCAGAACATCTGGAAAGAGAACAAAGGAAAGGGAAAGATTTTGAGAGACATACGATCTGGTGGATTTTGTAAACGTGGTCTAAAGATGACAGTTAGGGATGAATTAATAAAAATAATAAAAACTCTTTATATAGATCCTGCCCTCGTTTGGAATAAAGCGTTCCTTTATTCCTTTATTTACGTCATTTCCGGTTCTTCGTTTGTTGACATTTTCATGGCTACACGCTATATAAACGCTTTAACCAAGGTAATTGTTTGCGAATCGTAAAGGTCGATCCTGGAAGCGTTAGAACATGCTCGAGTACAGCTTCAAGTTGTAGGAACAATGAGGTACTGTACTTGGTGTTAATGCAGTTGCCATTGATAAACGTGTAGTTTAATGAGTGAAATAAGGAACTATTTGATGAAACAATATTACTAAGTTCTTCCAGTGACAGGAGAGACTTATAATTAGAACCGTAAAGCAGTTCTTCTCGACCTATACTATTCTTTACCCTACAGATCCACATTTGCAAACCCAAGATAAATCCACCTCTTCCTATTCCGTATTCCCGCTTGCCTCCTGTTCAAGGAACTTACTCGCAATCCATCCGTCCTTAACTCTTAATCTGCTGACAGAAATTTGGTGATGATGATACTTGTTGTTTAATACTAATTAATGTCATTTGTTTTACGTCCCACTAACTACTTTTACGGTCTTCGGAGACGCCGAGGTGTCGGAATTTAGTCCCGCAGGAGTTCTTTTACGTGCCAATAAATCTACCGACACGAGGCTGTCGTATTTGAGTACCTTCAAATACCACCGAACTGGGCCAGGATCGAACCTGCCAAGTTGGGGCTAGAAGACCAGCGCCTTAACCGTCTGAGCCACTCAGCCCGGCACTTGTTGTTTAAAGGCGACTAACATCTAGGTCATCTGCCCCAATGGTACAAAATGAGACGAAATGCAATGACAATTTAAAAGTCCAAAATTCATCCACTGACTAGAATTGAAAATGTGATGATGAAGAATGAAAATGTAAATATGAATTTAAAATAAACAGCGGAGCCAACTCACAATACCGAAAGTTAAAAATAATTCCAAAATCGATCCACAGGCTAGAATTAAAAAAGATGACTATCAACAATAATTATGAACTTAAAACAATCAGTGGATCGGAACCGTAATGCCTCACCTTCCCAGAAACTATACTAAAATTAGTATTACTGACCAAGCGACTGCTCACAAAGCACCTGAATGGATGACTCTTGTTCTCCAAAGGGGTCCAAAATACAGGTCAATAGCCCCTCATAATGGTACTTATCGCTAGTAAAGTAGAAGCATGGCATTTCTCAAGTTGCGGTACTAATCAAGAGTAGCGTAGACTCACGGTGTTCCAAACATTGTGGTACTACTCGCAAGTATTGTACGTCGCACAGGTAGTGCAGACCAACAAAGTCGTTCACATAGTGCTACTAGTCACGGGTACTGTAAATCCACAGTGACCCACCCACAAATCACAAACCTATTGTGTTTGTTTTTTGCTATTTGCTTCACGTCGCACCGATACAGATAGGACTTATGGCGACGATGGGACAGGGAAAGGCTAGGAATGGGAAGAAAGCTGATGTGGCCTTAATTAAGGTACAGTCTGGTGTGAAAATGGGAAAACACGGAAAATCATCTTCAGGGCTGCCGATAGTGTAGTTACAACCCTCTGTCTCCCGGATGCAAGGTCACAGCTGTGTGCCCCTAACCGCACGGTCAACTTGTCTCGTTTTCTAGTCACTTTACTGCATTGTGGAACTCTTACGATAAACAACAGTCTACTGTAACACTGTGTATTTTATTGATCGTTACACAAGTGAAGAACTACGATAAATTTCGTTTTCACAGCTTTTCATATGCTGAAGGAAATTCCTCGTAACAGTCACAATTCGTTAAATATACAACAATTGATTTCTGGACACAACTTGTAGGATTGTCAACATTATTTTTCCTCGAATATGAAAGATTTTTTAAAAATCCGCCATGAGTAGTTCAGACGGTAGAGCGCTGGCCTTCTGACCCCAACCTGGCTCACTCCGGTGATATCTGAAGGTGCTCAAATGTTGTCACTCGATTTACCGGCACATAAAACAACTCCAGTGGGACGTAAACTAATAACATTATTATAAATTCAAATAACTGTAAACAATTCAGCTCTGGTCATGAATAAAAAATTACAAAGGTAATACTGTATATTTTCCGCCGTATACTGAGAAACTGTTCCCTTTCCGCGTTGGGCAGTTTCCGCTAATTGCAGGTACCCTTGTACATATTTTAGTTTTAAATATTTTTGGCCATGGAATATTTCCTTTAATGCCAGGTTTCCGCCATATACAGGTTCCGTTGCAAAAATATTTTACTGTATCATTAACATAATTGACAGCGAAATATTCCTTCTTTCCTTCCTATAGTAATAGGGTACTATTGGCTGCAACTTCGAAATCATTTCTTTATTCTCCTTCATCCTGGAATTCCCTTCCAAATTTATGTGATCGGCACATGTTTGGATTTATCCGAAATATCTTGCTTACGTCAACCCTATATAAAGGGATGAAATCAATACTGAATGATTCTGTGATTTTTTGTAATTGTAGAGACGAACAGAAACACCTACTCCCCGAGGTATACGAATTAAGAGCACGCAGTTTAAATTCTGGACCCGGTTCGGAATCGAACTCTGTGTCTTATAATCTGAACGCCACTACGCGAATGAGCTCGATTTCAAATCGATATTATTGTAATCTTGTAAGTAATGATGTTCATTCAATACTCTACCCAGGATACAATACTGCATCAAGAACAAAAACAAATTATCTGTGTAACTGAAGAATCTTACATTTTTTGGTAGCATTTCATGCGAAGTAGGATATGAACACTTAGGGAGATAAGTTATAGCCTTGGGGAACTCTTTGAAAAAAATTCTTGCGCCAAGTGTCATTAGAACCTAATTTTTAACTAATTATCTGATACAACCTACATTTAATTTTGAAACTCCTGATTATTGTAAAGACTATCATTTATACCATATTATGGACTTTTTCTAGATCTACAAGAAGGAAAGATGTAATACCACTGCACTTATGTATTAAAAGGAATAAACACATTCCATTTGTTTGGAAGTTTTAAATATGACAGTAATAATAATCTGTGGTGTGGATCGTCCCTTTAATCCTTGCTTGCATTTTCCAGCACCGTCATCTCCATTATTCTTAGTTTTATAGAGAAAGTTTAAAGACTCTTTGAAATGTGTCTACTTGCTGAGAATGAGAAAAGCCATTTCCTTAATTTACCCTCTTGCTCTCACACCCCTCCTCTAACTGGGAAACGAGATGAGCCATTTTGGAGGCGGTTTAACTCGAATCCCCCTCCCCCATCCCTCGCGGTGATAATACGAAGGTCATTAAAGACTGGCGCTCAAGCTAGAAACCAACCTCAAGCAAGATAACAATGAAGATTATTAGCCATTACCTGCAATGCACACTGCAGGCCAGTCTGTTTTATGGCCCTCGATTCTACTAGCTAAGTTGAAAACATTTCTTCCCTTCTCACCTGGACTCCAATTAGGCTGATGAAACTAATAATTTTCTACTTCATGTAATGAATGCCTAGAGGGAGGGATTCAACTGTCCTACCTTAGATTTATGGAATACCATGTCTCTACTATCGCATTAACGAAAGACGTAAGCTAATAAACAGGACTTTTATTAATATCTATATCCTAGCTGGCTGTTTAATTACTAGTTAATAAACACTGTGTTTAATTATAGAGTTCTTGCTGTCCCACATTATTGTCTGTATTTACAGGACCTTATAAATGTTTGACTGGTAATCGATTTGATGTTACTGATTTCTTCACATTGTAAGGTTCCAGTTAGCATTCTCCGTATTCTTTTCCTTCGGGAAGTTCGTGATTTGTGATTTGTTATTGGAGAAAAAGTATACAGAAGTAATGGTCCCTGATCACTAGCTAATGGTAGTCGATATCAAACTTAGGGACATTATTCTAAAATGATTAGGACATTTTTATTAAAGAGTTGGTAATTTGATGGTGGCAATTACTTTGTTACAACCGACATATAGAAGAGATGCATGTAAATTTCTCCTCTTTTTTGAGCTTAAAAAACCAGTGAGCGAGTACAGATTCTTTGTTTGTTCTCCTCTTAATATCCTCTTACGACATGCTAGGGTACAGATAATGCACACAAAGAGGAGATTATTTTTTGAATTTTCTTTCCGTCGCCCCGACACAGATAAGTCTTATGCGAAGATGGGATAAGAAAGACCTAGGAATGGGAAGAAAGCGGCTGAGGTCTGAATTAAGAGACAGTCCTAGCATTTGCCTGGTGTAAAAATGGGTACTGCCTGATGTCATTTCTTGATGGATACAGTACTTTTGTATCCATCTCTTGGCACAGGCCAGAGTAAAGTGTAGTTTCCACTGAAGTCCCAGTCTCATCCATGGCTGCGACAATATGGAAGTTGCTGGGGGTATGGGTAGTGCTGAGTAATGACATTCGGAGCATGACTAGTGCATATGAGTGTTATGAAAGGTGCTGCTCATAGGGCCAGTCGTGCTGCAATAGTACTTTCTGACCCAGTGAGGAAAGCAATGGCAAACTACCTCACTCCTCATCTTGCCTAGTACGCCTCATTTTGGTGCTACTATTGGTTTTTGGGGTTTCCTTATAACCGCATAACCTTTGGTGGTGCTATTTGAGGATCCAACCAGCTTCTGGGCTGATGACCTAACAGACAGACAAAAATGGGAAACCATGGAAAACCATCTTCAGGGCTGCCGACAGTGGGGCTTGAAGAATGTCAGAAAATAGCTTACGAAACTGAGAAACTGAGATCTAGACGGAAATGGAAGAAGAACGAGGTATTTCAAAGTCCTGTTATCGATGGATGCACACAGGGGAGATACAAAAATGGTGTTAAAATGAATAACATTAAGTAGACAGTGCTGATAATTACGATTTCTTTTAGTTGAAAATCCACAGCCTGTTTCCAGTCATTTGACCGGGTCAGGAATGGAATGAATGAAGCTCCCTTCTAGCGGCAAGGATAGGAATTGTGCCGGCTGCCGAAGCCTGTCGCACTCCTCTGGCGCAATGATAAATGTATAACAGATGAAATGAAATATTGGAGAGTGTTGCTGGAATAAAATGTGACAGGGAAAACCGAAGTACCCGGAGAAAAATCTGTCCCGCCTTCGTTTTGTCCAGCACAAATCTCACTTGGAGTGACCGTGATTCGAACCACGGAACCCAGCGGTGAGAGGTCAGCGCGCTGCCGGCTGAGGCACGGATGCTTCAATTTTTTATTGAGTTATCGGTGGTAATATTTGCTTTATGGTTAAGTACAAGTGCATTAGCATCTCTTCTTCACTCGAATCAGAAACTGTAACAGAAAGAGATCTATTTTTCGGGTGCCTGAAGGTTTCGACGAAAGGAAAGAGCACTCTCCAGAACTTGGAAATCTATTACATGCAGAAAAACAGAAATGTGCAAGAGAGTTCGCATAGGAAGTATAGCAGAAACAAGTGCAAGAAAAATACTAGACTACCGACCAAGTTAGCTACGCGGTTTAAGTCCTACAACTGTCATCCGGCGGCCCCGGGTTCGATTCCCGACCGGATCGGAGGGTTTAATTGTAAATTCATGGCCTGGTGACTGGGTGTTTGTGTCGTCCATAACGTTCCTTTCCTCACATTCAACACTCTACACTCCTGCAATTCCAATTACACGCAGGTTAATGTCATATGGTGCAAGTAGAGGCAAAAGATATCTAGAGGTCGACGCCCCAAACAAATAGCAAAAAAATCCGTGGTTTCCAATTTTCACCCAAAATAAATGCATGGGCTGTATATTTTTAAGGCTACGGTCCCTTTCTTCACAGTACTACCTCGGCCCTATACCACTGTGGACATAAGAGACCTTTTTGCGTGCGTCGGTGCGAGATAAAATAAATAGCAAAAAATACCAGACTAATCTGGAAGCCGGCTTATTACCACATCACCGGACGTGTTGGTCGTGCGGTTAGGTGCGCGCAGCTGAGAGCTAGCATGCGGGAGATAGTGGGTTCGAACCTCACTCTCTGCAGTTGTGAGGATTGCTTTCCGTCGAATCCCATTTTCTCACTGGGCAAATTCCGAGGCTGCACCTTAATAATTGAGGTAATTACCTTAATTATTAAGGCTAGGTTCGCTTCCTTCCCGTTTCTAGCTCTTTCCTATCCCATCGTCGCCATAAGACCTATCAGTGTCGGAGCGACGTAAAGCCAATTGTACGGTGTATCCGTGATAATGTTAGAAACTTTCAGGACGGCAAATGGATCTATTTGAGATCAGGAACCATGTTCCGGAAACGATCGAGTCAAAAGTTAATCAAAATCCTACTCATCTAAGTCCGTCTACTTGCACAAGTTCACGAGCTGCTCCATTTACAAGAAATGTTCGAAATGGCGTCTCCCTGCGTCATTGCAGGCATCATCTCACAAGGTTCTGTCGTACCCGTTCAAATATGCCCGATGTTGTTTGAACTGTTAACAGCGGACGGACGTTAGAAACTTGGATTATTAATACCTTAGTCACGACCCGTTTTGCGATGTCTTAGTTTTGTTTGTTGGGAAATGTAATTTTTCTTGCTGCAAATTTTTGGGTGTGACAATAAGTTGATTCCTATTTTTGACATCTAATTTGGTTGCCATTCGTTGCGATTCCGTTTTCATGAATTGTTACACCTAGATATGTAATGTGTTGCACTCTTGATTTTGTCATATTTTGTTTGGAATCATTTGGACGCTTTTATGCTGAAGGCATTGTATTGTCGTTGAAGAAAGAAAATCTCATGCCGCAATGATCTTCCTATCCATTATTCTGCTTAAGACTGGTCGCGCCTCCTACCCATATGTTCATGACCCCCACCCATGGCACTACAGCCCTTGAAGGGCCTTGGCCTACCAAGCGACCGCTGCTCAGCCTGAAGGGGAGGTGTCGTGTGGTCAGCACGACGAATCCTATCGGCCATTATTCTTGGGTTTCTAGACCGGGGCCGCTACCTCACCGTCAGATAGCTCCTCTATTCTAAACACGCAGGCTGAGTGGACCTCGAATAAGCCCTCAGGTCCAGGTAGAAATTCCTGACCTGGCCTGGAATCGAACCCGGGGCTTGCGGGTAAGAGGTAGGCACGCTACCCCTACACCACGGGGCCAGCATATTTTCATGCAGTCCATCAGAACTATTTACTTTGTATTCTTTTTCCTATGCTTGTGTGTATAGGAAAAGGACCCTTACCGTAGCGCACTCTAGGAATGTATGTTTGCGTGACGTATTTACGCACTCCCGCTGTATACTGTATTTATGGTTCATTTTCTTTTACACCTTTGCATAGAAAAATGAACCCAACGAACATTTTTTCTGGTGGACTTCACCAGTCAATCAATCAATAAATCACTACTGATCTGCATTTAGGACAGTCGCCCAGGTGGCGTATTTCCTTTCTCTTGTTTTCCTAACCTTTTCTTAAATAATTGCAAAGAAATTGGAAATTTATTGAACATCTCCCTTGGTAAGTTGTTCCAATCCCTAACTCCCCTTCCTATAAACGACTATTTGCCCCAATTAGTCCTCATGAATTCCAACTTTATCTCCATATTGTGATATTTTCTACTTTTAAAGACCCCACTCAAACTTATTCGTCTATCCGCCGACAGCTGACAGCTCGGAACATACCACATAGTCGTGCAGCTTGTCTCCTTTCACCCAAGTCTTCCCAGCCCAAACTTTGCAACATTTTTGTCACGCTACTCTTTTGTCGGAAATCACCCAGAACAATTCGAGATGCTTTTCTTTGGATCTTTCCAGTCCTCGAATCAAGTAATCCTGATGAGGGTCCCATACGCTGGATTCATACTCTAGTTGGGGTCTTAACAGAGACCTACGTGGCCTGTCTTTTACAACCTTACTACAACCCCTAAATACTCTTATAACCACATGCAGAGATCTGTAACCTTTATTTACAATCGCATTTATATCATTACCCCAATGAAGATCTTTCTTTATATTAACACCTAGGTACTTACAATGATCCCCATAAGGAATTTTACCCCTTGAACGCAGTAATTAAAACTGAGAGGACTTTTCCTATTTGTGAAACTCACAACCTGACTTTTAATCCCGTTTATGTCCGACTCGTTGGCTGAATGGCCAGCGTACTGGCCTTCGGTTCAGAGGGTCCCGGGTTCGATTCCCGGCCGGGTTGGGGATTTTAACCTTCATTGGTTAATTCCAATGGTTCGGGGGCTGGGTGTTTGTGCTGTCCCCAACACCCCTGCAACTCACACACCACACATAACACTATCCTCCACCACAATAACTCGCAGTTACCTACACATGGCAGATGCAGCCCACCCTCATCGGAGGGTCTGCCTTACAAGGGCTGCACTCGACTAGAAATAGCCACACGAAATTATTATTATTATCCCGTTTATCATCATACCATATTGCTTAGTGTCCATATCCATAAGTGTCTGCGAGGCGGAGTATTGTGGCATATGAGGTTAGGTTTGCTCACGGACGAGAGTCTGGTTTCTTTCCTTTTTTTTGAATAATACCTAGGATTGGATTCTCTCCGCAGTTTCTCTAAGGAGTTCGGTCTGTTTTTGGTCTGTTGGGATACTACGAGTTAAGATTCCTAGCGGGTCTGTAAATGGATGACAATGTACAGTAACCCTAATTTTCCTCTGCCTAATATGATTGAGTGAATTATTATTATTATTATTATTATTATTATTATTATTATTATTATTATTATTATTATTATTATTATTATTATTATTATCACTGCGTACATGTGCGTGTGACGGACACCAGTGCCCGACCTAGCAAAGAGACAGGACGATATTTATTAATAGTGGGTAACAGTGTCACGTGACCGCTCATATCGACCGTGTGGCACACACAAGCGAATAGCGAAGAATTTACTCATTCAGACCGCACATTCAAACCGTGAACAGGCTATTGAAGGTAGAGTTGGATTTCCAAAACCGATATCAAGGTTAATAATACCACTAATATTGTTTCACACGCTATATTAACAATGTAAACTTAATGCATAGAACATTCTATGAACCGCTTATGGAATTAGTTAATTAGAACCATGTTTCTAAACAGGGCCGAAAAACAGATGGCCTGAATTCCATAATATGTTGTCTAATTTACGCTTTATTAAGATATAAATATATTCGTAAAGGATTTATCAAAATGGTATTTAAGAGCTGTTTAGAAGACAGAGAGTAGGATAAATAGTGCCTAGAATATTGGCTGGAGTAACTCTATGACACTATAGAAGGATTTTGAACAATATACTTTCAGGTAATATGAAACAAGCAAACCTGTGGCGAATGGCTAAATACGGTAAAAATCGCTCTGAAATTTGAATGAAATAAATCTTTGACACTGTAACAACAACAAAAACAATAATAATAATAATAATAATAATAATAATAATAATAATAATAATAATAATAATAATAATAATGATAATAATATGCTGTAATCAAGCCTAACCCCATGGCTTTACAGCTCTTGAAGGTCCTTGGTCTCCCAAGCGATCGCTGCCAAGTCTGAATGATTGCAGATTACGAGGTGTCATGTGGTCAGCACGACGAATCCTTTCGTTCGTTATTGCTGGCTTTCTAGACCGGGGCCGCTATCTCACCGTCAGATAGCTCCTCAATTGTAATCACGTAGGCTGAGTGGACCTGGAAACAACCCTCGGATCCAGGTAAACTTCCCTGACCTGGCCACGATTCGAACCTGAGGCGTCCTGGTAAGAGGAAGGCGCGGTACCCCTACATCACGGGGTCGGCAGTACTATGCTTTGGGGTAACATAATACTGGTCCGAACTGTATTTACAATAGGGCTGACGAGGGAACATTACAGAAGATGCTGGAAATCTAAAACTTAGGACCCTGACTCCACTTCACTCAGAAACCAACACGCGAAGGATCGTCTGCACGCTTTAACGCACACACAACAGTAAATTTGTAACAATACAGATGCAGCTCCTTTATGATAATGTTTCCACACGACCATCTCCTAATTCCCACTTGCACAGATAAACGATGTTGTAATTTCCTACACTCGAGCAATATTTTCTGGTGTTCCAACTATTTTCAGATAGTTACGGTTTTTATTCGCTACAGGGCCCGTTTCACGCATTTTGCCACTAAGTTTTGTATTGAAGACTTTGCTGGAGGCTTTGCCAAAATACTAACTTCCAGTCTTAACTCTTGAGCAAACAGTTCCGCACAGGTTTTCCACGAATCGTGCTTCGTTTGACACTCGACAATGAACACGCGTTGCTTTATCGTGAAAGCCATTTTGTGTTGTATTCAACTGCTCCTTTCACTCTCTCACACATAATGATAGAGCGACGTACTCGGGAGATGCACACTAGTATACATGTGGCAGCAACTGACTGGTGCATTGAAATCACGGTTCCCAGCATGTCCTGTGATGAGCAGTTCTCCTGTTCATTAATGAGGGACAATTCCACGACAGACTTATAAATATTTTCCGGGCCAGTACAAGCAAATCTTTGGCGCAATAACTCAATGAGGTAAATAAATATCAATATCATGTGTTGTGAGAAGTATATTTTTAGGTAACGTGAAGCAAACGAACTTGCGGTGCTCATCATGGACCCTGTCATATCAAGAAATATTCTTCCCAGTCAGATGCCTGCAGATATTAGGGAACATGTTATCACTATTATAAGCAAAACGAAATTGATACAGATAGGTCCTTTCTACGAGGGCAAGTCAAGAAGTATCTGCAATGTTCCTCGTTGTCCGTAAGTTGCCTCTAAGGCGTGGTGTGCTCGCCAGCCGCTAGAAGTCACTGTTGTCTACGTCTGAGGTGGGTTCCAGCGTAATCAGATCAGTACAGCTTGCGCCACTCTCTGTTTTCATTAAGATAGAACAACGTTCCGTCACATGTGTTTTGCGGTCTGAGGGTGTACCAGGAACGTAAATTCATAGAAGACTTTCAGCACAGTACAGGGACTATGTTATGCCACAGCGAAGTGTTTACCAGTCGATTAAACAGTTCAAAGGTGGTCTCGCGGGCGTGAAGGATGACGAAAGATCCGGGTGTCCTTCTGCAGCCGTAACCCATGCCAATATTGAACAAGTGCGTGGTATGATCCTGAATAACAGGCGACGTAGTTCTAGTTCCTAGGGTGAGCTTTCTCCAACTGTGTTCTAACATCGCTTAGTTTCCAGGCCAATTCCTCTGTTAGGCAGAGAAAATACTCAGGATATCCAATTCATAAACAATAATAAACAGATATAAACGTAGTGAGAATGATTCTATTACAACCAGGTGGATTCTACCGCGAGAGGGCACCCTGAATGATGAGATGAAGCTAAGTTGAGAATGAACTGGGAGTGTGAAGTTGTGCATATGAACGAGATTCACTGATCATGTCATGTATGGATAATGAAAAAGGACAGGTTATCTACTCTAGAAAGGTAATCCCATTTGCAAACGTTAAAGAAGTATATACATACATTTCTCTGCTACAGAGGAAGATATAGAATCATGGTATGTTTCTTCTGTTTATAACACGAGAGAGTGAGGACAGATTATTTAGTTGTTCCCTTCTTAGTAGCCTCTTACGACAAGCACATTGGAGATTGAGTTCCTATAAATCTATAGAAATGTGTAGCTTCATGGTCTACGTCCAACAATATGGCAGCTGATCCAGCACACAACATTCCTAAGTCATGTCACAAGATAGCGCCATTTGTCAATATCTACGTCCAACAAAATGGTCGCTGATGAAGCACACTATTTTATGTCGAGAGGAATTCTGCTGCCTTCTGTGACGTTACCGTGTATGAGGGGCTTTGGTGTGGTCTAGACGAAACGCCAGTCAAAGACAGGGGAAACTCGTTTAAAACATGGCGTCATTTCTACCTACTGTATATAGAAAGCAGTGCAATAACAGGGGGAAGAAGGTGACGAACACCAGTTGCCTGGTTACCTGCTGTATATAGAAGGCAGTGTAATAACATGAGGAAGAAGGTGACGAACACAGGTTGCCTGGTTACCTGCTGTATATAGAAGGCAGTGTAATAACATGAGGAAGAAGGTGACGAACACCGGTTGTCTGGTTACCTGCTGTATATAGAAGGCAGTGTAATAACATGAGGAAGAAGGTGACGAACACAGGTTGCCTGGTTACCTGTTATATATAGAAGGCAGTGCAATAACATGAGGAAGAAGGTGACGAACACTGGTTGCCTGGTTACCTACTGTATATAGAAGACAGTGTAATAATGTGAGGAAGAATATGACGAACACAGGTTGTCTGGTTACCTGTTGTATATAGAAGACAGTGTAATAATGTGAGGAAGAAGGTGACGAACACAGGTTGCCTGGTTACCTACTGTATATAGAAGGCAGTGTAATAACATGAGGAAGAAGGTGACGAACACTGGTTGCCTGGTTACCTACTGCATATAGAAAACAGTGTAATAACATGAGGAAGAAGGTGACGAACACTGGTTGCCTGGTTACCTGCTGTATATAGAAAACAGTGTAATAACATGAGGAAGAAGGTGACGAACACTGGTTGCCTGGTTACCTACTGCATATAGAAGACAGTGTAATAACGTGAGGAAGAAGGTGACGAACACTGGTTGCCTGGTTACCTGCTGTATATAGAAGGCAGTGTAATAACATGTGGAAGAAGGGGACGAACACTGGTTGTCTGGTTACCTACTGTATATAGAAAACAGTGTAATAACATGTGGAAGAAGGTGACGAACACTGGTTGCCTGGTTACCTACTGTATATAGAAAACAGTGTAATAACATGTGGAAGAAGGTGACGAACACTGGTTGCCTGGGTACCTACTGTATATAGAAGGCAGTGTAATAACATGTGGAAGAAGGTGACGAACACTGGTTGCCTGGTTACCTGCTGTATATAGAAAACAGTGTAATAACATGAGGAAGAAGGCGACGAACACTGGTTGCCTGGTTACCACAGCTCGCTAATTTCAGATAGAGCCTTGTATAATGTTTGTTTGAATAAAAGGTCATAACTGGAAGTATAGATTGCGGTGATTTGCTTACCAGAACTTATTTTAACGTAAATAAATCAAACTTACATAGCAGAAAATATTTTAATTTTTTTTCGCGTCGCTCCTTACGATATCGAGTGACTTCTTCATCACGTCTTCGTTCTTCGCAATACCTCTTCCATTTTTTCACTTTTCCCGTTTCTCTTCGCTCCTGTGATTTGGATATTTATTTTAGTATTTTTATTTTAGGGTCTACTGTAGTTTGATTCTCGTGTGTTCCAGAGCAACCATTTCACCAAGGTCTTCTGAAATCCACTCTCCAAGTTACTTTACAGTTCTTGCTCTCTTCATATGCTTGGTGTCACACTCATTGTTCTAGGGACGTCTTTTATATTGGTCATGAAATATGTCTTTCCGATGTTGATCAGGCGACATGTTTTAGCCGCTACTGAGTTCAGTGGTTGGAGTTGCATAGTTGCCTCTTGCTAGTAAGGTCAGGTCATCAGCAAAAGCGTGACAAAGGTAGATGGAACACCAAACCACCCACACCAAGAAACCATCACAGATGTCATCAGAACAACACGGCTGGACACATCTGTAGAATGGATTCCCACAGGCTGTCCTATAAGATCATCAAAGTAGTCAACAAGGCTAAAGCCACTGGATCGCTGTGGATCCAGCAGGTAGAGAAGGACATAGCAGAACTTAATATTAATCATTCCATAATAATTAAAAAAGAAGAAACTACCTTTCAATTATCAAAATCACACCATTCCTAACATCCCTTACAGAAACTAACCACGCAAATGAGGAACGCAAAATAGTGTTCATATAAAAATGAAGGATTACTGGGCCAACAGAAAAGGACAAGGTACCACGAAGAAAGCAGCATTCAAATCTACCATTAAGAACATCAGAAGCGTCAACTATTGAAAACAACAACAACAACAACGCTAAAGCACAATCATCGGAACCCTCAGGTGGTCCAAACGAAATAAATAAACTCTGGTAAGAAAAGCATTAGATTTCTAAAACACGCTATGGTTACTTATTGAACACCCCTCGTGTATTTAATCTTCGAGGCTCGTAGCGTGCAGAGAGCGGAGAAGCTCTAGCCGTATATCTCCAGTGGTTGTCGTAAAAGAGCGGCCGGCCTGGCGGAGGGAATTGTTCTGCACACATTACCATAAAGCATGCACACACGACGAGTGGAAACGTGCTCTGCAAGGTGAACATAGCCGACCTAATTTCTAGCGCGTGTAACAATATTCACCCCACAGCGGAGAATAGAGTGTCCATAATCATTCTATCGACATCACTAGTTGATGGGTTAGTTTCTTTAAATAACAGCAGAACTGCCATCTATCAGATAGGTCAGGGTAATGGCATAACTGGAAATTTCGTCATCGTTATTTTTCTCCATTAGTTTTGGGTCACCCCATGCATTTTGTCATTGTGAATTTTGTCAGAAACGGATTTTTTCATCGTACGACAGTTCTTAACAAAAATAATAAATAAATTCTGTGGCTTGGTTCTAAAAGGGCCAATGTCAAAAAACCTGTTTTTGAGCTATGAGCATTTGAAGTTTTGCTTATAGTTTTCCAATTTCTTTTCAACAACTAACTTTAAATAACTTTATACTTTCTTTGTGGAAGTCACCTTATTAAACGCTAATTTTTTCTATCGTATTCTTTAAAAATTGCCAGATCTCTAATCTTTATTGGTAATCTAGCATTATTGGCAAGGGCTTATTTAATTAAACATTAACTGTTCGTTTAGTACTTAACAGAGACATTGGCCCTCTTTTACATGTTGCAAGCCAGGATAAAACGCTTTTGTATGAGTTAATATCTCATTTTCGATAAAAAAAAATGACATTGGCCCTTTTAGAACGTAGCCACAGAATTACTTTCACGTCTTTTGTTATTATAAATCAAACTATAATCCTGTACAATTATTTTAATATTGATTTTGAATTCTATGGAGTTTCACACAGAAATTCCACCTAAAGCATGAAGGTAACAAGGAATGTTAACTTCTGTTACATAATTCTACTCCAATTTGATGAGCGATTCCAATCTTCTATATCAGGGCCTCTCAAACGTCTAAAATCTCACGCGTGCAAACCGAGGCGGAGAGGTTTTGTGCACCGTGCATCGATCCCACTCTGCTAGGTTCGGACCTGCGTTTTGTCTCGGCTCAACTCGGCTCGGATGGTGGAGCCCTGCGGAGTGAGCGAGACAGGCGTAGGGAAAAAGAGAGGCAGAGCTATTGCTCAAAATCGAGGAGTGGGGGATCTGCACTCTGGTCAACCTAGCAAAGTTGTCTTATGCACCTTGCACCGCGCAATGCACCGGTGCATGAACCCTTAGGTTCTTTTTTATGTACTAGCTGACGTGCCCTTGCTACGCTACGGAATTCTACATTGTACGCTGAATTGCATATGAATCAGTCTTCGCGTTGTAAGGTTTTATCAAATTGCATTGGTCTTTGCCTTACCCGAGAAACACCGTGATACTCTGGGATGATAAACAGCCTGTTACCCGGAATTATATATTTCAAACAAATTTCAAAATAGATCCATTAGTTCCTCAGATTACCCATTACATATAAACAAGCTCTCAGTCTCTCAATATATATTAGTATAGATATCTTATATGAGGAGACAATCATCAGTGAATTAACAATTTTTCTCTGATAACCACCATCTCCAAATAGTTTCAAATTTCGTACATTGTCCTTTGCAAACATATGTCTGTTTTAGATTAACTTAACTTTTCATGTATTACATTTTACGAATCGAAATAATTCAGCCATATCACTAGGAATTTTGAAACCAAATAAATCCTGGAACATTTTGAAAACAAATAAAATGTTTCCTCTGAAACGGAAACCCATACTTAACGACAGAATACACTGAAACCTAATCTGTTAAAATTAAGACAAAAACAGTAGATCTATATGCTACCAAGCCACAGACAAGAACACAACCACTAAATTAAGTTTATGCACAGGCCATTACACAAAGTACCATTAGTCACTAAACATAAGATTGTTCGTGGCTACATGTTTTTATGTTATATTGTGCAATATGTGTTCATATTGATTGTACCAAGGTAGTTCCAGATAGACCATTAGTCGAAGGATATGTCCATATTGAAATGGATTTTAGATACAAGCGCTGGTATTTATTTTGTGATAGTACTAACAGCCCATTCTTTAGGTTACCGAAATATGAAATGTTAAATCATGCGCTTGGTAGTTGATCACAAGATCTCGAAAGAACCATACAAATCTGTCTCAGTGAGTTCGCAGTCACACTGTCGGATGTCAGCTAAACGAGATGTAGTTTCGCGGAGAGTTTTTCTGCCTTTCTTATTAACGAAAGCTTTAAAGGCATAATCGGTGACTGAAGAAGGAGAAATGATGCAATATAGACACAATTAAGCTACAATCTGTCGATTTGTATGGAGGACTCAACATGTCGCAACCCTATTTCTCAACGCCTTGACCCTTCTCCACTATACAAGACCCTGTATAGAAAACTGGTCTCCCAATGCCATGTTCCTCCTCCTCTATGTACAATCCACGAAACGTTTAGTGATACTTCGGCTCCCTAGTACTTACATATTTAGAGCCATCATTTAGAAAAGGCGAATTAGTGTAAAAACTAAACAGGCTTGTATTTGAACTGAATGTCAGACGCATGTCGATGTCAAATTTCGACTCAATTGATCCAGGATTCTGAGCGTTAAATGTATAGACACAATCTCATTTTAAAGTATTGCATGATTTGAAAATAATTACGAATGTGTAATATCCTTGAACAAAACATAGCAGAATATGTCCATCCCTTAGTTCCACGCCTTAAGAACCGAAACTAACCATCGTGACCATAATTTCCTCTACTTCTCTTACTCTCGAACGTCACGTCCGTTATACGGCCACTTGGGCGCCATTTGTTTTCATTCATACTTCATACACTTACGGGCTAGCTGAAGTTCATTGACACACTTACATCTCGGAGGGATGGTCTGTCCAATGCATTTTAATATAGTGATGTGTAAAAATAAAGTTATAATTTTGAAATATGACTCCACCACCGGAACAGGTTGAAACCTATAGCTTCAACCATCAAGTTTATTCCTCAGCATTTATTTGCTCATTTCGGGCCTCCTCCTGCTATTCTTCCCACCTGTTTGTACAAACAATAATTCTCCTTACTTCCCGTCTCCTCTAATGAATAAAATACCCTGAGTCCACTTGGTTTTCTCTCCCGTACATCAGAGTCGGTCTGGAAACAAACGAATATGAAGATAGATTCATCGGAGAGTCAGGCAGCAGCTTGTTCGTTAAGCCAAAATCTGTACCATTTTTATGTGACATTTTGCAGCGCTTTAGATCGAGTTTGTTTTGTAATCCAACAGGTATATGCGTGGAATCATTATTTTCCAAGTTTAATAGCCTACGGTTTGAATTTCAAACTCATGTCTTATTTTAAAATGATAAACTAAAAGTATAATGGTAGTCATAGATTTTAATTTCATTTCAACTAGGCGTATGAGTAGCACCAATGAAGTTGCCCTTTTAGAAATATGAAGTAAATTAAGAATGGAATATCTTTTGTGTACGAAGAAGCCTCTACGCAGGCCAACGCACGGTAGTTCAAATGAATAAAATACCTGGTCAAAATGAAAAATAAAGTGCGCGTTTCGAGTTTAGTTGTCAGAAATTTGGATGGTATTGTTTCATATTAGAGCCTCGTGTCTCAGTCGGGAGCGTACCAGCCTCTCACCGCTGGATTTCCTGATTCAAACCCCGCTAGATGCGGGCTTCATTCACTGCATTCTTGACCTGGTCGAATGACTGAAAACAGATCGAGGATTTTCATTGGTTCACACTACTCCAATGTGACGCCTACACTCCAGCCACTGCCTATCACCGCTAAGAAAATTGTCGATTGAAACAGACTTTCAACGTATTAGGTCGTGTTACGTACATGTAGTATGTAATACGTTGAAAGTCTGTTTCGATTACAATGCGGTCGTGAAAATTCAATATTCATTGACATGTCCCACAACGGGCGACTTAAACGCACTCTACAGTGTGCTAACAGCAGTGCCAGACCTGTAGCTCAGATCCTTTCAAACGGAACAAAGATGGCCTAGGCCACCATAGCTCAATTGGTAGAGCAACCGACGCGAAATCGGGAGGTTGTGGGTTCGGATCCCACTGGTGTCCGGCTAGCCATTTTTGTTCTGTACTTAACATCTCTTCAACACGTACTACATGTAAGCAACACGACCTAATACGTTGAAAGTCTGTTTCGATTACAATGCGGTCGTGAAAATTCAATATTCATTAAAATTGTCGTTTCTCGAAGTCCGAAGTCGTGTGTTGTTCAAACTGATTGCGTGGCACCTCGCCCCGTTTGTTTTGATATTCGTAATGGATAACACACGAGAACGAAAGTCTAACAAAATTTTGAAAGTATTATATCAAATATATGCACTTTGAAGACTTGTGTATTCTATCCTCTAGTGTAACTACGATATTCTTACAAATTCTTGGCTATAAACAATTCTTCACGTTGTACTGCTTTGAAAAAAATTCCTATTGATTTGAAATGCATCTAAATGGAAGCATAAAAAGTTACCTGCCCGTATTTGCCCGATTTTGTTTTATCGCCATTTTGCTGCGGCAGTGAGTATCAGGCACACCATGCACCATAGATATCCATAGCGGGGCATGCGTTCTTTGTTCACTTTTATTGATTATTGTGAAACGAACTTTTTGACCATATTCTATTTTGCACCGAAGTTGTCTTTTACTTTGAATTTTCATTTTCCTTTTTTTCCAAAACCTGTCCATGCTTTCAGTTTCCGATTAGCCATTTTAAATTTTGCAATTTTAACATCAATTTCGTAATTAGTTATCTCGAAAACTTTTATATAGATAGTTTTACACGATTCCGCGCAATTTTTGAATAGTTAATCAGCCATATTAGTTCCGCCATTTTGAATTTTTCAAGTGTAATATCAAATTCATAATCATCAACCTCAAAAATTCTTATATACATAGCTTCTGGCAAATCCGCTCATTTCTTTCAATTTCTGATCCGCCATATTGTATCCACCATTTTGAATGTTGTAACTTTTTGCTGGCAAATCATGTCAAGATCTGACTCTTGCGTAACGAAGTGAATCCATGAGACATGCCTCTGTTTTAAAATATTTTATGCGACGTCTCAACATAAAATACCTAACCTACTCCACTTGAAGTAGCCGAATATTAAGAGGACAGGCAGGATTCCCTGAACAATATTGCATGCATTTGATGTTTCCTTCCGTATACGATATAGGTGCTGCCTGGCCGACGCGGTAAAGCTGGGTTCGATTCCCCGTCAGGAAGTCTGTAATAAAGTGCTCATGGCTCTGAGGTTCACCCAGCCTGCACCAAAAATGAGCATCAGGTTAATTCCCGGGGGTAAAGGTGGCCGGGCTTTTACATTTACATTCCACCCCTCCAACGAATTTCATGGACTGTACGGAGATGACTCTGCTTTGTTTTTATCGTTTACGATGTGCTTGTTGAGGACGTATTTGTGATGATCCATACCATTGAGCAAGGATTTTTCTTTACAGTTCAGTTGACAGTGATTAATAATTTGTGACTGGGTTTCACGAGACTGTCGTACCGACAGCAACACAGTACATCTACTGTATAAAGTGATAAAGAATGGAAAGTCGAGGATTGTCAACCATTAGTGATATTTTGAGAACATTATTTCCCATTCAAAAGAGTCTGAAGATCCAAATGTTATCTGAAAGTATCCTATTAGGATATTTTGGAGCATTCGCCATTGTACACTATCAACTGATTACGATATCATTTGTATTATCCACTCGATACACACATTGAATTTTAATATTTCATATCAACCACTGAAGAACTGTTTGCACTCAGAATATGTCATCCTACTTTCGTAAAGGCATAGAGTGACTACGTCAAGAGCGCGATGTCTGTCCTTAAGCTGATAATGATCTTTGAGCGGCGAATTTTGTGGGAAAATATGATTTTATCTTGTTCTAATAATATTTTAAGTTCACGTGAAGATTATGCAAGAATAGTTGCATAATCAGCAGGGGGTTTTCAAAGACGATATCCCTGCACTTTGCAACTCTTCTTGAGGAAATATTTTCCATTATTGGGGTATATGTTCTGATCTTTTAATGGACGGAAATAAATGTTGAATTCCTTAGCAGACCATGATGGCAAAATTTTAGCCCAAAATGGGTTTTCTTTACGTCTTCAGTTCGGAGGCTAATTGAATCCTAAGACGGTACCGTCAAATGTAGTAAAGTTGTATGAAAACAGCAAGAAAAGAAAAAACGGATCTCAGGAGTGCAGTGCATGATGAGGAGTAAGGGTGTCTGTCATTTCTTTCCTTACTGGACCAGAAAGTGTTACTACATCATTATGTCTCTATGAGCATCACTTCTTACTGCACTCAAACGCAATGATCCTGCTTTGAATGTAACTACTCAGTAGCAAGAAAATCTCAGCAGCTTGAAATCTCA
Source organism: Anabrus simplex (assembly GCF_040414725.1). Lineage (NCBI taxonomy): Eukaryota > Metazoa > Arthropoda > Insecta > Orthoptera > Tettigoniidae > Anabrus > Anabrus simplex. The sequence continues at coordinate 62,871,742 of NC_090276.1, forward strand.
ATAGCTTCCATACTGTCTCGGGATTAAGTGAGGCCGAGACTTAAGTGAGGGCTTTGGTTTGTTCTGGCCTGTTTGGAAAACAAGATGTCGAGATACTGAATCCGTCAAGAAATATCGGGAAACAGACAGTAATGTCACAATTTCTAATGAGGTTGATGCTGAAAAAACGGACAAAGTGTAACAACTTTTTGTAATTCATGATGCATTATTTTTGGGAGTGTGCTGTGTAATAAAAACAGTCAGCGCGCGTTTCGAAGGATACCTTGCCTTTCTTCATCAGGAGAAAACAGAAAAGAGAAACACGAAGCATCGATGGTTACTAACACAAAGCAACTAAGAACTTAAAATGATGCCCTAAGATGTAATAAGGACGTCATTTTAGCCCCATGAATGACAGCAGTAAAGCATCACTTTGTGGATATAGGTAGTCATGATTCACTGAGGATGTAGCCTGTATCATGGTTGAAATTGTCTGAGTGTTTAGGCATTTCAACCACCTCCCCGATGATTTTGGGGCGATATTGTTTCATACGAGCAAGAACATCCACTCCTTGGAACACGACATCATGACCAGGTGTTAAAGCATGATCAGCAACCGCTGATTTATCAGGTTGGTTGAGCCCGATACACCTATTATGTTCCTTAATGCAAGTTCTCGAAGTCTGCCCAATATAAACCTTGCCACAAGTACAAGGAATTCTATCGATACCTGGTTGTTGCAATTTAGGGAAACTGTCCTTAGTTGGTCGCAGGAGTTGCCTAATCTTAATTGAAGTTCGAAAGTTCGTATATTGTAGCTATGTAGGATTTTAGCAATAGATCCTTAGGGGGATTAAATCAAAGCTCTCTAGAACTCGAACAGGGGTATTTATAGGAAGTACAGTTCGGTTATCTACATCTAGTAACCGAAAACCATTTGTAGGTATTTCGTTGTAAGGAAGTATATATGAGTCAAATTCATAGGGAGTAGTAAAGTCTGTATATTCATAACTTACGAATGTACAGTAAGATAGGTAAGCAGTTCCTCTTACATTTTTTTCCCCAACGGACGTTCGATTATGCGCCGTAGAGATCAAAGATTTGCTACAACCGCTGCTCTTAAGAAAGGCGAGGTATCTGTCGAAACGCGCGTTGAGTGTGTTTGTATACTTTATTACACTGCATGTCCGACTCGTTGGCTGAATGGTCAGCGTACTGGCCTTCGGTTCAGAGGGTCCCGGGTTCGATTACCGGCCGGGTCGGGGATTTTAACCTTCATTGGTTAATTCCAATTTCCGGCGGCTGGGTGTTTGTGCTGTCCCCAACATCCCTGCAACTCACACACCACACATAACACTATCCTCCACCACAATAACACGCAGTTACCTACACATGGCAGATGCCGCCCACCCTCATCGGAGGGTCTGCCTTACAAGGGCTGCACTCGGCTAGAAATAGCCACACGAAATTATTATTATTATTACACTGCATAATCCCAAAAATATTACATCATGAATATTTTCGCGAGACGTGAAAATCTAAATGATAATACCGGTACTTTTTTGTTGTTGCTCTATTCATACAGTAAATACGACGTGATACATAACCGATATTCAGATTCTTTACCGTCAGGGCAGTGATTAAACCCTTACCTGACCTGCTAGCTGCACAGAAACCTTAGCGAGGAATCGATATCTAGTCACACATAAAATGGTACAAATGCGATATGATTCACGCTTCGCTAACTTTTAATACGCTCTCATGAATATTTATTGTATGTCAACAATCAAATAAACGGCGAAATACATCTCATTACAAAACACTGATTGAATTTCGTTAATTAACTGCTGGCACGATTTAAAACGTAATTTGTATTTAATTTTTGTACATTATTTAGCTGTTCTCCACAAAATCATCATTGTATTACTCAAACAAATTTAATTTCTATACTGAACGAGGTGGCCTTTTTCGGCCTGTTTAATTTTAAATTAGTTCAAATATTGACTTAAATATAAACCACTATTTCATTGTTTCGCGTTTGCCACAGGTACTATAGAACAATGATAGTAGCATGATGACGATGACCATGATGATGACGATTATGGTATTAGAAACTTGTTGAACAAAATTACAATTAAAACCTGGAAAAGTCCATATACTCTATCTGTGGCATTAGGTATAAGTTCATAAGTTACAATCTTGTTTATTTTTGAACTAATAGGGTTAAGTGATTTCATTTCTTTTATATCAAAAATTAAGATCCTAGAAGCAAACCGTAACGTAATTTCTTCGATTGCAAATGATAAAATCACTTAAGCTCTTACCAGCGTTTCCTCCAGTGTAGAAGTGAGCTTTTCACTTGGATTGTTACACCTTTCCAAGACGCTGGCGGCTAGTGCGCTGTTAAAACACCACTACAAGCCTCCTATGTAGGACAATGCAGTGTCGGTGTGCTAGGGGGAAGCATGTGCCTCCAGGTGCATACATTGTATAATTTAATTTCGTCGTTTGCAAATATTAAAAATATCCATCTAAGCTCTTTAAGAATAATGAGCTTAAAATGTTTTAGTATTTCTTTTTTCCCATCAATAAGTAACATTTTGTAATTCTTTTACAAGACATCACCATGTCAAATTTGCACAGATAGTACAAATTCATAATTTTAGTTGACTGAAAATCTCAGTAAAATCTATATATATCTGTGGCATTCAGTCAGAGGACTGTGTAGCTCCGAATCGAAGGATATCTTGAAATGTTGCTGCAGTCCGAGCTTTTTCGGGGAGAACACTGGAAGATAATTACTGTCGACGTTGGCACAGTGATCGAAACCCTTCCACACGTCCTTGGCTTTTGTCCACATTATGAAACTCTCCGCACTATCAGCTCCCATCCTCGGGGACCTGGATTCGATTCCCACTATTTTAAGAATGGTATGAGGGCTGGTATGCGGTAAAAATGGAACATGCAGCTTACTTCCATTGGGACCGAGCTCGACAGCTGCAGTCGCTTAAGTGCGGCCAGTATCCAGTATTCGGAGATAGTGAGTTCAAATCCCACTGTCGGCAGCTCAGAAGATGGTTTCCCATTTCCACACCAGGCAAATTCTGGAACTGTACCTTAATTAAGGCCACGGCCTCTTCCTTCCTATTCCTAGCCCTTTACTGCCCCATCGTCGCCATAAGACCTATCCGTGTCGGTGAGACGTAAACCAAGTTGCAAGAAGAAGACTTCCATTAGGGGTGAGCCTGAAAAGACCTGCACCACATCGGAAAGAAAACACGAGTTTACGTGTTTTTACATGAAACTCTTCGCAATGCCCGCCTTCACACCACGCATCCCATGCTAGCCGACTCTTTACAAAGGAGAGGTCATTCCACTCACGAGTAGACCCCGAATGTTTATGCAGTAATAGCTTAGAATGTAAATGAATTTGGTGTCTGGGAGGGGTCGTCTAGCCTGTTCTACTGTAGTCCGAGTAATATAAATTCTAGGGGTTCTGGAGGGCCGTGTCCCTACAGTTTATGCAGTTTATGTGTAGGGTGGACTATACTAGTTACCCGCTTCCAATCATGATGAAGTTTCTGGATTCGCAATACTCTTAAGTATCATTTTGTACACATTGTTAAATTACTAATATTCCTTTCGATATTAATGTAATTACAAAGTAATTGATACAGCATAAATCGAAACAAATTATTGAATGAAGTACCGAATATCGAAATAAAACTACCGATATTTAATGTTATCGATAATATCGCAAAGTCTTTAATTCCAATGAAAATATCTTAATCTATTCGTTTCTTCTTCTATTAATGTTACGCAATAATACATCCACCGTAAGTCACCTTAAGACTTCCAAATATTGCGATTTGTAGCAATTTCTACATTTTCCAACGTCTTTTGCCGTGAATATCCAAATAAAATGGTGGTGAAAATTCAAATTCGTTACTGTATTTACTGTGTTCGGTCTCATTACATGGAAAATGTACTGTTGCTTTCTAAAGGGTTGCTTTTCCGACGCAACCGCATTCCCCTACCTTCAGCACCATGCTACAACTCATGGTAGGTGGAACAACGAAGATTTAGTATCTGATCCTGAAGGTCCTTGGTACAATTTCCTCACACACTCTTCCCAGAATCTTCCCTCAGTAAGGCGGTAATGAAGTTGTTACGTCGAAGGATGTACGCAAGGAAATTGGTCGTCCTCTTTCTTATCATTGTGAAAAATTCTGTGCTGCATTCGATTTCATTCGGGACTATTTAAATGGATCTCGTTTCCCTCCATCTAAATCTCACCACTCGTTTCCGAGCTCACATTTTGGAAAGCTTCGAGTCATTTCCATTATTCAAATTATTCAAATTGCGAATCACTTTCTGGTTTTAATGTTCATGCCCTTACGTATAATAACATTTCCTTTGTTTCTGAAACTTGTTTAGGAAACACTATGCTCCTCTTTATCCTCCTGCTACACATTATATTGCTCGTGTGATAATAAAGCAATTTTTTGACCCGTTCAACATTCTTGTTCGTAATCTTGATGTTTGGAAGAGCTGGCTCAGGATGTTTCATGATAACTAACAGTTTCGTTTCCTTCGTATCGATTTTCATCCGTAATTCAGAGGTAACAACACATCTAGTATTCTATCCAGTGTTTTAAAATACAAACTGTATCAGAAAATATCCCTTATCTCCTTACACCACTAAACTGGTATTTCTTAATTTTCCAGAAACTATTCCTGTTTTCATCTAGATTTTACCCAAAAATTCCTCTACATTTAAATGAACATTCCTATTCAACAAGGGTCATGACTGTTGATTTAAAGTTGGTGTTGGCAGTGTACCCCAAGGCTCCATCCTAGGGCCTTGCTCCTCCTCATTGTACAACAAGCAAGCCTCTCGTCTCCAGTCCCGCTATTGATTGAGGCAGCGTGCTGCGAGCAGGCGGGTCACACACACTACACATCCTCCCAGCTACACTTCACTCAAAGAAGCTCCAACACGTACATTTCTTTATTAACATTTCATTGTATATAGAAGGAAATACTTGAGCATGATATTTTATACTTCTAGTTAATAATGTAACTACGATACTATTACAGAGATTTGCACAGATTTAAGTGGCATACATGTTTTATATCACAAACTTGCTGACGTTAAGGTAGAAAGTCTAGATAGTAAAAAAAGATCTGGGCAAAGCCATTTCCACAAGGGATATGAAGATCCTTGCGAGAAAGGAAAGTAAAGGTTTCTACTTTTCTTAACATGGGCACTAATTACTCTTATAATAAACGAATATTTGAAAAAAAATTCCTCTGTAATTGAACCTTATTTCCATATTTTTATAGTTCTTTCTATCAAACTTATTCGTCTATTATTATACTTCCACGCCATCCCTCTGGTGCGAGCTCCGAACATTCCGCTTCGTAAATCTTCCCAGCCCAAATTTTGCAACATTTTCGTAACATAGCTCTTGTGGAGGAAATCAACAAGAACAATTTTTCTGAAGGAAAGAAAAGGGGCGGTGATTTCTTTTTACATATGATTATGATTGTTGTTTAAAGGGGCTTAGCATCTAGGTCACCGGCCCTTCATAATGGTACTAATCGCTGGTAAAGTAGACCCACGGCGTCGCTACGGTACTTTCCTTGTAGCATCCAAGACATTTTTTTTAAAAATACCAGTAACTCATAAATAATTTATGAAGAAACGGGTACACTGGCTTTTACAGCAAGTGGAGTAACTCACTGGAGACTACCAAAGCTTCCCTTTGTATTAGTCACGAGAAGGTTAAGATATTTTTAGTGGCCTTGTTAAGGAAATGAGGATTAATACAAACAGAATACTATTGTCTTCGTAGTTATTAGGAGAGAAGCCTTCGGTTTCGCTGAGATAAACTTTATGTTTTATTTGGCAGAATGGCCAATCATTTCTCCACCCGTAGGTGTGAGGTTGGTTAGTCGATGCGATCGACGTTGATATATTTCCCATCCGGTGCCCTTTTACTTCCGGTCAACTAACCTTGACCTGTTCTTCAGAGCAATTGGCGGAAGACAATGCTACTTTCTTTGGATCAAATATTTTGATAAAGATTCCATTAAAATAAAGAATGTAGTACTCGAATTAGCACTGTCACGAGATTCTGCTTGTGGGTGGGAGCGGTTTGATGAGGGCACGTAAACGGTTCCTGGTAACACAGAGACAAAGTTGATTACAAACTCGCTCATAGCTTGCTCGTGCTGTGTCCATATAGTATAGGTGTCATACTTTATTGGACATATGAGCATTGTGCCGTAGCGCCGTGAAAATGTGACGAAAACAGAATAGTTGCCATAACTTATTCCCCAACCCTCGTACAAACATATGTGGGAACATATATGACATACGTGTTAATTGTAAGTAGAAACATCCCCCTCCATAATTCCACCTAATAACTAGTACAGGCCTAACTCCAAAACGATGTACCGTAGAGCATATGTTCATAGGAACTTTTTATATTGTCTTGGGGGTGTACTACCCACTTTTGAATTACTCTACACTCGCTTGGGAACATCCTACATCTATAGTTGAAACTAGTTAATAAGCTGAAAATATGCTCCGAATATTATTACTGGTGAGGATAAGAAGAAAACTATGACGTATAAATATTTCTTACAGAATTATGTAAGGATTTACAGTACGAAGTAGTTCTCTTCGCTGTTCTTTCGCTATTGTTATACGAGTGATCAAAAAGTGTCCGTTCGACGGCCGTACAATCCTGAATCGGGATGCCAATCAGGCAAAATCGCCGTGAGCATTGAGACAGTTATCCCAGCGATGCATCAGGTTGAAACGCTTCACACCTATTCACTGGTTATTATTACTGAGCAACATTCAGCCTCTTCACATCACACTGCAAAGCACCCTTGTTAGACTGTGGACCGGGATAGCGAAGAACAGTTACCTCCCAAAAAACGTTTAGCTCTATCTGCAAAATAAAATAAAATAAAATCGCCTATACATGAGAAAATGTTATAGGACAAACAAATAGGCCACCAAAAGGGCCGTCTTGTGGCGCAGTCTGTATCGCGGTAACTTGCACCGTTTTACCACAGTACATTTTCCGAATGACCAACGAGCAAAAGCGAGTCTGTTATATACAATGTAAGACATACTTGAAGATTATTTTCCGTTGGACCACTTCCATTTCATAGATTATTTTTAAAATTTTAAGTTATAAGTAGACTTGGGATTTTTAGGTGGTAATAGGTTAGAATTCAAACGGATTTGGTTAATAAGAAGTGTCGCACAACCCGCTCTTCCATACTGCAGCAAGAGTAACATAAATTCTAGGAGTTCTATAGGCCGTACTCCTAATGTCTATGCACACCTCATAGCATAACTGTTGTACACGGTAGGGTACACTTCTTATTGGCTTAAATAAGTTTGCAGTCTAACCTATCAGCACCTAAAAATTCGGGCTCTAGTTATAACAATAACTTATTGCTTTTAATAGATGAATTCATTTGTACAATTGCAAGGGTCAGAAACCAGCGTACGGAGGTGGGCAGAGTTTTCTTCGTAAACAGGACCATAAAAGCAAAGCAAAGCAAAGCAAAGTCTTCTCCGTTCAGGCCATGAAGGCCCTTGGAGGAGTGGAAGGTAAAGGCTTCCACTATACGTAACCTCGGCACTTGATGGGGTAGAGTGGTTAGCTCTACGCCCGGCCGCCTTTGCCCCTGGTACTCATTTTGGACGTATTTTTGCACATCCACGTCAATCTCTATCATGAGGGGTCACACTTCCTTCGAGAGCCTCCTTTCTATCGCCGCGGGGCGTACTGTCCACACGGCAAGAAAAAAATATAGCCATATTAAACCAGCAACCAACAGTTGGCAGCAGTGCTATCCTACTCACCTCTACTTACCTCAGCGCTACTGGTGGAAACCTAAGTATTAAACAAAGGACAATCACTTCGCGTGCGCCACATAGCGGTGCCTCCAGTTTTGCCTGATTTATTTCTACTACATTCGTCTGATGACCTTGCTGTTTACTTCGCACGTACATACGATGGAACAAGTAACGTCTTAGTTGGGGCTCAGAAGGTTAGCGTACAGTTAGCCATCTAGTGACGATCTACAGTACCACTTACTATAGACCAATAGTAAATCATTCTTAAATTCAAAACTTCATTATTATTATTATTACTATTATTATTATTATTATTATTATTATTATTATTATTATTAGAGAAATCTTGACCGAGCTCGATAGCTGCAGTCGCTTAAGTGCGGCCAGTATCCAGTATTCGGGAGATAGTAGGTTCGAACCCCACTGTCGGCAGCCCTGAAAATGGTTTTCCGTGGTTTCCCATTTTCACACCAGGCAAATGCTGGGGCTGTACCTTAATTAAGGCCACGGCCGCTTCCTTCCTATTCCTAGCCCTCTCCTGTCCCATCGTCGCTATAAGACCTCTCTGTGACCGTACGACGTAAAGCAACCAGCAAAAAAGAAAAAAGAAAAGAGAAATCTTGTTCGTGAACAGATGAGATTTTCTCCTGAAGGCACCGAGTAAAGTTCTCTGTGAAAAGTAAAGAATTTCACCTAGTTTTCTGATACGGCAAAAGACCAAAAACTTATTATCAAGTGTAGAATTGTTTTACCTCGTGTTATCTTAAGCGTACACTTTGTCATTTCCTCCACCTTAGTCGATACTCGCTGCAGAGTCGACAGCCGGTAATAAAGGAGGGCAGAGCGACAAGACAATAGCACTTGAGAACTGAAATAAAGACAGGCTAAAAAAAGAGAAAGTAACATAGAAAGTTCAATTTTTGTTTTCTTGTTTCCTCGTTGCATTGCTAAAATAGAGTACAACAAAGGCAGGGGGCTAGCAAGCAATCCACTTTATAGTGGTAGAAGAGCATCTGTATGTGTTTTCTCGACCAATGGCGCGAGACCGCAAATCGTGCCTGCAGCCGGCGATAAAGTTGGAATTGGTTGGGGAACGTTATTGCTGATAGGGGATTGGGCTGCCTGCTGACTTGACATTTGCTACCTCGAATAGGAATGCGAAGGAAGGAAAGAAAGAAACTGTTGTGTGTCTGTGAGAGGATATATATATATATATAAAATAAAACCCGGACAAGAAAGAAGGTTAGGAAGAAAAAAGAAGCAAGTGGGTGGTGGAGTATGGTGGAGGCAAAGGTGAGGAGGGAGCCTGGCTTCTTGCTCTGTTGGTGGCTTCTTGAAATTGCTGCAACACACACACACATGGAAGGGTAGAAAGCAAGCAAGGTAGGTAGGGGATGGTTATAGAGCGAGAGGGCGTGGAAGAGGAGAAGGCAAACAGCCCTTTCTTCTTTCCATGCGCTATGGGAGGGAGAAAAAGAAAGAAAAAACACACATACACACGAGCCTCCGAAAACAGCGCCTCTGTTTACTCTCCCATCCAAAGCCCTCTACAACGGAAGTGAGTAGCAGAAGTTCGCGTGACATAAACAAAAGAAGCGAGGTAACATCCTCTTATTCTAATAAAACACAGCATTCGTTCTGATATATATAAAATAAGAGTTACGTCTGTGCATTGCTCAGAAATTAAAAAAAGAATGCTATTTCCGTATCGGCCGTGTCAACAGTAAAAATGAAGTGCACTTTTAAAATTTCCGTCGTCTGTCTGTCTGTCTGTCTGTCTGTCTGTCTGTCTGGCTGGCTGGCTGCCTGCCTGTCTGTCTGACTGTCTATCTGGCTGTCTATCTGACTGCCTGGCTGGCTGTCTGGCTGACTGTCTGTCTGTCTGTCTGTCTGTCTGTCTATCTGGCTGTCTATCTGACTGTCTATCTGGCTGCCTGGCTGGCTGTCTGGCTGGCTGCCTGACTGGCTGCCGGGCTGGCTGGCTGTCTGGCTGCCTGGCTGGCTGTCTGTCTGTCTATCTGGCTGTCTGTCTATCTGGCTGTCTATCTGTCTGTCTATCTGTCTGTCTATCTGTCTGTCTGTCTGTCTGTCTGACTGGCTGACTGTCTATCTGGCTATCTATGTGTCTGTCTGTCTGTCTGTCTGTCTGTCTGTCTGTCTGTCTGACTGTCTGACTGGCTGGCTGTCTATCTGGCTGTCTGTCTATCTGGCTGTCTATCTGGCTGTCTATCTGTCTGTCTATCTGTCTGTCTGTCTGTCTGTCTGTCTGTCTGTCTGACTGGCTGCCTGGCTGTCTGACTGTCTATCTGTCTGTCTGTCTGTCTGTACACGCATCACGAGAGAATAGCTAAACATAATTTAATGAAAATCGGAATGTAAACTCAGAGAATGAGACACTACAATCTCGGTTTCACACTGAGTGGAATGCTTTTTTTTTTTTTTTTTTTTTGCTAGTTGCTTTACGTCGCACCGACACAGATATGTCTTATGGCAATGATGTGATAGGAAAGGCCTAGGAGTGGGAAGGCAGCGGCCGCGGCCTTAATTAAGGTACAGCCCCAGCATTTGCCTGGTGTGAAAATGGGAAACCACGGAACACCATCTTCAGGGCTGCCGACAGTGGGATTAAAACCCACTATCTCCCGGATGCAAGCTCACAACCGCGTGCCCCTGACCGCACGGCCAACTCGTCTGGTCTGAGTGGAATAGTAGTTTAGGGGAAGGCATAAAGTTTAATTCTCAAATATCTATATCGCTAATGGTCCTATCGATAAATTCTGTAATAGGAACGCCCGTACTTTAACTTTATCGGAGAGCATGGTTTGACGCCACGGCGTGTACGGTCCATGCTAGAAACCACAGAGATATCGGTATTTGAATAAAATATTTTGAAATCCAAGTCTTTGTTTATTCAGTTAGACAAGAAATATATCAGCTTTTACAAATGTGAAGGATGGATTTGGGAAAATCCAAGCAGTGGTTGGAAGTGACACTGTCTCTCGGCATCGGCGATATCGAGCGTTGCCGACTCCTTCCCCACTCACCATGGATCTCCTCTCAGCACCATGGCACCACGTTATCCCACGGCGCAAATCTTGAAGGTCAATTGAGGATCGAGCTCGAAACCGAGAGTCTGACGCCTGATGATCGATTAAGTGCAATGTGGAATTATTGATTTAGCATTTAATTCCACTTCGGTCCCATGAAGGCACTAAAGAAGTGTATAGGCATCGCACAGAATGTCAATGATATCTGGAACGACACTTCTTTACTGCACTGCACATTTTGCGAATTAGTGCCTTCACTGAATATTACTACTCAACACAGTTCGCAGAATTTACAAGTTCTACAGTTCATAACGAAAGAAACAGATTAACACAATTCAATATAAATGAAATATTTGTCGTTCGACGCACTGTTCTAGTGCATCAAGCCTACTTAGCGAACACAGTTCAAAAACCTCGAGTCTAATCTGCCACTAAGGCAGAGTCTCATGAAAATAAATTCTGTTATTAAAGCACAGCTTTTACGAAATAAATTCTGTTACTAATACACAGTCTTATGAACCTAAATTCTGTTATTAATGCATAGTTTTCACGAAATAAATTAAGACACAGTCTTATGAACCTAAAAAGGCATGATTATAATGTGATCAGCATAGTTCGATGGAAAGAAATTAATACTGTCCAACAAATAAACGACATAGTCTTTAAAAATGATTATGATAGAGTTCGTTGTGAAAGACTGAGATGAGTCAGATGGTTTTGTTTGTAACTGAACTATTACTTCCATGACTATACACAATAACAGGACTATAAACTATTATGTGGCGAGTCTGCCCTGTTTGTGCATGTTGATAATAATTTATGATTATTCGCTCGGAGAAATTAGTTCCGTTCTCAAGAATGTTAATTACTCGAACTGTTCAAGTTTTGATACACAAGTCTATCAGCTGTTGATTACTCAAAATATTATATCACTTCCTATCTCGCACAAAAATGGAGTTCAAAGTTTCCACCTTTGACACATAGAAATTTGTTCGTCCACAGAAGCGAACACTTGTACTTTCCATAATCACAACTATCGTCGGCAGTCTGCCGAACAGAGTAACCATGTCTGAACGATATCTTCCACAGCTGACCCGCACATCGTGGCAGCTGGGAATACACACAGATACTGATTTAAGCTAACTCAACTAGCTCCTTTTATACCCATGGTCCGGGCATCGTGGATTCGTCAATCTTCTATCTTCTATTTCTCAGTTATCCCACCGCCGATTTTAATGAAATTTGGTGTTCTACCGTCTGTTGTTGTAGGCTAAACGGTGATGTAATAGAAATTTTAGCATCTTATTCGGTTCTGGAAATCATGAGGTGGAAGGAATCGAATGTTCGATGGCTACGTCATATGTCCTTGGCTGGCTTTACATCAGCGAGCAGACTGAGTGCATGGCTGCTACAACCGTCACCTGCGCGCACAGCGGTCTTTTCAAACCTCTCGTACAGCTGTTGTAACGAGTTGCGCGTCTATGCACCAGAAATCCCTTGATAATGAATGTCACCGTGACATTCCCGTTCCAAAGCACAATAAAAGTTATATAGAATTAAATTTCCGATCATTTACAACTTGTGACAATGCAGTTCGGTGAATGAAGTAAGAATAGTCAATCCGGCAACACTGGCGACACGTAACGCTGCACCTGCGTAGCAGCAAGTTTTGACCACCTGCTCCCAACGTTGTTCAGTTGAGCATCGTGTGTGTGACGTGTAAGACCTGTTTGACGCAGTGCGTGTTTAGTACGTTAGTTCTGAACTGCGAGCAGGAACACGAACGACCGAAAGATGAATGCACAGTTTTGTTTTAAGCTTGGCAAGACACCGAAGGAAACGCATGCGATCCTGGTACGTGTTTATGAAGATCAAGCACTGCCCTTGAAGTGTGTGTACGAGTGGTTCGCCCGTTTTCGAGGAGGCCGGGAAAGTGTTTCTGACAACCACCGTAGCGGAAGGCCGGCGACCGCCGTCAGTGACGAAAACATTGAGAAGGTGAGGACATTAATCACGAAATATCGGCGATTAATTTTGCGCATTATAACCGATGAACTGTAGATTCACCGTGAATCCGTGCGACAAATCGTTACCCAGAATTGAGGGAAGAGGAAAATGTGTTCTCGGCTTGTGCCATATCACTTGACTGACGATCAGAAGAAGGCATGTTTAGAGGCTTCACAGGATTTTGTCGAAACGGCGGATGCGACACCAAATTTCTTGAACAGTATCGTCACTGAGGCTGAAATCTGGTGTCTCAGGTACGACCCTGAAACGAAACGGCAAGTATGGAATGGCATTCTCTGGGAAAAAGGTCATACATAACGTTCTATTCGACGACTCAAACTCGCTTTGAAAGGAAAGAGATTTGACGATATTCCTGACATCCAACGAAACGTAACGAGGCTTTTGAACACCATCCCAAAGGAAGCCTTTTGCAAAGTATCCAGGACATGTATCGCCGATCTCAGCAGTGCATAGTTATGGGAGGGGACTATTTCGAAGGACAGTAAGGTCACTGTCGTGCATTGTTCATCTTTGTTGATAGTACAGGACTATTCACTTAACTTTATTGTCACAGGTTGTATATCTTATACATTTTTACGGTACCGGCTATGATAATGGAGATATTCATGAATTACGATTTTTGTTGCCAATTCTGTAACAACGCCAAACCACGAGAAAATGGGAGGATATGATTTAATGAAACCGGTATGAAAAGTCAGAGAATAGGGCACTACAGTCTATGCTGTAAATACATTCATTCACGCTGGATGAAGTAGTAGTTCAGGGGAAGGCGCCGAAAATTAAATTTTTAAATACCTATGCTATTGGTCGTATTGAAAAAATTACATAAGAAAAGTTATAGGGAATACATTTTGCGATCATTTATATCTGATACGTTTTTACCGTACCGACTATGATAATAGAATTAATGCATTTAGACGTTTGTTGCTTAGTTCATATCAACGCAAGGCATTGTTAACTTGGAAATATGACCTCCAAGTGGCAACAACGTTGGAACCAACATCCACCCAACAATGCTCACCTGGTTGAATATCCTACAAAGAAGGTAGAGGGATTCCAACTACCACGCCAAACCTGGTCAAGGGAGGTGCGGTCACACCTTAAAGAAATGGGGTTTTCGTACATCTGCTGCCTGTGACTGTGGAGTGCTGGACCAAACCATACAACACATTGTTCACGAGTGCCCACTTCGTGCATTTGACGCTGGTCTGAAGACTCTACACTAAGCTACACCACGTGCTCTGCAATGGTTGTTAAATTAGCATATTTCCATTTGATTATTTGTAAACGTTTGTGTACTTGTACAACCATACGATATATATATCTGGAGATGGTTTTTGTCATGATTGTCTTAAGGTATAATCCTGCGTGGTCATACTGACAAGTGAAATTGTGAATATGATTATAAAAATGAGAAAAATCGTAAAGAAATGGTCGTTTGGAGAATAAAACAAGAGAGAGTCATGAGGCAACGAATGTCTGACTTTACATTAGATGCTCTAATATCACAGAGTCGGAAGAACACTGAATGTGAAAATCTACAATGCCGAAAGCTCCTAAAACTGATCAACAATAACATTACATTGACCATTGTTGTGATGATGTGATTTATCTCTTCTGCTGCCACTCATCTCCAATAGATGGCCAGTTAGATAACTTCGCACATATTATATTATTGTCCTGTCAACGAGAATGTGGCCATGCGATTTGGGTCACGTAGCTATCAGCTTGCATTCGGGAGATAGTGGGTTCGAACCCAACTGTCGGGAGCCCTGAAGCTAGTTTTCCGTGGTTTCCCATTTTCACACCAGGCAGATGCTGGGGCTGAATCTCAATTAAGGCCACGGCCCCTTCCTACCCCATCGTCCCCAAAGACCTATCAGTGTTGGTGCGACGTAAAGCAGTTTGTAAAAAATATTATTATTATTATTATTATTATTATTATTATTATTATTATTATTATTATTATTATTATTATTGTTGTTGCCATTATTATCATTATTATTATTATTATTATTATTGCGCTTTTACGGTCTTCTTTCATATCTTATGTTTTTTCTTTTCTGTTCTTCCAGTATTTATTCTATCCAATCTTCGTGATCGTTCTTCTTCTGAAAATACCCTTTTAGTTGCTTCTCTTATCAATTTTTGGTAGGAATCTAATTTTACTATTCTTCAATTTATTTACTTTGTTTGACTTATTGTTTAAATCCTCCAGCGTTATGTCTAATTCGTACATGTCTTCTTTTGTTCCTTTTATCCAGAAAGGTTGTTTTTGTTTCCAATGCATCTCCAAAATTCTGCGTATTAAGCTGCCTTATTATCATTATTAGGCAGCCATGTGGTTTAGATGTAGATGGCCTGTCTCTTAGTCCCAGGCCCTGGGTGCATTTTCCGGCAGTTGAAGGATTTTAATTCTGCACTGAGCATTACAACGGCATTCACTTGATAGAAGATGTTTCTCAACCTCTTAGTTGCAGTAAGAAAGCGCACATTCCCCCTGTGGGTAAGGGCTGTAGAATAACACCCAAGGCATTCCCAGCCTGTCGTAAAAGGTGTCATAAAATGTCATAACTTGGGAACGTGGGTTGCCGAACGCGGGGTCCTTAGCTGAGTCGTGACATTGCTTTCACTTACTTGTGTCAGGCTCCTCAATTTTATCTATTCTCTCCGACCTTGCTTGGTCAATACTTGTCCTATTCCGCTATTAGGTTCCCAGGAGTAGAGTGTCCTTCATTTTCGCGCCATTCATGGCCCTTGTCTTTCTTTGGCCGATACCTTCATTTTTCGAAGTGTCGGATCCCTTCCTTCTAAGCTGAAAACATTTCTTAGTAGTCAAAGTAGGGGCCTCCATTCCACGAAAAAACGTAAAATTAAGCAATTTCCTCAATTGTGCCGAAAGTTGAAGTGCTAAGAGCCTAAGAAAGGTTTCAAACTATGAGTCTTGAATAGCTCTATCAAACTTTTTAAAAAAATTACGAAAATAATTTCCTGCTTGAATGCAGTTCCGGAAAAACTGCCTAAAATAGCTTGTTTCTTTACTCGTTTTCATTTTAATTCTAATCCTTGCTAAATGAACTTAATAGCATAATTGTTTCTGTAATGTCTTCGTTGGTTCAATACGCTCATGCGTTTTCTTATCTTTTGAAAGAAAATGTCCACACAGAATGTAGTTATAATGACATACGTGGAACTTTTGCATTGACTCACATTAGTGCTCGTAGTGGTGCTTAAGTGAAACAATGCTTTGACTCACATTAGCGCTCGTAGTGGTGCTTAAGTGAAACAATGCTTTGACTCACATTAGCGCCCGTAGTGGTGCTTAAGTGAAACAATGCATTGACTCACATTAGCGCTCGTAGTGGTGCTTAAGTGAAACAATGCATTGACTCACATTAGCGCTCGTAGTGGTGCTTAAGTGAAACAATGCATTGTGTCACATTAGCGCTCGTAGTGGTGCTTAAGTGAAACAATGCTTTGACTCGCATAAGTGCTCGTAGTGGTGCTTCAGTGAAACAATGCATTGACTCTCATTAGCGCTCGTAGTGGTGCTTCAGTGAAACAATGCATTGTGTCACATTAGCGCTCGTAGTGGTGCTTATGTGAAACAATGCTTTGACTCACATTAGCGTTCGTAGTGGTAGAAAAAGGCAAACTGCTAATCTAATCGACCGGATAACGATGAATAAGGAAAGGATTACCATTTTTAGGAATAAATGAAGAACGTATTCTCATATTTTATTATATTTTATTTATCTAAAATTCGTGCTCTTGAACATTGAGTTGCTTCCCTGAAAGGATATATGTATCGATTTATCTTCCTGATTAATGTTATATGGAGGAGGGTTGCTTAGTTGTACTTCCTCTTAAAACAATAATCACCACCACCACCTAAGAAGATGACGCTACTTACTGACCTAGTATACATACACGAACACTGGCTGAAATGGTTTCAATGGTTTCGCAAACTCGTGACACTATTTCCTGATAGATTCCCTGCTCCAAAACGCGTGTTATGCGCAATAGTGTTATAGTGGACGCGTGTTATCGGGGTTTCACCGTTTTCTTATGAGTATGTTGAAGATAGTTCGGGAGAAATATACTGTTTACAAGCTACTTCCTATGCTGTGTGTATATGTGCTTGCGTCTGTCACAAGTCACATGATAATATAGAAGATGTCTGACCATGGCCGTATCTCTCGGGCGCACGGTACAGGAGGGCGGGCTAGGCAAGCCCGCATTACAAAACACTTGCCGGGCCCGCTACATCTGCAGAATGCTAAAGGAGAGAGGGAAGAGGGCCATGTAAAACAAGAGGCAGTAACTTCTAGGCAGGAAGCCACGTCTCCTGGGACACATGCTACTTTATATGTCACCATATCCCCCTCATTTGGCAGATCGACTGCAGTGCATTTCTCCTATTGTTTCACAGCCACAAAGAGCGAGTCTATGAAAAAACATTGTCCATATATATCTCTCTCTGTTTCTCCTCTTCCCTCCGCCTATAAATCAAACAGCAATATGCTTTAAACATATGGAGAAATAACATACGAATATTCAAAGACACTTGGAGGAAAAATGTATTTCGTGTTTTATTTTACAATGACGTCAAGATGAATCATCATAATTCTTTCTTTAAAGGACTGGGGAGAGAAAAAAGACAGATATGTCTAGCAAGCGTGATATGTCACAGTTTCAATCTTGATAAACATATTTGCTAGTCTTCTGAAGGGCAAAGTAATGTCCTTTTCTGGTGAGTCACGGGAAAATGAAATTGTTTTCTCACATTTCTATATTATCATTATCTAAGATGGGCGCGATTTTAAAGGACACCTTAGCACAATAATAATAAGAATAATAATATATTTAATGCCTGTTATGATTTGACTGCAACTCAAAATCCATTCATATATAAATGGATGAGTGTATATATTCCACATCTCTTCCTAAACCACTGGAGAAGTTTTTTTAAAACTTCGTACACTTATGAATTACTATCTGGAAGTAAGACAGCCCTAGTGCCCCTATGGGTGGGAGGGGTGGGGGTGAGAGCGGATGAGGTTGTGTTATTTGTGTTTGAGTTATCAGTCCACAGACTGGTTAGATGCGGCTCTCCATGCCACCCTATCCTGTGCTAACCTTTTCATTTCTACGTAACACTGCATCCTACATCTGTTCTAATCTGCTTGTCATATTTATACCTTGGTCTACCCCTACCGTTCTTACCACTTACACTTCCTTCAAAAACCAACTGAACAAGTCCTGGGTGTCTTAAGATGTGTCCTATCATTCTATCTCTGCTTCTCGTCAAATTTAGCCAAATCGATCTCCTCTCGCCAATTCGATTCAATATCTCTTCATTTGTGATTTGATCTATCCATCTCACCTGCAGCATTCTTTTGTAACACCACATTTCAAAAACTTCTATTCTCTTTCTTTCTGAGCTAGTTATCGTCCATGTTTCACTTCCATACATTGCCACGCTCCACATGAAAGTCTACAAAAACATCTTTCTAATTCCTATATCAATGTTTGAAGTGAGAAAATTTCTTTTCTTAAGAAAGCTCTTCCTTGCTTGTGCTAATCTGCATATTATGTCCTCCTTACTTCTGCCATCGTTAGTTATTTTACTACCCAAGTAACAATATTCATCTACTTCCTTTAAGACTTCATTTCCTAATTTCATATTCCCTGCATCACCTGCCTTTGTTCGACTGAACTCCATTAGTTTTGTTTTGGACTTATTTATTTTCATCTTGTACTCCTTACTCATCACCAGCTTCTCGAGATCTTCTGCAGTCTCAGATAAAATAACAATATCATCGGCAAATCTCAAGGTTTTGATTGTATTGGACAACAGACCTTAAGGGCTAGGATAAATGGTTCAAGAAAGTTAGGAAGGACCTCAAGAGCATGGGACTGAATTAGGAGGTCATCTCTAACCGATCAAAAGACAGATCAGTGATCAACAGGTTTCAGGGCTTCCACGGTGAGCAAAAGCAGAACAGCGGCTGGACAGACGCTTTTGGGCTACAAAACAGCTTTCTTCTTCTTCTTCTTCTTCTTCTTCTTCTTCTTCTTCTTCTTCTTCTTCTTGTCTGACCGTATGTCTGCCCACAATGGACTCTCACTGTCGGCTCTTCTGATCCTTAGAGATACTCCCTGCGGTTGGATGCCTCCGCCACTGGAATGATGCTTATATTCAAGGCCTTTTCGGCTGTACACGCAGGCACGGAAATGGTGTCCCGGTATAAACAAAACATGGCTTCCCGGCACCCCCTCTCGCTTAACGCCCTGCTGCAGGTAGACAGGCCGTTACAAGACTTTGTTTTAATTGAAATGAACACAGTGTGCATGTATAGCAATACACACACTGTGCCTTAAGCACTACCCGATCACTTCCTTCCCCTCCTTTTCGGTACTTGTGTGGCCTTCAACACTACCCCTTCACTCCCTTCCCTCCTTGCCAGTATTGGAGTAGGGTAGTGTTGATCGTTTATGTAGGAACACCATTTGTGTGCACGCGTGTACGCCACCATGTTGCTGTCTCTTTGTTTCCTCGATTTCGACAGCTCTCTTAATGGGATTATCTTCATCTCCACGTTGTACGTGTCCGTACCAGCGCAACTGCCGCTCCTCCAATTTCTCACCGATAGGGGCCGTATTACATGCTCTTTGCCCACTCGGTCCAAGAAGGTGACACACGCTGACCATCGCAGCATCCGCATTTCCGTTCATTTGCTGATCATGCTTATTTTTGTCTTGTCCATCACTCGGAGCCGTAAGTGAGGGCAGTCTTAACCACACCCTTGTTATCTTGCTTTTGAGCTTTACAGGCATCCACCCGTCACTTAAGGCACCTGTCAGCAAACCCCATTTTTTCCGTACAACGTTGATGCTATGCTTCACATCTTTATCAACTGTCGTATCGGTGGTAATAATTGAGCCAAGTACTTGAATTTATTCACCATTGTCAGTGATTCACCCGCTAAGAAAATTGTATTGGGTGGGGATGTCACAGAACATATTGTAACTTATTTATTTATTTATTGATGTCTTTATTTGTGGCGAAGTTAGGGCTCTTGGCCCTCTCTTACACTTAACCACATTATGCGGCTTAATACTGAATCCAAACTTAACACAGTGTATATAATATAATAGTAATATAACTTAATAAACTCTAAAACTAAAAGATTACATCCTAAGTCTAAATTTAGAAAAATAAATTCAATATTAACTACTCTAGGTGGAAATCATAAAATATAACAGTAATGTATGTAAACTTTTGGGAACTATTTATTCCAGACATTCACTCTCACATTCACACATAACTACATGATATAGCCTACGTATTCAAGAGGAAATCTTTAGACTGTCTTTTGAAGGTAATTAATGAGGAACAATTTCTAATTTCAGGGGGTAAAGCATTCCATATTCTAGCGCCCGACACAAGGAAAGAATTACTGAAGGCAGATGTATGATGTGGAGGTATTGCAATTGCTGACCCAGATCGCGTGTCACGGTCATGAAAGGAGGATAGAAAACGGAAATTACTGGAGAGATATTCAGGTATATTTTCAGTCAAGAGTCGATAGATGAGGGTTGATACACGGTGATTCCTCTGCTGCTCTACTTTTAACCAAGAAAGTTGTGCATAAAAAGGGGATACATGCGAGGCAAAATTCAATGAAAAAATAAATCTAATGCAGGAGTTTAAAGCTCTCTGCAATTTCCTATTTCGTTCACTGGTAGCATCCAGCAACACAACATCACAATAGTTAAAAATTGGAAGTATCAATGTTTGAACCAGTTTTATTTTTAAGTTGAGAGGTAATACGGTCTGGTGAATCTTAAGGGGATAAACGAGAACGAAAAGTACAATCGATAGTGTTCTGGCACTCTTAGATGAATAATGAACTCCAGTTGTCGTTTAAAAGATACCCGTTCAGAGTCGGGTACTACAGGTAGTAAATACATAGCATTCTGTATGTAAGTACGAACACTCTGTGCTGTACACAATACACGTGTCCTTGACGGTGTTTTTTTTTTTCCTCTTGTGTTTTTAAACATGACGCAGCGACAAGGTGAAAGCTGGCGTAGTGATGTCCGTGACGCAATATCCCCTGAAGGCCGCGTAATGCATGAATGGCGTGAGTGATGCCGTGCAGTGATAAGAGGACAGAAGAGACAATGGTGCAGCTGGTAGCTGAGAGCCCACGATAACACTGAGCAGTGCTGAGAATTTACTCGCAATCAGCTGCGCTTATAAGAAACATCACCTTCCGCTAAGACATTGGATATACGGTAAACAGTAAAAAACAAAATATCTAATTGAGAGAAAAGATAACAGAACAACGAATATGATCGTGGTGATTATCGTTTTAATCTCGTGCCTCACCCTGACGGTTCATCCTTTGACTATAAATTTCCCCTTGATTATATGTTTTATTGCAAACATACATACTGTACAATGTTGTTGTTTCATAGAACCCTCCGTCCCACCCTATTCTGTACTAACCTTTTCATTTCTACGTAACGACTGCATCCTTTATCTGCTCTAATCTGTTTATCATATTCATACCTTGGTCTACCTCTACAGTTTTTACCGTTTAACCAATTGGACAAGTCCTGGGTGTCTTAAGATGTTTCCTATCATTCTCTCTCTTCTTCTCAACAAATTTAGCCAAATCGATCTCCTCTCACCAATTCGATTTAATGTCTCGTGGTTCGATCTTCCCATCTCACTTTCAGCATTCTTCTGCAACACAACGTTTCAAAAGCTTCTATGCTCTTTCTTTCTGAGCTAGTTATTTTCCATGCATCACTTCCATACAATGCCACGCTTGAGAGGAAAGTCTTAAAAAATACATCTAATTCCTGTATCAATCTTCAAAGTGAGCAAATTTTGTTTCTAAGAAAGGCCTTCCTTGCTTGTGCTAGTCTGTAATTTATGTCCTCCTTACTTCTGTCATCATTAGCTATTTTACTACCCAAGTAACAATATTCATCTACTTCCTTTAAGACTTCATTTTCTAATCTAATATTTTCTGAATCACATGACTTCGTTCGACTGCACTATATTCCTTCTGCTTCGGGCTTTTTTATTTTCATCTTGTACTGCTTCCTCAAGACTCTGTTCATATCATTCAGCAATTTCTTCAGATCTTCTCCAGTCTCAGATAAAATAATATTTTCATACCATAATTCCATATTTGTACCTAGTCTCCTTTAGTTCTACAACTCTTATCATTAAATCGTTAGAAACTGAGTCTAACCGTCGTTGTCTTTATCACCATCTACTTCTTTTACCCTGGCCAATGTTCTTCTAGGTAACCCATTCTCCTCCATTCGCTTCACGTGATCCCATCACCGAAGATGGCTTTTACATACCACCTCATCCAAACAATTCATTCTTAACGTTGCCTTTACCTTCTCATTCCGAGTACCCTCCTGCCATTCCTCCCACCTGTTTGTACCAGCAAACTTTCATGGCTGATACTTCTAACTTATGTAAAATATTTTCTCAGTCCACCCAGCTTTCACTATCGTAAAGTAAACGTGGTCTGAAAACAGACCGGTATAAGGATAGTTTCGTCTAGGAGCTGACTTCCTTCTTACAGAATGCTGTTGATCGTAACTGTTAGCTCACTGTATTGGCTTTGCTGCACATCACTCAATCTACAATTCTGTAAGAATAGGTATCCTAAATTCTTGAAAATATCTACCTGTTCCAGCTTTGTATTCCCAACGTGACGTTCAGTTCTGTTAGGTTTCTTATCTACTGACATCAATTTATTCTTATAAAGGCTAATTGTCACATCGTAATAATTGCAGCTATTTTCACATTCCAAGATAGTAGACTGCAGGCTATTAGCACAGTCTGCCGTTAAGACCAAATCGTCAACATAGACCAAACTCCTTACAACATTTCCACCTCACTGAATCCATCTCTGTCAGTTTATACCTTTCAATAGATGAACCATGTAAAATATGAACAACAAAGGTGAAATGTTAGAGCCTTGTGGAACCTCTGTAAGTACCTTGAATCAAGAACTCATTCTAAATCAGTTCTCATCGCAGACCAATTTTCAACATAAATGACTTTTAATGCTTTTAATAAAATTCTGAATACATAATTATTATATAAATATATAATAACGACAAAGAATATAACCAAGAGAGCCTGTGCGCCTCAGGTAGAAGCGCGCCGGCCTCTTACCGCTGGTTTCTGTGGTTCAAATCCCGGTCGCACGATGTGAGATTTGTAGAGGACAAAGCGGAGAAGGGACAGATTTTTCTCAGGTTATACCGATTTTCCCCTTCAGCTTTCATTCCAGCAACACTCTCCAATAATATTTCATTTCATCTGTTAGTCATTAATCATTGCCCCAGAGGAGTGTGACGGGCACAATTCCTATCCTGGTCGCTGGATGGGGGCTTCATTCATTGCATTTCTGACCAGGTCGAATGACTGGAAACAGGTTGTGGATTTTCATTTTTCACTATAATCACAAGAAGAACCACTAGTGTAGACACAAGGATTGCGATGGCACTAAAATGTAATTTATATATACGGTAAAAAGAAAATCACCAGCGTTGTAGACGAAATGGTTAAGAAGCTCCACAGTGAATTCAGTTCTTAGCACTTCCGTTTGTCGTGATGTGGTCTGCTTGTGTATCAGCGGGTATTGCTGTCAATGCTTCCCCATGTTACAGCGAATTAATCGATGGATTATGGTAGTAGTAGTAGTAGTAGTAGTAGTAGTAGTAGTAGTAGTAGTAGTATTTATTCGTTCATCTTGTCGTTTACATATTTACAGGACTCTGTTTTATATATACATAACTCTTCTAATAACATTATTACTTGAGAAATATTAATCTTGTAACTAAACCACATATATTACAGAAGTAGTAGTAGTAGTAGTATTATTAACATATTAATACTTAAAATAAATTGAACTTATAACTATCTCTTGCAGACATTAAATAAATTATTACTATTATTATTATTATTATTATTATTATTATTATTATTATTATTATTATTATTATTATTATTATTATTATTATTATTATTATTATTATTATTATTATTATTATACAAAATCACACCAACCTCAACAGAGTCGAGTAGATATCAGTAAAATACCACGTAAGGTGAAACCTTGTGTGTGGTAATTTAGAATATTAATTACATAGAGAGAAATATATTTTAAAATGATGTCTGAAGTACGAGTATGGATATGATCAACAGCACATGGTGGAGCATTGAATAAAAATTGGATATGGTGACGTGATATTCTCATTTAGTTATTTCTTCCATAACAGTTTTATTATCCCTGACAAAGGATTTAAGACACTTCAGACTCATTTTCTGACCTAATGAAGTAGTTTGTAAAGAACCGGGAAGGACATTAAAGAATTTTGGAATGAAGTACAAGAAATTGCGCTTTGTTATGCTAAGTTTGGGTTTGTATAACATACAACGGTGGTACATCTTACTGCGTGTTGAATATTCATGTTTAATGTTCTCAATTATATTTTTGTTTTTGTTAATATATTTGTATATTTCAAGGGCATAGAGCCTGCAATACCTTGTCTAGCCATAGAGGGAAACTGTGACGGCTAGACTAAGAGCTGACCGCAGGTATTATTTACAAGATCTCTTCATATAAGTTATCGTTACAATTTGTTTCACATTATTATTATTATTATTATTATTATTATTATTATTATTATTATTATTATTATTATTATTATTATTTTGTGGACGCACTCATTCTTCTTTAGAATTATAGGAAGTTTCTAATCACCCCTGTGGGTGGAGTGAAAGTGATGGTGGTGATGGTGGTGATTATTGTTTCAAGAGGAAGTACAAATAGGCAACATTCGTCTATATAACGCTAATCAGAGGGAAATATGGAACGAATCCGACACTTCCAAAAATCTAGGTCATCGGCCCCTAATGGTACAAAATGTAATGACGAATTAAAAGTTCAAAATCCTCTACTGACCAGAATTCAAAACGTTAGGACGAAGAATGAATGGGTGAATATGGATTTAAAACAATCAGCGGATCCGACCCACAATGCCCCACATTCCCAGAAAATATCGTAAAACAATAGTAGGCCTATACACTCACCTCTAAAGCACAATCCTAAATCGATAATGTTTGATGGCTAAAGTGGTCTAAAATCCAGGCCATCGGCCCCTCATAATGGTACTTATCGCTAGTAAAGTAGAACCATGGTATTTGTCATGTCACGGTACTAATCAAAAGTAGCGTAGACTCAGCGGTACTCCACACATTATGGTACTATTCACAGGTAATCAAATTCGCAGTTGTAACACAGAACCATGGCATTTCTTACGTTGCGGCACTATTTACAGGTAACGCAAACCTATGGTGTTCCTCACATAGTGGGTACTAATCATAGGCAAGGCAGATCCGTGGTGTTGCTCACTCATGGTATCACTCATATAGTGGTACTAATCACAGGTACTGTAAAAGCCACCCTGATTCACACACTGTCGCTACTAATCACAAACCTAATGTGAACCTAACATAGTGGTACTTCGCGCAAGTAAAAGCGACCCATTGTGCTCACCGCCTGGTGGTACGAATTACAAGTAGTCTCATGGTTCTAATTCGATTATCCCTTGTAGTCGCCTGTTACGACAGGCGGGGGAACCGTGGGTGTATTTTTCGCCTGCGTCCCCCATCCACAGGGGGATGTGGGTTTGATCCGGGAGAGCTATTTTATTTCGCTCATGTCCGCCGACAAGTCGATTAGGACCCCCCTATCCGCCACCTGGGACGCGCAACGTGGGGCTATCACCTCTCCCCCTGCTACACCAGCGTAGTAGGTTCGTGGAAGGGTGTGATAATGAAAGAGATCCTAGGCCTCGAATACTGTAATATCGTCGGGGTCGGAAAAGAACAAGAGTTGACCAAGGAAAGTCGGATAGCGTAGATGAAAGTGAGGAAGCTGGCACAAGTAAGCAGAAGCAATGCCAAAACTCAGCTAAGCGCCCAATGGTCGTCAACCCACGCTTTCAAGTTAGGAGCTCCTGAGGCCACTTTTAGTCGCCTCTTACGACAGGTAGGAGATACCGTGGGTGTTATTCTACCGCCCACACGCACAGGGAATCGGAGTGAAATGACGCATTATCTGTACCCGCTCTCTCCTCTTGTAAACCCCAAAACATAGGTAAGGTGGTACAATTTCGATCAAAATTTAATTGATTGTGCACTCACACTTCATATGCTGTACTATCAACATTAAACAATGGCACACATCATTAATAATCGTATTTAAATAAACCCTCGTTGTAAAAATTGTACAAAACAGAAGAGCCTGTCTTTGAACATATTTGTACCGTTGATGGTACAATTCTGAACACATTAGGTACAATACGGATCACACACATTTTCCATACACAAAATGTATCTTTCCTTTTCCCCTAACATATATTTCGTGCATTCCAGTCCTGGCATTGAATGCATTGTCCTTTTATTACATCATACAGTTAAAATCCACAGTGGTTGTCTTTCGTTGAGATGTATCACCTTGAAGATTTGTTGTACTTGACATGCCGGTTATGTTTCGGTGAATGTTTGCGCTGTTACCAATCTCATAAAGAGATTCTTTGAACTTTATAATCTGAAAACGCTGACCTGATATTAAACAGGATGAAGATACTTCCTTTCACGTGGATTTCTTTTCAGGTGATGGTAAGATATCTTTCATAGATTCGTCGGGTGATACACTACTTGTAACATTAAAAGTTGATGTTGAAAAATGTTCCATAATGGCTGAATTATCTGGTGTTGAATTAGTATTGAATTTCAGTCATTCATGATATGCGGTGACTGGATGATTATTATTTTTGGGTTGACTGCTTGAAGGAGTCTCAGGAATTTTAAACAAGGGCATTGTTTCTTTGATAACTAACTGACTGAAGGTGTATAATTGACCATTTCATAAAAACTTTCTTCTTAGATCTTCTGTGCAGGATCTGCAGTGATAAAAATCCAAACATCTACGATCGAAATTTTACCACGTGCACTTCAACAATGGATCCATCAACTCCTTACAGACAAATACGAGAGATAGCGCTTGCACTATCATAATCTCGCCTTGAAGTTCGTAGAGATACAGTGCTATTATCAATAGCACTTTACACTTCAAGAACAGGTCCTAGAGCTTAGCTAAGACAGCTTCAAACTTATAACAACGTTAAATACAATGAGATAACTCTCACCTTGCAACGTGCAGTTTCTTGCCAACTAATAGAAGCAGATTTACTATTTCTCACATTCAGAAAGCAGCTGTTTCACTCTTCCCACAGCCCGTCGCACGTAAGTGGTACTAACATTGAAGAATGAAATACGGCGGGTTCGAAATTGTACCACTCTACCCTATCCTTGGCTATGCATTTCCCTGTAGTCGAGAAAATATGCGAGTGGGAAGGTTTTTTTTTCTTCATGGTTCTACTAGAATAGTGTTGTGAAGTACTTGATAGCTCGCAACATCGCACTCATTCACTTTATGAAGAGCTCAGTCACGGAACGGAACACCTGCCGGATGTGTCGCGTGTGACGCTTTACCCTCGTGTTCAAGGGGGCTGAGACTACGCGCACTTGTTACATGGCCTCCCCACTGAAGAGCTTTTATTTACGAATGCAAATTACTATCACTACATCCCTCACCCTTTCAATTTTAATTATATACGAATGTATTTCGCACAGGAAGAGAGGTGTAACAGAAGATGGGTCATTGATTTAAGAGATCGGAAATGCAGGAAATGAGAAATTCAAGTAGTATATTTGATTATGGTCCTTTTTAGTGGTGTAGTGGTTAGTGTTATTAGCTGACACCCCCGGAGGCCCGAGTTCGATTTCCGGCTCTGCCACGAAATTTAAGAATTGGTAAGAGGGCTGGAACGGGGTCCACTCAGCCTCGGCAGGTCAACCGAGTAGAGAGGAGGGGGGGGGGGGTTAATTTCTACCTCATCCATCCTCGAAGTAGTTTTCCATGGTTTCCCACTTCTCCTCCAGGCAAATGCCGGGATGGTACTTAATTTAAGGCCACGGCTCCTTCCTTCCCTCTTCCGTGCCTGTCCGTTCCAATCTTTCCCATCTCCTACAAAGTACCTGTTCAGTTTAGCAGGTGAGGCTGCCTGGGCGATGTAGTCGAGCTCCTCCCCAGTTGTATTCCCCGACCCAGAGTCTCACGCTCCAGGATACTGCCATTGAAGTGGTAGAGATGGGATCCCTCGCTGAGTCCGAGAGAAAAATAATTGCCGGGCTGAGTGGCTCAGACGGTTGAGGCACTGGTCTTCTGACCCCAACTGAGCAAGTTCGATCCTGGCTCAGTCCGGTGTTCACATACATCAGTCTCGTGTCGGTAAATTTACTGGAACGCAAAGGACTAAATTCGGGCAACTTCGCGTCTCCGAAAACCGTAAAAAAATGAGTAGTTATTGTGACGAAATGCCAACCGTGGAGGGTAAGCTGATTGATGATGGTGCTTTTTATTTGAAGGGGCCTAACATCAAGGCTATCGGCCCCTATAGTACGAGCTGGGACGAAATGGAGTTATAATTGAATAGTTAAAATTAACCATTGACTGGGATTTAAAAGTACGATTATGATGATGAAGAAAATTAGTCTTATTATTATTATTTTGCAATTGGCTTTACGTCGCACCGACACAGATAGGTCTTGTGGCAGCGATGGGATAGGAAAAGCCCAAGAAGTGGTAAGGAAGCGGCCGTGGCCTTAATTAAGGTACAGCCCCAGGATTTCCGTGGTGTGAAAATGGCAAACCACGGAAAACCATCTTTAGGACTATTAATTTAAAGTAATCACTGGATCTAATTAACAATACATTATTTTCATGTAAAAGATTCAAATATAGATACAAGGGAAATAGAATTGAACAAGGCATTACCATTGATGAGAAATCGCATATTTCATTCAAGTAGAAATGTTAAAAAGGAACATTATAAAAATACATACGATAGATAAAACCTTACTCGACAGAATTAAAATGTACCTAGTTAACAATACAATAAAAATAGGAATTTCACTTTTAAGCTGGTATATTTGAAGTAACATCTTAATCAATCTCTATAAATGCACTAGACGTTACTTTGGATCCGAGTTTCTTGACAGAATTGGCTGCGTAATATGGGCTGTAAGGTGCTTTCTTTCTAATAATAGTCCTTCCACAAATTTACGTTAAACCGCTTGGAAGTAGTAATTTTTAAACCCGGCAGTAATAGTTTAGAATGGAAACTAACCTGGTTATTTTTTTTGCACGTTGCCTTACGTCGAACCAGCACAGATAGGCTTTGTGTCGACGATGGGACAGGAAAGGGCTAGGAATGTGAAGGAAACGGCCTTAAGTAAGGTCTTTCCCCAACATTTGCCTTTTTTGAAAATGGGAAACCACGGAAAGCCATCTTCAGAACTGCAGACAGCTGTGCACTCCAACTTGCTCGGTCATCTGGTTAGTCGTAAGAAGTATCGTCCAGCTTGCTGTTCAGTGATGTAGCGAGCGTAGTTCCAATAGGCCGTACCCCTAATGCTTATGCACATCTCACAGCATAACCGTGTCACAGGCTAGTATATACTTGTTAATCGATATCTGAAATTCCAAGATCCAGTAATAACTAGCTGTTTTACACTTACCATGCGCGTTATTACGTTTTTGTCTAGTTGTCATGTTGTTACTGAGATTCTGGGGCGTGTAGGTGGACAGCGGCTTGTCATGATGTCTTCGTTTCCTGACTTTATCTGGATCTGTGCACTATTTATCTCCTTTACATGTAATCTCTTCCTTCGGGTATAAAAACGAAGTTCTATGTTAATATTCAGTCAATCATTACTGATCCGTATTTGTCGTTTTCCCAGCCTTTACTTAAATGATTTCAAATAAATTGGAAATTTTTTGAACATCTCCCTTACTAAGTTATTCCAATCCCTAACTCTCCTTCCTATAAATGAATATTTGTCCTCTTGATTTTCAAGTTTATCTTCATATTGCGATCTTTCCTACTTCTAAAGACACCACTCAAACTTATTCGTCTACAAAATAATGTAATTCCACGCCATCTCCCCACTCATATCTTGGAACATACCACTTAGTCGAGCAGCTCGTCTCCTTTCTCTCAAGTCTTCCCAGCCCAAATTGTTCAACCTTTTTGTAACGCTACTCTTTTCTCGGAAATCACCCAGAACAAATCGAGCAGCTTTTCTTTGGATTTTTTTCCTTTTCTTGAATCAAGTAATCCTGGTGAGGGTCCCATACACAGGAACCATACTCTATTTGGGCTCTTGCCAGAGACTTATATGCTCTCTTTTTTACATCCTTAATACAACCCCTAAATACACTTTTAATCATGTGCAGAGATCTGTACCTTTTTTCTACAATCCCATTTATGTGCTTCGAAGAGTTTAGAGAGATGTACAAAATATTTAAAAATTTTCCGGGATAAACTCCATAGCAAATCTCCATAGAGTTAGTTATCAGCGGACGACCAACACTGATATTTTCCATATATTTTACTGTATTGAAAAAATAGAACAAAAATTGTAACCAATATTCTAAATCAATTTTATCCTAAGCAGTTTTCTAGTAAAAACAAGCATATAAAGATTTCTCTGTTTAAGGCCCTCTGCTTCTGCTTTGTTTGACCAACCTAAGCGTCCTTCTCGTAAGCTTAAAAGCCAAACTTAATGAAAATCCACCAATCCATTTACCGAGTGATGCCGTGACAGACAAAGAAAAAATTAACACCTTCTCATCATGATAGCTTGTTTGCACACGGAATCTGAGGTTAATGACATACCTTCCAGTTCGCTTTACGCTCTCCATAATGTCCAGCGAATCACACCGACGCAACCCACTTAATAATTTGTCCAATTCTACCTTCAAGCGCACTACCTTGTCGTTTTTCAAGGCCTACATATAGGTAAACAAAATACGCATTTCCATACAAAACCGATGTCTGGGTTTTATACTCCTGTCCGGGATTATAACCAAATATTACAGTAATGTATATCTCAAAGACTTAACAGTTTACAGACGGAAGAACTGGTATTTGGAATCTATTTCAAAAATAAAGAAACACATATTTTCTATTATCGGAAAATACCCTTAAGGGGGGAGTTGAAAATGGTGAAAAGGGGTTTGAATACCTTTTATGAGGATACTTATATCTCAGAAACTGAAGATGTTACAGACATGAACTTTATATCAGGAATCGACTCTAAAAATCAATTAACACGTATTTTTTTGTTTTCGGAAAATCCACTTAACTGGGCGGGGGAAACAGGACTAGGAAATGGGTGAATTTTTAAAATGACTATATCAAGAGAATATGTAAAAAAAGTTTAACATCATACAGACGTGAAAATTGGTATTGGGAATCTCATGTAAAAGAAAGAAACACGCTGAATTAATTTTTGGAAAATCCACTTACGGGGAAGTGAAAAGGGGTGTGAATTTTTAAAATGAGCATACCTACAATATATCTCAAAACCTTAACTTGTTACAGGCGTGAAAACTAGTATTATTAATCTCTTTTAAAAATAAAGAAACACGTACTTTTTTTGTTTACGAGACACCACCCGAGGTGGGGCTGAAAATGGGGTTATTTTTATTATGGCGTTGTTATCTCAAAAACTGAAGATGTTACAGCTGTGAAAATTAGTATTTGGAATCTTCATTAAAAATAATGAAACAGGTATTTTTTTGTTTTCTGAAAATCCACTTAAGGAGAGTCTGAAAAGAAGTGATGTAAGGGTTGAAGTATTTTTATTATGCTACTTATCTCTATAAATAAAATCGTAACGACCGTGCATCTGTACATTGACTATTTTGGCTAAATTATCGTGCAGTCATCCATTTCAGGTGTAATAATGACCATCTGCATATATTTTAGTTTTCGTTTCCTGAAGTCCTCACCTCATTTTTACCCCTTTCCCCAAAATCGATATGGTGGCACAATCTGCCAGACGTGCTAAAAATATAAATTTGGGAAACTTATAGGTTTTAGTCTGTAACCGATGGAAAAATTCCAAAATATTAATGACTGTGCAGACCTCCGTTTCGACGTATTTCGTGGCTGAACGGTAAGTCGTATCACAAAACGGATGGCACGATCTTTGATCAATTTGGAGCGATCTACAAATTTGGCCCTATGACTTTTTGTCGTATCTCTATCCCTTATATGTTAGATTTGGCTGTGTTTTTCGACTGTACGCAAATTTTGCAGTTTTTACACGTATAATTCATAGGTTGACACACTTATAGGAAATGCGTGATCATCAAATTCGGCACGAACATCGGCCTTCCCAGTAGCCGTATGTGAGCTAAGTGCTATGTTTCTAGCACTCTCATAAGTATCCGGAATGCAATTCAGTGTGTAAAAACCTTACCCAAATTTCTCCCTATTCACACTTTGTAACTCAGTCTAACCCATAAGTAGAGGAGATACAAGAATATGTCATCGGATCAACCGTTAGGCCGCTAAGAGAGGCGTCTTATGGTGCAATCCATTCGTCCATATAACGTACCGTTTAGCAGCAGTTATCTTTAAATGAAGGTCTGCAATATGTAAACATGCAACTTTCGTATGTGTATCTATGTATTATTCATTGAAGTCGATTTGTAGCGATTTAGAAGGGGTGTGTCTGCCATTATGATTAATACTTTACAAATCGACAGGGACTGTGAGCAGGAGGGTATCTGCTATTATAATCAATACTCCCCACTTCAACTTTTACTGGCAGTAGGAATGGGTTCTTTCTCCAACTCCTGTGTAACTAGCATTAGTAAGGTGTGCCGACCCTTCCCGATTTGACTGACAGAAGGCTAGGGAGCATGCAATTTTTTTGAAAACTCCCCTACCCGATTGTGTCTGGAAGTAGGAAAGGGGGCCATCCATTGTAAAGAAAGCTATCCAAATCGGTTGTGACCACACAATAGACAAGGGGGCCTTCTATTATAAGGAAAACTTCCCAACTCGATTGGGAATAGCAGTACGCAAGTGAGTCTGCCGTTATTATTACAACTCCGCAACTCGCACTATACATTGGAAACAACGTATGGTGACCTCCCCATGCTGTTTCTTGGATAACGCTAACAGACATGTAATTTAAAAAAAATCTCATTCACTGCGTGAATAGTAATTTTCTTCCCTATCCGTAAACAATGCAGAATACCGTAGCGAAGCACGGGTACATTTGCTAGTGTTCAAAACAGTACACACAGAAAGACGATGTTATATAATACAGAATAATAATAATAATAATAATAATAATAATAATAATAATAATAATAATAATAATAATAATAATAATAATAATAATAATAAAACCGTGAAATGTACCAACACCAAGAAACCCTCACAGATGCCATCAGAAGAAAACGGCTTGCTTTCTGTGCACATCTGAATAGAATGGATTCCCACAGGCTGTCCTTTAAGATCTTCGAAGTAGCCAGCAGGGGTAAAGCCACTGTATCGCTGTGGACCGAGTAGGTAGAGAAGGGTCTAGGAGAACTTAATATTAATAATGTCATCATAATTAGCAGAAGCAACTACCGTTCAGCTATCAAAAACAGACCCTTCCTAACATCCCTTACGGAATATAAGCACAATGAGACAAGGAAATTGTCCGAGCAGCGCAAAATAGAGTTCAGCCAGAGAATGAAGGATTACTGGACTAACAGAAAAGGTCAAGGTACCAAGAAGAAAGAAGCAGCCAGAGCTGTCATTAAGAACACCACAAGCAACAACCGTTGAAAACAACACAGCTAAAGCACAAGCACAGTAGTCCTTAGGTGGCTCAAATGAACTTTATAATAATAATAATAATAATAATAATAATAATAATAATAATAATAATAATAATAATAATAATAATAATAATAATAATAATTAGCTACATATTAGCTACATATTAGCTACATATTTTTCACAGCTTTTAAATTGTCCAGAACCCAAAAAGAGATTCGCGAAAGTACAGCCAGAAATCATACCGGAAAATTCGTCACCACCAACTCAAGAAGAAATTTATTCACATATCAAGAAACTTAAAGACAACAAAGCATCAGGGGAAGACGGAATTGTAGCTGAACTTCTGAAAAATTTAGGCCCAAATTCACTCAGAGAAATTACACAAATAATCCAAAACATTTGGCAAACCGAAAAGCTCCCGGATGACTGGAAGATTGCTCTAATCCATCCACTACATAAAAAAGGCAGCAAGTTAGACGTAAACAATTACAGAGGAATCTCACTTGTATCAGTCACATAAAAAATACTATCAGCCTGTCTCTTGCATAGAACACAACAACAATTAGAACCCAAATTATCAGAATTTCAAGCAGGATTCAGACCAAACAGGTCATGCCCAGAACAAATTTTCAACCTCAAAACCATACTTAAACTACGAGCCCTCAGACAAAAGCCTACAGTATGCACATTTGTAGATTTCAAAAAGGCATATGATTCGATAGACAGACCCTCACTATTCCAAATTCTAGAAGAGAGAGGACTAGATCCCAAAACCCTAGAACTCATAAGACAAACACTAACGGGCACAAAATCTAAAGTGAAATTTATGGGAGAAATTTCAGAACCCTTCGACATTCAAACAGGTGTGAGACAAGGTGATGGACTCTCTCCTATTCTGTTCAACGTCGTCCTAGACAAGGTTATGGAAGAATGGGAGAAGGAACTCAAGAAACGTGAATCTTGGAAACCGATCCGATTGGGCTTTCCCAAAAACAACCTCTACGTACCATACCTTGCATTTGCGGATGATCTGGCGATTTTAACAGAGGATGAGGAAACTGCCATCAAGCAGCTTGAGATACTTAAGGAATCTGCAGAAAAAGTGGGACTACAGATTTCATTTGAGAAAACTAAATTCTTCTGTTCAAAGACAGATATCACGAGCCTGAGAACAAAATATGGTAAAATCGACCGGGTCTCGTACTTTAAATACCTCGGAGAATTCATCGAACCGACAGGCCTTGAGAAGATCTCGCAGCAAAACCGTCTCCAAAAAGTCAAGAAGGCATTAGGGTTAGTTCAAGACATCTACAATAAAAAATGCATGTCAAGACAGACAAAAATTCGGCATTACAACACAGTCATAAAACCAACAGTCCTTTACGCAAGTGAAACATTGTCACTTAACAGTAAACAAGATTTAGAAGAAATAAAAAAGCAAGAGAGGAAGATCATCAGGAAAATCCTAGGAGCAAGATATACCCAAGATGGTTACAGGCTACAATCAATCAAAACAACAGAAAAAGTTTCAAACATTGAAATTGACATAAAGAAAAGACGAATGAAATTCTTTGGACACCTCACAAGATTACCAGAAAATCGACTGTCAAAAAGAATATTAAATTATGTTAGCTCACTTAAGAATTCAACACCTTGGCTGGACGAACTTCGAAAGGACCTCAAAAACGCAAACATATGTGCAACAGACATTTTAGAAAGAGACACCTTCAGACACAAAGTCAACAAGTGGGAAGTTACATCAGAGCAACCAAAGCAAAAACAGTGCAGACCGAAATGGTCGGAAGAACGTAAACAAGCCTTCTCAGAGAGAATGAAAGCCTATTGGAAGAACAAGAAGAACCCAAAGAAAGCTTGATTGAGTTGTTTGCTTAACGTCTTCCATTATTGGGAGAATACGCTAATAATAATAATAATAATAATAATAATAATAATAATAATAATAATAATAATAATAATATAAAGAGATTACGGACTCACTTGAAAGAGATATTATCAAAATTCATTTCCAGAAATGTAAAAGTTAATGCATTAAACACTGTGATCAAGTCTGAAGCATTTATCATTGGTGTCTCATCATTGTAGAAAGAAAGAAAGAAAGAAAATCTTAAGGAGAATTGTCGGAGCAGTCTGTACAGGGTGAATCTGGACGATAACGAGGCCTCGTGACTTATACCAACACTCAGAGAAAATCCCCGGAAAAGACGTTTGAAATTTTATGGACATATTATCAGAATGAGCTATCAGAGATTAACCAAAATAATTCAATGAAAGTTAAAAAAAATTAATTGGCTACTCGAAGTTGGGAAAGATCTTCAGGGAATAGGCGTCACAGATGACATTGTACAGTACATGCCCATCCTTCAGCATTCAACAGTGTTAGTCGTATCTCTTTTTTTTTTTGCTAGGGGCTTTACGTCGCACCGACACAGATAGGTCTTATGACGACGATGGGATAGGAAAGGCCTAGGAGTTGGAAGGAAGCGGCCGTGGCCTTATTTAAGGTACAGCCCCATCATTTGCCTGGTGTGAAAATGGGAAACCACGGAAAACCATCTTCAGGGCTGCCGATAGTGGGATTCGAACCTACTATCTCCCGGATGCAAGCTCACAGCCGCGCGCCTCTACGCGCACGGCCAGCTCGCCCGGTGTTAGTCGTATCAGGGAGTAAGGAAAACACAGAGCATCCATATCCAATACACCCTATAAAAAGGGAGGGAAAATGCCAGCCACGCCCTTTGGAATAAAGGCTGAAGAAATGATTCCTTAGCATGTCTACCTCTTTCATAAAAAAAATATATATTTATTCGTGGCGTCGGCCTCTAGAGATATTTTGCCACTACCTGCACCATATGATATGAACCTGCGTGTAAGTGGAATTGGGGAAGTGTAGATTGTTGAATGTGAGTACAACACAAACATGCAGTCCTCAGGCCATTGATACTGCTCATTTACAATTGGTCCCGTACGGGGTCGGGGATGAGATGAGATGAGATGAAGTTATATGGCATGTTTCTACGTCCAGATGCCCTTCCCGTCCCCTAAATCAGTCGAGGAGCTAATGAGGATGTTGGTAAATTAAACTGGATAAGGAAATGGAGGGAATCTTCTGCGGACTATGAATAGGAATTGTCCAGACATTTGCCCGAAAGTGAAAACGGGAAACAACGGAGAATAATTGCCAGAACAGCCGACGGTGGGGGTCGAACTCGGTTGTCTTCCGAATGCTGAGCTTGTCTCCATAATCGTAGCAAGTTAACATTCGCGGCCACTGCGCTCGGAATGTATACTACTTCACTCATTAAGAGGATTGCATATGACTGTAGTTCAAGGCCCAAGATTAACGTGAACCATTGAAGCTCCAAAGGTTTGGCTTGGGAACCATTTCGAGAAATTCACCTTTTAACACCCACTTCGAGTTTTTGTGAGTTTTCATTTCATTTCTTTTGTAAGTATACTGGACTTGGTGTCTTTTACCATAAATTGGTTAGCTCGCTTACTATTATGAGTAGGAAATAGTGTCTGTGGTGTAATGGTTAGTGTGATAAGCTGCCACCTCCGGAGGCTCGGGTTCGATTCCCGACCCTGACACGAAATTTGAAAAGTGGTACGAGAGCTGGATCGGGGTCCACTCAGCCTTGGGAGGTCAACTGGGTAGACGGGATTCGATTTCCACCTCGGCCAACCTCGAAGTGGTTTTCCATGGTTTCCCACTTCTCCTCCAGGCAAATTGCGGGATGGTACCTAACTTAAGGCCACGGCCGATTCCTTTCCCCTTCCTTGTATATCCATTCCAATATTTCCGTCCCCAACAAGGCCCCTATCCAGCATAGCAGGGCAGGTACTGGCCCTCCTCCACAGTTGTATCCTCATCCCGAAGTCTCACGCTCCAGGATGCAGCCCTTGAGGCGGTAGAGGTGGGATCCCTCGCTGAGTCCGAGGTAAAAACCTACCCTGGAGGGTAAACGGATTAGGAAAGAAAGAGGAAAGGAAATAGTGTTGTATACTCCAGAAAAGATAACAGAAAATCTCAAAACCTCAGTTTCATAAAACATGACTAAATGTCATTTACCTTCGGCGCACTCGTTTGTTTTTCATTACTTAATTATGGTTCATTGAACTAACAATAGATTCAAAGTACAGATATACATATTTCAAAAACATTCCAGAGAGATTACAAATGTGCAGGGTCGTAAATATGGCAATTTTATCATCGGCAAGACAAGACATTCTAACTCCCCACATTAAAGATAATTAGCGGTACAAAGGTTTCGTGTATCCCTGAAGGCCTCTCTCCCGTCTTGACAGTCAGTGTGTGAGTGAGTGTAGCACACATGCGTGCTGGAGGGATACACTCAACCACTCGATATAATCTGAACACAACCAGGGCTGTCCATGACTGGGTATGAAGACCACAGGTAGTGTGACGCCCGGCTGTATAGGCAAACCACCAAACGCTTCTATGAAGCAGTACTGTATACCACACCGAAGTATGAAATATCCGACCGAAGCTATTTATGTTTGGTTCGTTCTTTCTGTATCAAATCTGTGCTTCTTTTGCTATAGAATCGTACCACCACCATCACCAGAGCCAGTATGGTGTTTTCCTGTTTTAACCCTGGAACCGGCAATCGTCGCGATCGCGACTCATTTCCCTGTTACTCAACCGGCAGAGTCGCTATCGAGATGCATTACGCCAGCGCTGACTAATTTCGAGAAAGCGCCTTGACACTCAACATCGTTATGACCTATCTTACATCATGTTGAAGACGAAACTCAACTCTATAAATACAGCACAATTCTGAAGTAGTTTAGTGTGACAGAGTGTGCGGTATACACGTGGAAAAACGAGAACGCTTTGCAGAGGGTCAGTCTATTGTGTTTGCTGTGGTTGCCTGATGTGCATTAGCTTTCGTGGCACAAAATGAATGAATTGTCAGGAAGTTGTGAAATTCGTAATTGTTTGTTTGATCTGGACGGCGAAGATGATAGTGGCGTATTATTAGATGGAATTGGCGATGATTTTGACAATAATTTGTCAAGTAGTGGCGACTTATATGAGCCTAGGCTAAGTGATTTCGACACTGATATTGACGATGATGTGGAACACAATGAACCAGCCACTCATGATAATAATGATAATGACGATAATGCAGTTGGCCAAACAGAACCGAAGTGTACAAGAGTTTATCCTCCAGGGCCAGAAATAAAAGTGGAAGAGAAGTTCAAGGTTCGAAACGCAGGTATGCGAAATTGCCTTCCGAGAAAACGTCCTCCTCTAACATATTTCTAATTTTTTTTCTCCAATGCTACAGTATCTGGAATCTTTTAGTGACTGAAACTAATAAATGCGCACAGGAAATTGTTCGAAATAAAACGAATTCCGGAAACATGGATCCGTATTCTCGTCTGCAAAGATGGGTTGACGTTACAGTATCAGAAATGAAAAAAATGTTTTTCTAGTTATAAATATGCGTCTTAACCTTAATAACAACATTGAAAAATAGTGGCGCACGTCAAAATCGCAAATATTTCCGTATTTTTCTGAAGTCATGTCACTAAAACGTTTCGACTGGAAACAAATATTCTATAACCTGTTGGTAATGGTAATTTTTCATGCCTACATAATTTGAACGCCGACAATCCCCTTGAACATGAGGAATTTATGGTTAGTATTGTCAAAGGTCTTGTAGATGAAGAAACTCTTCGCAACATTCCTCCTGGACCTTCAGGAGAAATGGAACATCAGTTGGTACGTCTCCCAGGAAAGAAACTGCGGTTGTGCCATGTCTGTTCGACTGCAGAAGAAAAGTCACGCACACAATTCTGGTGCCCAGGGCGTAATTGGATGTCCATCAAGAGTACAACCATAAATTAGAACATTTTTGGAGGCCCATGATAGCAGAAAGAAAGAGGAGCCACCCCGAAGGTAGCGAGAATGAATCTGATTAAGTAGACTCACGTGTTGGTGCGATGTGCTTGTGTTGTTTCAGTTATATTTTACTTTACAATACTTCAATGTAGTGAAACCTTTCTATATATTTTTAATCAGCATAAAATTTTGCAATTTTTGTGTATATTAAAATCGTCATATAATATTACTTTTTACGTACACGTTGCCCAGAACTTTCGGATTATTTTGGAATACTTAGCGTGTGTTGGATACTTCGCCCATCCTGTTTCAGGATACTAAATTGGTAAGTTTAATTTCTTACTATGGTATTCTTCGTACTTTTCTGAATAAAATGACATGTTATACAAAAAAATAAATTGAAAAGCAAAATTTTTATCAATTTTTTAAAAGTTGCTTGCAAATCTCGCCTAAATGCTTGCCGCTTGAAGGTAAACCGCTTGCCGGTTCCAGGGTTAATTCCTATTATGAATGAGAAAAAAATAGATTCGTAAATTCTCCGCTACACGGGAAAACATAGAGTGATGGATATGTTCTCGAGTTTAGAAGACGAGAGAGTACAGATTAGCTGATTGTTTCCCTCTTAGTAGCCTCTTACGTAGCTGAATATTTGAACATGATAAGAACAGAATTTTTCAAGAAGTTTGAAATGGTGGAGAGAAAAATTTTAAAAATAATAATGTTAATTGCTTTACGTCCTACTAATTAGTTTTACGGTTTTCAGAGACGTCTAGGTGCCGGAATTTTGTCCCCCAGAAGTTTCATTACGTGCCAGTAAACCTACAGGAGGCTGACGTACTTCAGCTCGTTCAAATACCACCGCACTGAGTCAGGATCGAACCTGCGAAGTTGGGGTAAGAAGAATAGCGCCTCAACTGTCTGAGTCACTCGGCCCGGCGAGAAAAATTTTGAGGAAGATACTAGTACCCCAAAGAACAGTGTATGAATCATACAGAAAGAAAGGACACCTAGAGTTATACCTCAAAACTGAAAAATTCTCGGATACTATCCGGATGAGGAGAGCCATGTTCTTCGGACATATCTACAGAATGAACCCGGGAAGACTGACCAATAAGATAAGTTATTTTTTGAGACTAGGTCAACTACGGAGTGCTGGTGTCAGTAGGTGAAGAAGGACCTGGAAGAAATGGCAATACAAGGAACGGAAATCCTCAACAGGGATTCTTACAAGCCTAGGATGAAGACCACCACCAATGGGTTTCAAGAAAAAGTTGGATCATGTACACGAGCGCCGTGCACAGAAGAAAGGAAGAGATTGCAGAAGAAAGGATGAAGGATAACTAGACGAAGATTAGTGACCAGAAAGAGATGAAGCTGAATTCGAATTGATGTGGCCTATATTTGGCCAAAACGAAAAATAAATAAATAAATAAATAAATAAGTAAATAAATAAATAAATAAATAAATAAATAAATAAATAAATAAATAAATAAATAAATAAAAAATAAATAAAAAAATAAATAAATAAGTAATTTTTTGCCAGTGGCTTTACGTAGCACGGACAGAGATAGGTCTTATGGCGATGATGGGACAGGAAAGGGCTAGGATTGGGAAGGAAGCAGCCGTGTCCTTAATTAAGTTACAGCCCAGCATTTACCTGGTGTGAAAATGGGAAAATACGGAAAACCATCCTCAGGGCTGCCGACAGTGGGGTTCGAACCGACTATCTCCCGAATACTGGATACTGGCCGCACTTTAGCAACTGCAGCTATCGCTAATAAGTAAATAAATAAATAAATACTCTTTCACTTGCGGAGGTAACTAATATTTTTAGAAATTACACTCTATAACGAAAAAATACAGATCCTCCGTGGCTTAGACGGCAGTACGCCGGCCTCTAACCACTTGGTTCCGTGGTTCAAATCCCGGTCCCACCATGTGAGTTTTGTGCTTGACAAAGCGAAGGCCGGACAGGTTTATCTCCGGGTACTTCGGTTCTCCCTGCCGTCTTTCATTCCAGCAACACTCTCCCATATCATTTACTACCATTCCCGCTAGATGGGGGCTTCATTCATTCCATTCTTAACCCGGTCGATTGGCTGGAAACACGTTGAGGATTTTCATTTTCGAAGAAATATATATTGAAATTTGTAAATTTTGTCCCACAAAAGGGTAGCTAACTTCCTACACACTGATTTGATGTTATTCGAATTGGACCTACAAGTTAATGGGTGAACTCAATATAATCTCGAGTCTAAGCCTCTACATGATGATCTTAATGCATCAGATTCTCCATTGCAAACTAATAGAGTGTACACCCCTTGATTTATAGGGCGCGTCGCCTAAGGGAAGAGAGGACCTGGGGAGTGATGGGGTGTGAGTGAGGGTTCAAACACGCAACACTGGTATAAAAACCCTTGTCCATTACAATGATAATGTTCAAGAAGACCATTAACAACTCATCGTCTGAATCTCTCTTGGAACACTCGTCTCTAATTAATAGCCACAAGTTCAACATCTGGTGGTGGACTTAGTCATGATCCAACTCCTTTCCAAATCAGTGAACACCCAGTGTGTAGGCCTTCACTCCCCGATCGCTATTCACCAACTCGCGGTTTGTAACGATACACATGGCTGTTGCTGTAAGTTTTAAGTTCTGAGAGATGTTTTAACAGACAGGCTTCAACAATCAATCATCCATCGATTTGAATTTAGGGCGATCGTCCAGATGGCAGATTACCTAAGAGCTGACTATCTCATTTTAACATTTATTTATAATTTTTACCTAGCTTTTCCTTAAATGTTTTCCAGGTTAGGTAAGGATGTATTCTGTCCGAAAGCAGGTCCGTACCTCCGCAGAGGTGTGCCTGAGCCGGAGTTTACGTGCGGTAGGGTGGCCAGTTCCTTTCCGCTCCTCCATTCCCTTACCTCCCCCAACAGCGCGTGGCAACCCATCCAAATCTGGACCAGGCCCAACGTTGCTTAACTTCTGAGATCTTACGGGATCCGCTGTTTCAGCACGGCTACGACTGTTGGCAATGTTTTCAAAGATAATTTATTCCAACCCATTACTCTTCTCCCTATAAATGAATATTCGCCCTAATCTGTACTCTTGAATTACAACTTTATCTTCATATTGTGATCTTTCCTACTTTCAAAATCTCAGCTGAAGCTTATTCGTCTACTTACGTCATTCCACGCCATATATCCACTGACATATCACAAAGTTGAGCATTTTATCTCCTTACTCCCAAGTATTCACAGCCATAAGCTTGGAATATTTTACAAGCTACTGCTTTGTCGGGAATCACCCAAAACATATCGTCCTGCTCTTCTTTGAATATTCTCTAGTTCCCGTATCAAGTAATCCCATACACTGGAGCCATACTCTAACTGCGTTCTTACCAGACACTTATACACCCTCTCCTTTACATCCTTACTACAACCCCTAAATACTCCCATAAGCATGTGATATGATCTGTCTTAACTACCGCGTTATACCCCAATGAAGATCATTCCTGATATTA
This sequence comes from Anabrus simplex, assembly GCF_040414725.1. NCBI lineage: Eukaryota > Metazoa > Arthropoda > Insecta > Orthoptera > Tettigoniidae > Anabrus > Anabrus simplex. Next base: position 62,914,912 of record NC_090276.1, read on the forward strand.
ACACCTTGGTTCTTACAGTGTTCCCCATGATGTACTCTCACCCCATCAACACAATAATTAAAACTGAGAAATTTACAACTCGACTTTTCATCCCATTTTCATTCATACTATTGTCTGCTGTCCATCTCACTACATTGTCTAGGTCCCCTGAGGTCGCTCACAATGCAAAACTCATTTACTACTCTTCACAGTACAGCATCATCATCCATAAATATTCTTATCTGTGATTCCATTTCTTTACTCATATCATATACTAGCCGTGCTTCACTACGATTTCAACATTATGTACAGAATTATAGGTTAAGTAGTGCACACGTTGTGGATAGGAGTGTATTAAATTGCATAGTTCTTTACTTTTCTATAGGACCAATAACATACGTATTTAAAACTCTAATTTCAGGCGTCTTCTCTTAAACTACCATATCATCCATGGTGAATAAAATTATTTATAGCGTAGACATTAGCTCCTTATTCCCCGACTTTGCATACTGATTTTCATTAAATTCTGTTTATACATTTCCTCGTGGCTTGGACTTAGCAACAAAAATTCAAATTCATGAATATTTCCGTTATCATAACCTGTACAGTAAATAAATGTATGCCAGGCTGAATGGCTCAGACGGTTAAGGCGCTGGCCTTCTGACCCCAACTTGGCAGGTTCGATCCTGGCTCAGACCGGTGGTATTTGAAGGTGCTCAAATACGCCAGCCTCGTGTCGGTAGATTTACTGGCACGTAAAAGAACTCCTGCGGGACTAAATTCCGGCAGCTCGGCGTCTCCGAAAACCGTAAAAGTAGTTAGCGGGACGTAAAGCAAATAACATTATTAAAATTAATGTATAAGACATGAATGATCGGAAATTTAATTTTCTCTAACTTTTGTTAAGCGATATTTATCGACAGGACCACAAATAACAAATATTTGAGAATTAAATGTTAAGCCTTCCCCTAAACTGCCATTTCACTCAGCGTGATTAAAATTATTTAACGCCTATTTTAAAGTGAATCATTCCCCAAATATGCATGCCGATTTTCATTAAATTCTGTTCAGCCACTTTGACAGAAATGACTGAAAATTAAAAAGGGCATTTCCTTGTTACTGTGGGCATGACCGATAAATAAATACCATTCTTTGAGCAATGTACACACAAAATTCTTGCTTTTATATAAGAAAGCAAAGGTACAAAATACTGTCCTTCAGGGCCTCCCTCCTAATCATTACAGGATCAGATAACCCTTTTCCAATCTGAATTCTCTGATTTCTATTTTCCAGAAATGAAGCTACCCATTGAACCAATCTTTTGGCTTCTCAGCTTGGTCTGCAGTTCGAGTCCTAGCTAATACAAATGAGAATTTTGAAGTGTGTCTGTAAAAGTCCTCTTCTTTTCTTCCATATCTCATTAGTATCCCTCAGTGGTCTTAGAATTTTTCTCAAAATTTTCCTTACCGAAGGAATTAGCCGTGCGGTTAGGAGCGCGCAGCTGTGGGATTCCATTCGGGAGATAGTGGTTCGAACCCCATTGTAGGCAATTCTCAGAATGGTTTTCCAAGGTTTCCTATTTTCACGCCCACTCGTAGCCCTTTCCTGTCCCATCGTCGCCATAGGACCTGTCTCTCCGTGCGACGTAAACCAAATTCTAAAATAAAAATTAAAAATCCTGTCCTTTTATTGGGTTTTCTTCCATTCCCCATTCTTATTCAGTGTTAGGCCCTCCGAGCCATACAGAACCTCTGGTTTTTGTTATGCCCATCTGTGGAACACAGATAACATATTTAGGTATTGTTGATTATTTTCCCAAAATCTCTTCATCTGGGCACTGAACATTTTCCTCCGTTCTTCAGTGTATGATTCCTGGTATTCATTTTCTCAGCAAAATAATGGTTGTTGACTGCTTTTTTGAACTGGAGCCAATCTTGAATAATTTCCTGGAGGCCTTTTCCTATTTCACTCAGTTGTTCTTGACTTTCATTGAGAGAGCAAGGTTGAGAATACTTTTGGTGAGCCTGGCATTGTTGATTCTGAGAATGTCGCCATAGAACTATAATCGCATTTTCCTGTTGGTGCCGGTGATCTTTTCAGAATGCTGATAAAACTCCCGAGACTTCTATTTAATCCAGATTCCCTCTGAGCAGACTGGACCAATGATTTCCCTCATTAATTTCCTCTCCTGTTTCTCTATGAGCTTAATAAGTGATCTGCCTCCAATGATCAAGTTTGTTGGCTATTATTATTATTATTATTATTATTATTATTATTATTATTATTATTATTATTATTATGACAAAGATTTCTCTCCATATCCTATTGCACTGCTGCTCAATTCACCTCAACGGCCTGAATAAAACTCCTTTGAGCCCTTAATCCAGAATTAATACCCCCTGACTATCCCTGAACGCCGGCCCCGTGGTGTAGGGGTAGCGTGTCTGCCTCTCACCCGGAGGCCCCGGGTTCGATTCTCGGCCAGGTCATGGAATTTTACCTGGACCTGAGGCCTCGTTCGAGGTTCACTCAGCCTACGTGATTATAATTGAGGAGCCATCTGACGGTGAGATAGCGGCCCCGGTCTAGAAAGCCAAAAATAACGGCCGAGAGGATTCGTCGTGCTGACCACACGACACCTCGTAATCTGTAAGCCTTCGGGCTGAGCAGCGGTCGCTTAGTAGGCCAAGGCCCTTCAAGGGCTGCAGTGCCATGGGGTTTGGTTGACTGTCCCTGAACAGATTCTGGGATCTCCATGTAGGAACAAGAGAGAATACTTGTACACTACGGGGATGTCTACAACTTCGTAGCAGTTTTCGTAATTTTCACTTGGCTATGACCTTGAATATGGAAGATCGTGGCTTCGAGAACCATTGTCTACATTCCTGAAGATAGTTTCCCACTTAAACACCAAGCAACTGCTGGGGCCGCACCTTTATTAAGGTCATGATCGCTTCCTTTCAAACCCTAGTCCTGTCCTAACCTACCATTACCATATAATCTATTGTATGGGTGCGACATGGAACAACGACCAAACTATGAGAAGTGTCTTCAGGCTATGTCCAGGCGCATTCTGAACATCTCCTGCAGAAATATCTTGAAAAGGGATTTTCACGATATTGTCTGAAGTTTTGTTTCTAATGCACACAGACGAGCTGTACAATTCCCTGGTCTCATTACTAGAGAACTGGTAGACTGCGATGTGGATGATAAATTTGCCAGATGTTGCTTATCTCTGAGTGAGTGCTCAATGAGTGTAACAGCATCAATTCATTAAGCTCAGGCGATAAGATCGACGTCACCTGGTTGTAGGGTGGGGCTCACCGTTACGAAACACCCTGTGATATTAATTAGTGATACTCTGAGATGATGTTTAGTATTCATCATTCTTTGAGCTGGGAGTAATCTAGATCAGGGATATCCAGTCTTTTTTATGTTGGCCGAATTCGGCCCACGTAGAAGTTAACGTACATAGCTCACGCATTCGTCTCAGAATCACTATTGTTGCCATCCCCTAGGGAAGTCCAGTTCAGACTGAGATGCGAAGTAGCTTATAGTTCCAAAAATAGAAAAAAAAGGATCCTTAGAGTCAACAAATGCGATTCATAAAGCTGATACCGCAGAAATACATTAATATCAAATATACCAGGTGGATCGCGAGCGCCGTACTTCCTACTCACAAATGTCCCGCATGCAATAGAGATGCATGGGATGCCTAATCACTTGTTTTCGAAGGAGCAATACAACGTGCTGTATTTCGGATGTTGTGAAATAAATATCAGTCTTTTTACCTCACACGTTCTATAACAGGGTGCAATTTGTAAGCACGCGAAAGATACAGGATATATAATTTAATAACTTATTAATCTATACAAGTTCAGATATTCCAATTTATAAAAGAGTTGCTTGTATTAAGCAATAACCAATCCATGTTATTATAGCTTCAAAGCTCAGAAAAATAAAATGTCAGACGTGGATCTACCAGAACGTTTCCTCATACAACTACTCGTAATAGATATGCTCAAAAACATGTCCCTGATGGTGCAGGCAGTGCTGAACACGTCTCGTAGTGTCATGATGGACGTGACAACAACATTTGAAGAGTCTCTGCAGCACAGGCCTCACGAATACGTTGTTGTAATTGTTCAGCAATGCCGGCACCGTGGTGTAGGGGTAGTGTGTCTTCCTCTTACCCGGATTGACCAGGTCAGGGATTTTTACCTGGACTTGAGGGCTGGTTCGAGGTCCACTCAGCCTACGTGATTAGAATTGATGAACTGTCTGCCGGTGAGATAGGGGCCCCGGTCTAGAAAGCCAAGAATAACGGCCGAGAGGATTTGTTGTGTTGACCACACCTCATTATCTGCAGGCCTTCGGGCTGAGCAGCGGTCGCTTGGTAGGCCAAGGCCCTTCAAGGGCTGTAGTGTCATGGGGTTCGGTTTGGATTTTTTAAATTGTTCAGCATTTTCTGGCTCAGTTTCATACACTTTCGAGTTGCATTAGTGCGGGTAGTGCTGAGAAACATGCTGCGAGCGACCATCCGATTGTTATCTCTTCATATTCGTACTTAACGTGCTTACTGGCAGTAGTGCCCCTGTGAAAATCAGTTGTTAGATATCCCATTCATCATTTGTGCATGCGGGGCATTTATAAGTAGAAAGTACGGCGCTTGCCAGCCGCCTGGCATAATGTGTAGGGGAAAATTCCTCCAGTAATAGCATGCGAAGATGCTGGGTATCAGGACAATAAAATTGATAATAATTACCAACTCTTTTAGATGTTCATTCACCGGGCGAGCTGGCCGTGCTGTTAGGGGCGCGCGGCTGTGAGCTTGCATCCTGGAGATAGTGGGTTCGAATCCCACTGCCGGCAGCCGTGAAGATGGTTTTCCGTGGTTTTCCATTTTCACACCAGGCAAATGCTGGGGCTGTACCTTAATTAAGGCCACGGCCGCTTCCTTCCAACTCCTAGGCCTTTCCTATCCCATCGTCCCCATAAGACCTATCTGTGTCGGTGCGACGTAAAGCCACTAGCAAAAAAAAATGTTCATTCATAGATAACTGAATAAACCATTTAATAATTCACATTTTAGTAAGACGGTTTGGAAGTCCACCTTACAGACAATGCCGTATCTCTATCACAGGATCTAGGAAATGTAACGTTATTGATTTTAGCACGAAATGAGATACATGAGGGTTGTAAATAAAATAGTGACGACGTATTCGAGACACGCAGCAGGAGATGGGGCATGCGCAAATAGGATATGGGAGTGGTCAGGTGGCGCTGTTGTCGATTTGACGGCCATCCAAGGAGTGCTGTTGCTGTGTGGCGGTGAAGTGAAGAGTGTCGATTTTATCGCTCTAAAGCACGTTTCTAAAATATGATCAGCATTCATGGATTAACATGGAGGTTGCCCGCGGGAAAGATGCATAAAAAAGTTATCGAGGATTACGTGAAGCCTGTGGCGAGAATATATTGTCGTAGGTCTTGGAACACCCTCCGTACTTACAAGATATGACTCCTTGTGACTTCGACCTGTTTGCGAAGTTGAAGGAACCCTTACGAGGCTACAGATCTCCTGAAGTGGCGTCTGTACTCCACCCATTAGGGCGCTCCGTCGCTGTCATCTACAGAAAATGTCTTGTCAACCGTCACTTACGGCTTCCCCACATTTGGCAAAAGGCAGTAGACTTTGCGGATGTCTACAGTGAAGGAATATAATGCTATTGCACTTGTTAGCACATTAAATATTGCATTCTATGAATATTAGTACAACTTTATTTAAACCTTTGTATATTAAAAATCACTGTTACCACCGACAGACAAAATATCACAAAACCAGTGTATAAATAATAAGAAGGATATTTTGGAATAATGTATTGTGAATCCAAGCCCATACCTACGTGACAGATGTCTTTGTTCACATCACTGACGGTGCATGAAACTGGGTATTGAGGTGAAAGATATCAGCTGTGGTTAATGAGTAGGAACTGTACCGGTATTTGTCTGGAAGTGAAAATAGTAAACCATAGAAAACCATTCTCAGGGAAGCCGACGGTGTGGTTCGAACTTACTTGTCTCCCGAAGGCAGAAATTGGCTCTATAGCTGGAGCGTCTTTACACTCCGCTTGGTTTGGACCTAAATCTGGAGAATATGATGTGTGGTAGTGCACTTCCCAGCTCCAGCGACTGAAAAATTCATACACTGCTCCTGCTGCATTCGGCCTTGCATTGTCGTGCAGAATTATGGGTGGGTTATGAACAAAGTGTCCCTGCGACTTCGACCTAATCCCTAACATGAAGAAACCACTTCGTGCGATTCGCTTTCGAACATTACTGCAGGTAATCGATCGCTCTTCTCTCACCAGCCAGAGATTAGGCAGTGCCGTCGATTTTCAAAGGCACCTGCACGGCTGAGAAAACGCTGTGCGGGACGCTGGTGGCTATATCAAAGGCCTGTAATACCTAGAACCTTGAATGTGTTCTACATATCTACAAAATAAATACGTGCTATGCACAAGGGGCGATCAGAATGTTTCCATTCGACAGCCAATCAGGAAAAATCGCCGTGAGCACTGAGGCACTCATCCCAGCGTTGCACCAGGTTGAAGATCCGCGTGTGGTAATACACCGTGTCCTGCTGCGTGAAGAAGTCCGTAACCGCCTGCTGCACATCCTCGTCCGACAGGAAGCCTCGATCCTTCCCGGCCTTTTTGAGGGGACGTTATAATCACATCGCTTTAATCGCCTCTTACACCATCCACCTGTTGTTATCCGTAATGGATGAGGCTGGCCTCCCAGATCACTGGCATCTGCTGTTGAAACGTGACCCTTAATGCAACATTTCACAACGGTTTTCGAGAGACGTGTTGGCCCATACACGGTCTTCATTCTCGGATGGATGTTCACCGGTGTTTTTCCTTCGGAGCCAAGAACAAAATAACAGCACGTTGGTCCTGTTTGGACGCATTTGGTAATAAGGTCGCCATAGTTCACGTGGCCGCTATTAACGCGCGCACCTCGGCACGACACGACTGACACATTAATTCCCTTGCCTACATGTCCGTGCTTACATCGGAGTCACGCTTAGTTGCATGTCCGCTGCAGCAATGCCCTCAAATGGAAACTTTTTGATCACCCCTTATATATTCAGTAGTTTTTGAATTACGATGAAACCTATGCGTGAGTAAACACGAATTATGATTGAATATTGAATTTTCACGACCACATTGTAATCGAAAGCGACTTTCAACCTATTAGGTCGTGTTACGTACATTTAGTACGTGATGAAGAGATGTTAAGTACAGAACAAAAATGGCCAACCAGACACCAGTGGGATCCGAACCCACAACCTCCCGATTTCGCGTCGGTTGCTCTACCAATTGAGCTATGGTGGCCTAGGCCATCTTTGTTCTGTTGGAAAGGATCTAAGCTACAGGTCTGGTACTACTACCATCACACTGTAGAGTGCGTTCAAGTTGTACGTAACACGACCTAATAGGTTGAAAGTCGCTTTCGATTACAATGTGGTCCTGAAAATTCAATATTCATTGACTTGGCCCTCAACGGGCAACTTGAACGCACTCTACAGTGTGATGGTAGTAGTACCAGACCTGTAGCTTAGATCCTTTCCAACAGAACAAAGATGGCCTAGGCCACCATAGCTCAATTGGTAGATAGATAGATAGATAAGAAATGGGTGAGCCCTGTTTTCGCAGAGTTCCACACGTAGGTCTATGAAGACCCTTTGTGCCCCTCAATTGGTAGAGCAACCGACGCGAAATCGGGAGGTTGTGGGTTCGGATCCCACTGGTGTCTGGTTGGCCAATTTTGTTCTGTACTTAACATCTCTTCATCACGTACTAAATGTACGTAACACGACCTAATAGGTTGAAAGTCGCTTTCGATTATGAATTATGATTATTATAAAATATGAAAGCCATGTTAATAAACAGTGCTGATTAATATTAATAATAAATATGAGTAAACAGTTAAAGTTAAGGAAAATGGGCAATAAAAAAATCTTCAGAGTGTAACTCGTAATGTGTACCTAGCACTTTGAAGTGCCAAGCCACGAAATCTTAACCAGAGAGCAGGTAAAAAAGTAGAAGTGCTAGTAACTTAACATTCTTTAACGTCCAATGAATATAGCGAGAATTATAGAAAGAAATAGCATTTAAAACCCTCACAGATTAAGTCAGAGCAGTTCGCATGAATAATTCAACAGACTGACCATCAGCGGAAGAGGAAAAACGAGATGTGTTAATGTCCCTGTTCTAATGACCCCAGAGACTAGCTAACTATCGACCTCACATTAATATTGCAGCAGGAAAATCAAAAGATCCAACTATTAGCAGGCACGCGCTACCCAGATAAACATCTCTTCACGCAGAGGATCCACATTCATAATTCACACTCTGGCATGTGATTTGTGTTCCAAGCGCAGCCGGATCGCCTGAGCTATAAACAGGTCACACCAACCACTTCACGTGAAAGTAGAGCTATTATTTCAGGGAGTGGAATTTTATCTACTAATTGGATGGTCTTACGCTAAAGAGAACCAACTGGCATTGACATGATTTCGAGAAAAGTGAGACAACTTACAGTACCAATGCATCGCTGGCGCCGTGGTGTAGGGGTAGCGTGCCTGCCTCCTATCCGGAGGCCCCGTGTTCGATTCCCGGCCAGGTCAGGGATTTTTACCTGGACCTGAGGGCTGGTTCAAGGTCCACTCAGCCTAAGTGATTAGAGTTGAGGAGCTATCTGACGGTTAGATGGCGGCCCCGGTCTAGAAAGCCAAGAATAACGGCCGAGAGGATTCGTCGTGCTGACCATACGACACCTCGTAATCTGCAGGCCTTCGAGCTGAGCAGCGGTCGCTTGATAGGACAAGGCCCTTCAAGAGCTGTAGTGCCATGGGGTTTCGGGTACAAATGAATCAGTTACTTGAGAATCCACACAGGTCTTCTACTACTACTGTTACTACTTAAGAGAAAAGTAGAAAAGCTGTTTGTAGCTTGTGATACTTTGTCTCTTCCTCTGATTTTAACATGTATGTATCTTTGCACTTACGGTCTATCTACAAGATTAGAGCAGTCTTTCCCTACACCGTTGTAACCATGGCAACCAGTGTTGGTCTATGTACACTAGGTCAGTAGCGCCATCTTCTCACTGTGCGCTTTCTTCACATAAACTAAGAGCTTCAGAAAACCTCGTTTCGAGGGAAGCTCGTTTCACTCCTCAGTCCAGAATTAAAATCCTTGAAGTTACCGGAAAATGAACCCAGGGTCTTGGAATAAGAGGCAGGCACCCTACCTCAACACCACAGGGTTGGCTAGTATTAATAATAATAATAATAACAATAATAATAATAATAATAATAATAATAATAATAATAATAATAATAATAATAATAATAATAATATAAGTGCCATTTCCAGTCCCCCAGATTTTGGCGACGAGGTGGAAGAACACTAGACGTCTCTCACAAGATTCCAATGCACAAAGTGTCCTTGCGACTTCGACCTAACCCTTAAGATGAAGAAACCACTTTGCGAGATTCGCTTTCGAACAGTACTGCATGTAATCGATCGCTCTTCTCGCAACAGTCATAGATTAGGCAGTGCCGTCGATATCCAAAGGTTCTTACACCTCTGGGAAAACGCTGTGCGGACGCTGACGGCTATGTCAAAGGCCTGTAAAACCTAGATCCTTGAATGTGTTTCCTGTATCTATAAAATAAATACTTGCTATGTATAAGGGGCGATAAAAAGTTTCCGTTCGACTGCCGAACAGTCCTGAATTGGAATGCCAATCAGGCAAAATTGTCGTGAGCATTGAGGCATTCATCCCACCGATGCACCAGGTTGAAGATCCCTGTGTGGTGAAACACAGTGCGCTGCCAATAAGTCTGCATTGACCAGGGTAATCAGACAGAACAATATTTTGAAATATAATAAAAAGAGATTCAGCTTCGTATGATGGAAATTCCTAAGAAGAAGAATATGAAGAGAAATTCAAATTGGGTGGTCCTGATAGTCATACTACCCGCATGACCTTAAGATAAAGAAAGAACATACATTTTCTGAGTCACTGATGTTATGGGGTGGATTCGGTTATCGAGGAAAACTAGTCTTCCTTTCCCCTCAAGCCGTACGAAAGCAATAGACTATCGGAAGCTGATTGAATGTAATATTTTGCAAGTTATGGAGGAGGCTGGTACAAAATCGTGTGAATACCGACAAGACAAAGCATCAGTAAATCGTGATAATTTCACCAGGAAATTCCTTCAGCGCAAATGAGTTAATAGAATGGAGTGGCCACCCATTCCTCCAGACCTTAACAATATTGACAATTTGCGGGAAATCCTGTATAGTTCTGTGTATAAAGGACAGAATCAGTATGATAATTATACCTCGGATTTTTAGGTGGTAATAGGTTAGAATGCAAAGTAATTTGGTTTTAGGAAGTGTGATGCAACCCGTTGTACCACAATGTAGGAAGAGTAGCATAAATTCAAGGAGTTCTATAGGCTGTACCCCTAATATCTATGCAAACCTCATAGCATAACCGTTGTAACTGGCTTAAGTAAGTTTCCATTCTAACCTGTCAGTACCTAATATTCCGGACTCTAATGTTAATATACTGTAACTGAAGACAGTTATAAGTAATGTATGGAGGGATATTAACACACCTGTTTTACACAACACTGTGGGACGTATGGCTGGCCGTGTGCTTCGGGTAGCGGTAAAAATGCTTATTTATAGGGCATTAGGTTGAAGTGATCGTATCAATTGCTACGATAGTTGACACTGTGTATTCTGTTATTGAAGTTTATCAGTAACAAATGATGTGGCAATGCTATTCGTCTTACAAAATAATGTCATGTGTGTTGCTGTTTATATTACGTAACCGGTTTCATGCTAAGCTTGTTTACTACGCAGCTTACTGACAAGATAATGTATTTATTTATTTATTTATTTATTTATTTATTTATTTATTTATTTATGTTATGACCTATACCCAGTTTCTGAGATAGGTAAGTAGGCCTACATGGTTTTGTTCCAGTTTTGGGGCAGGCTGCTCTTCCCGGCACCCACTCTGTGTGGAGGGGGATGTATCCACTAGTGGGCATTTATGTAGTGATTGGTAATGTGATGTGTTTTCGTATACAAGAAGAGGAATTTATTAGGAAAAATTCAAATACCTTACATGGGTAAAATCCTCAGTCCAGCCGGGAATTGGATCTGTGGTCGACTGAACCGTAATTCGCTATTCTGACCGTTCAAGTAGAGAGACAGTCCAAGGACTTCGGACAATATCGATACAATTACGATCGTGTATGTACATCTAAAATATTTGCCTTATTCATTGTCGTTTTAAATTTCGGATTAGGTATAGAATAATTCCAAAGTAGGGCTCAGTTCAATATCTGTTACAATATTACGGGAAAGCGGCTCAATATAATTTTTAGAAAATAGGTACTGAACTTCAGAGATAGCTGGGTTGTGCAGTAGGCTGGTTGAGATTGTCTATTTCCTGTTGAAGTGTAGATAATTACCATGTCAAATGTGATTATTAATGCTCTATTCTCATATTTTCCATCAAAAGAATCCTCTCTTAAGTTCCCAAATTTAGACTTGTCTCTCTCATATTTTTTATAATGTGTGCTAATCACTGTATAATTGAACAAAGAGTATATCCTGAAATGACACATTAAATTACTACCACTCTGCATATACACAATAAAAATGATGATAAATTGGATCCTTGAGGTAACCTGCTTTTTATTTTTGTTTGTTAAGAATGAAGCTTAGACTAAACCTTTTCAGTCTGTCTGACACTAATTGTAACTCATATAATACTATCACATGCTTCTTAAGTTAAGAAGACCGACCTAAAGGGAGGGAAGACGCGAACCTAACAAGAACAGGTTAGGGAATTGAACATTTGTTGAAGTTGGAGAATAATGGCACTAGGAATTTGAAGTAATGTCAGATTGGACTGGGGCTAACATACATATCTTTCACTTTACGAGGCTTTTCAAGCGAGGGACACATTTCTGTAGCGGGACAGTATCACACACTCTGATTGATATTGAACCTGACATAGTAAATAATGAGAAACGCGGCCTGCTAAACAGATATTTTCCGACCGCTAATCAATTGAAGCCATGGTGGTAATAAAAGGAACAAAGACAGAGAGGGGCAGATAATTCACTTTTTTTAGTAATTACACGCGCTTGCATGCGTAGAGGCAATAACAGCTCTGATGGGGCTGATGGTAGTGATTTAGCTATAGCACTGGCCAACAATGAGGAGGATTTATACAGTTCTGGATTCATAAAGATGGAATGGTGCCCACTTCAACATCGACTTCGTCTTCAGTCACACTTATTCTACAATGTACTGGGTATTATCAGTATTAAAACAGATAATAATAATAATAATAACAATAGTAGTAGTAGTAGTAGTAGTAGTAATGGTACAAACAGAAATTAGTCCTCAAAATTTACCAACCAGTCACTTTAGGCAGTGAAAAATGATCGTTAGGTTTGAACAATATAAGCTTTTTCGGCCTTTTCAATCGTGAAATTACCAGCGTTTTGCCTGAATGTAGCAGTGGGCTCATCAGTTGGATTGCTACACCCTTCCAAGACGCTGGCACTAGTGCGCCGTTGAGACACCACTACAAGCCTCCTATGAAGGGCAGAGCAGTGACGGTGCACTAGGGGGAAGCATGTGCCTCCACATGTATAAATATACAGCAGGCATTTATACAACTGGAGGCACTTGCTTCCCCCTAGTGCATTTTCACTGCATTGTCTATACTAATAATATTATAAAGAGGAAAAATTTGTATATACACTGACTGACAGAGCAAATGCAACACCAAGAAGGAGTGGTTCGAAAGGGATGAAAGTTGGAGAAAAAACAGAGACGGCACGGACGAATAATTGATGTTTATTTCAAACCGATATGCAGGTTACACAATGCGCACGACATCGACTCAGTAGGATGTAGGACCACGGCGAGCGGCGATGCACGCAGGAACACGTCGAGGTACAGAGTCAATAAGAGTGCGGATGGTGTCCTGAGGGATGGTTCTCCATTCTCTGTCAACCATTTGCCACAGTTGGTCGTCCGTACGAGGCTGGGGCAGAGTTTGCAAACGGCGTCCAATGAGATCCCACACGTGTTCGATTGGTGAGAGATCCGGAGAGTACGCTGGCCACGGAAGCATCTGTACACCTCGTAGAGCCTGTTGGGAGATGCGAGCAGTGTGTGGGCCGGCATTATCCTGCTGAAACAGAGCATTGGGCAGCCCCTGAAGGTACGGGAGTGCCACCGGCCGCAGCACATGCTGCACGTAGCGGTGGGCATTTAACGTGCCTTGAATACGCACTAGAGGTGACGTGGAATCATACGCAATAGCGCCCCAAACCATGATGCCGCGTTGTCTAGCGGTAGGGCGCTCCACAGTTACTGCCGGATTTGACCTTTCTCCACGCCGACGCCACACTCGTCTGCGGTGACTATCACTGACAGAACAGAAGCGTGACTCATCGGAGAACACGACGTTCTGCCTTTCCCTCATCCAAGTCGCTCTAGCCTGGCACCATGCCAGGCGTGCACGTCTATGCTGTGGAGTCAATGGTAGTCTTCTGAGCGGACGCCGGGAGTGCAGGCCTCCTTCAACCAATCGACGGGAAATTGTTTTGGTCGATATTGGAACAGCCAGGGTGTCTTGCACATGCTGAAGAATGGCGGTTGACGTGGCGTGCGGGGCTGCCACCGCTTGGCGGCGGATGCGCCGATCCTCGCGTGCTGACGTCACTCGGGCTGCGCCTGGACCCCTCGCACGTGCCTCATGTCCCTGCGCCAACCATCTTCGCCACAGGCGCTGCACCGTGGACACATCCCTATGGGTATCGGCTGCGATTTGACGAAGCGACCAACCTGCCCTTCTCAGCCCGATCACCATACCCCTCGTAAAGTCGTCTGTCTGCTGGAAATGCCTCCGTTGACGGCGGCCTGGCATTCTTAGCTATACACGTGTCCTGTGGCACACGACAACACGTTCTACAATGACTGTCGGCTGAGAAATCACGGTACGAAGTGGGCCATTCGCCAACGCCGTGTCCCATTTATCGTTCGCTACGTGCACAGCACAGCGGCGCATTTCACATCATGAGCATACCTCAGTGACGTCAGTCTACCCTGCAATTGGCATAAAGTTCTGACCACTCCTTCTTGGTGTTGCATTTGCTCTGTCAGTCAGTGTATATATATATATATATATATATATATGTGTTTGTAACGGATAGACTCAAAAACTACTGAATCGATTTTAAAAATTACTTCACCTATAGAAAGCTACATTGCCAGTGAGTAACATGGACTGTATTTTATTTTCAAAACAATTCTGGGGGGGGGGCGACGGGGGAAATATAAAATATAAAAATAATAGGCTAATATAGACGAAATTGAATTTGTCATACAAGGACGAGACAGAGCTCATTTTAAGCCCCTTGACGCGAAGAACAAAACTGAGTAAGCCCTTCGGGCCCGAAAACCATGTTTTAAGGCCCTAATACCAGCCGTTATGGAGATATTGAAACCACACTACCCCTGCTCTAGGAATAGAATAAAGAAACGAATGGCCGTAACCATGGCAACGTCAGCTCCAGGATTCTACAGCAGCTAGATTATGCATGTACGTTTGAGCATAGCTGCCAACCAAAATTGATACACATATGACTTACTATCTGGAAAAATATAGTGTTGTGTAAGAAACTCATAGGACTCCTTTCAGCGGGGATGGAAAGGACGTGAAGTATAAAAATAATATAATATAAATGTCATTGTTTGTTTTCTTGTTTGTTTGTTTGTTTGTTTGTTTGTTTGTTTGTATGTATGTATGTATGTATGTATGTATGTATGTATGTATGTATGTATGTATGTATGCATGCATGTATGTATGCATCTCCTCCTCCTAAACCACTGGAGCGATTTCAACCAAATTTGGTAAACTTATGACTTAGTATCAGGAGACAAACCGCATGGAGGTAAGACACCCCTAGCACCCTTATGGCACGGGGGTGAGGGGGTAAGGTATAAAAATAATTTAAAATAGTATCGAATCCTTAGAGTTCGTGGTGGCTGAAATGAATAGTGACACTCCGAATTGTTAAAAGTTCATGTTCAGCCTCTTTTGGGGTGGGTGTGAGGGGGGAGTGAGATATAAAAATAATCGAAAATAGTGTCGAATGTACAGTTTTGGGGTCACTGAGATGAATGGTGACAATCTAAATTTTTATCTCTTAGGGCTGGGGGGCGAGAGGGGGACAGTCTCATTGACAGTTGAAGTCTTGTACATCGTATATACAGTGCGACGGCTAAATACATACAGTATAGTTATCACTTATTAATTTTGACAAGATCAAATACTTCCCAGTCGATTCGAGCTTCCATAAGGACAAAGTTTTACTCTAAACTTAAATAATATAAAACTTGAAATCAAACACATCTAAATAATTCTAAAACTATATAACAGATCGTAACATAACAATCTGCAAGTATAAAAGGAATTCTATAATTCTATAAAAATTCACACATAACTAACTGGTAATACAAATCTTAAAGGTAAACACTCAAAAACTATCCGGGCAACGCCGGGTACTACAGCTAGTGCTATATAGGAGGCTTGCAGTGGTGTCTCAATGGCGCATTAGCGCCAGCGTCTTGGAAAGGTGTAGCAATCCAACTGATGAGCCCACTGCTACACTGGGGCGGAACGCTGGTATTTTCACGATAGAAAAACCCTGAAGAGCTTAAGGCAAAACTCCTGAGGTGAAATGAAATAGCGCATGGTTTTTTTATTGCCGGGAATGTCCGAGGACATGTCTGGCTCGCCAGATGCACCTCTTTTGATTTGACTCCCGTAGGCTACCTGCGCGTCGTGATGAAGATGACATGATGATGAAGACGAAACATACACCCAGCCCTCGTGCCAGCGAAATTAACCAATGATGGTTAAAATTCCCGACTCTACCGGGAATCGAACCCGGGACCCCTGTGGCCAAAGGCCAGCACGCTAACCATTTAGCCATGGAGCCGGAGACTCCGGAGATAAAAATATATTTTTACCTAATGCATGGATTTTCACGAAAATTTGTGGGAATGTCACCTACATAAAAGTAGACCATCACGATCACTTCTTACATACATACATACATACATACATACATACATACATACATACATACATACATACATACATACATACATACATACATTATCATTATAGACTGTTATGCCTTTCAGCGTTCAGTCTGCAAGCCTCTGAGAATTTACTAAACGTCGCCACAATCCTCGATTTGCACCTAGTGTTGTGGCCTCATTTAGTTCTATACCTCTTATCTTTAAATCGTTAGAAACAAAGTCTAACCATCGTCGTCTTGGTCTCCCTCTACTTCTCTTACCCTCCATAACAGAGTCCATTATTCTCCTAGGTAACCTATCCTCCTCCATTCGCCTCACATGACCCCACCACCGAAGCCGGTTTATGCGTACAGCTTCATCCATCGAGTTCATTCCTAAATTAGCCTTTATCTCCTCATTCCGAGTACCCTCCTGTCATTGTTCCCACCTGTTTGTACCAGCAATCATTCTTGCTACTTTCATGTCTGTTACTTCTAACTTATGAATAAGATATCCTGAGTCCACCCAGCTTTCGCTCCCGTAAAGCGAAGTTGGTCTGAAAACAGACCGATGTAAAGATAGTTTCGTCTGGGAGCTGACTTCCTTCTTACAGAATACTGCTGATCGCAACTGCGAGCTCACTGCATTAGCTTTACTACACCTTGATTCAATCTCGCTTACTATAGTACCATCCTGGGAAAAAACACAACCTAAATACTTGAAATTATCGACCTGTTCTAGCTTTGTATCACCAATCTGACATTCAATTCTGTTGAATTTCTTACCTACTGACATCAATTTAGTCTTCGAGAGGCTAATTTTCATACCATACTCATTGCACCCATTTTCAAGTTCTAAGATGTTAGACTGCAGGCTTTCGGCACAGTCTGCCATTAGGACCAAGTCGTCAGCATAGGCTAAACTGCTTACTACATTTCCACCTAACTGAATCCCTCCCTGCCATTTTATACCTTTCAGCATATGATCCATGTAAACTACAAACGGCAAAGGTGAAAGATTACAGCCTTGTCTAACTCCTGTAAGTACCCTGAACCAAGAACTCATTCTACCATCAATTCTCACTGAAGCCCAATTGTCAACATAAATGCCTTTGATTGATTTTAATAATCTACCTTTAATGCCATAGTCCCCCAGTATGGCGAACATCTTTTCCCTCGGTACCCTGTCATATGCTTTCTCTAGATCTACGAAACATAAACACAACTGCCTATTCCTCTCGTAGCATTTTTCAGTTACCTGGCGCATACTGAAAATCTGATCCTGACAGCCTCTCTGTAGTCTGAAACCACACTGGTTTTCATCCAACTTCCTCTCAACGACTGATCGCACCCTCCCTTCCAAGATGTCAGTGAATACTTTGCGTGGTATACTAATCAATGAGAGACCTCGATAGTTATTGCAATCCTTCCTGTTCCCTTGCTTATAGATAGGTGCAATTACTGCTTTTGTGCAATCTGAAGGTACCTTACCAACACT
Organism: Anabrus simplex; assembly: GCF_040414725.1. Lineage (NCBI taxonomy): Eukaryota > Metazoa > Arthropoda > Insecta > Orthoptera > Tettigoniidae > Anabrus > Anabrus simplex. Next base: position 62,932,590 of record NC_090276.1, read on the forward strand.
CCACGCTAATTTTACTACTCTATGAAGCCATTTCATCCCTGCCTTCCCACTATACTTCACCATTTCAGGTCTAATTTCATCTATTTCTGCTGCCTTATGACAATGGAGTTTATTTACTATCCTTTCCACTTCCTCAAGCATAATTTCACCAACATCATTTTCCTCCTCCCCATGAGCTTGGCTGTTTGCAACACCACCATGATGATTTCCTTTCACATTGAGAAGATGTTCAAAATATTCCCTCCACCTCTCCAGTGATTCCCTGGGATCTATTATGAGTTTACCTCAATTACTCAAAACACTGTTCATTTCCTTTTTCCCTCCCTTCCCAAGATTCTTTATTACTGTCCAGAAAGGTTTCCCTGCTGCTTGACCTAGCCTTTCCAGGTTATTACCAAAATCTTCCCATGACTTCTTTTTGGATTCAACAACTATTTGTTTCGCTCTGTTTCTTTCATCTACGTACAAATCCCTGTCTGCCTCGGCCCTTGTTTGGAGCCATTTCTGATAAGCCTTCTTTTTACGTTTACAGGCTGCTCTCACTTCATCATTCCACCAAGATGTTCGCCTTTTCCCATCTTTACACACAGTTGTTCCTAGGCATTCCCTTGCTGTTTCTACTACAGCATCCCTGTATGCCACCCATTCACTTTCTATATCCTGATTCTGAACCTGCTTACTGTCTACTGTTCGAAACTTCTCACTAATCATATCCATGTACTTCCGTCTAATTTGCTCGTCCTGGAGATTTTCTACCCTTATTCGTTTGCAGACAGATTTCACTTTCTCTACCCTAGGCCTAGAGATACTTAGTTCACTACAGATCAGATAGTGGTCTGTACCATCGAAAAATCCCCGAAAAACTCGTACATTCCTAAAAGATTTCCTGAATTCAAAGTCTGTTAAGATATAGTCTATTATGGATCTGGTACCCCTAGCCTCCCATGTGTAGCGGTGAATAGCCTTATGCTTGAAGAATGTATTCGTCACAGCTAAACCCATACTAGCACAGAAGTCCAGCAAACGCTTCCCATTCCCATTAGCTTCCATATCTTCCCCACATTTACCAATCACCCTTCCGTATCCTTCAGTTCTATTCCCAACTCTCGCATTGAAATCGCCCATTAGCACTATTCTATCCTTGCTGTTGACCCTAACCACAATGTCACTCAATGCTTCATAAAACTTGTCAACTTCATCCTCATCTGCATCCTCACATGGTGAATACACGGAGACAATTCTTGTCCTAATTCCTCCCACTGACAAATCTACCCACATCATTCGCTCATTTACGTGCCTAACAGACACTATGTTGCGTGCAATGGTATTCCTGATAAAGAGCCCTACCCCAGACTCTGCCCTTCCCTTTCTAACACCCGTCAAGTACACTTTATAATCTCCTATCTCTTCCTCATTATCTCCCCTTACCCGAATATCACTTACTCCTAGCACATACAGATGCATCCTCTTTGCTGACTCAGCCAGTTCTACCTTCTTTCTTCCATAAGCCCCATTAATATTGATAGCTCCCCATCGAATTCCATTTCGTTCGCCAAGTTGTTTCCAAGGAGTCCCTCGCCTGTCAAATGGGAGTGGGACTCCATTACTCCCATAGGTCCGAGGCTTGCTTAAAATGTTCTGAGCTCGGTAAATTCATGAAGCAGGATGCTGCCCTACTTGCACATAGTCCAAGTGAGGATCTCTCCTCTAACGGGTTATGGACCACCGGTGAATTGTATAGTCCTAGCCGCCTGAGCACAAGGAGGGCCACAACTCAGAATATGTCCGAGATGCCCACTCCCATTCCATAGCAACTGGTATCCCGACTCTCAGGACCACTTACTAGGCCACTCAGCCTTTGCCCATGGTTCACGAACTAGGACGTGACTACAGTAACCCACAAACATGATCACTTCTTTCATATACAATTAATAGTTCTTCCGTCCGACTCGCTGGCTGAATGGTCAGCGTACTGGCCTTCTGTTCAGAGGGTCCCGGGTTCGATTCTCGGTAGGGTCGGGGATTTTAATCTTCATTGGTTTATTCCAATGGCCCGGGGGCTGGGTGTTTGTGCTGTCCCAACATCCCTGCAACTCACACACCACACATAACACTATCCTTCACCACAATAACACGCAGCTACCTACGCATGGCAGATGCCGCCCACCCTCATCGGAGGGTCTGCCTTACGAGGGCTGCACTCGGCTAAATATAGCCACACGATTTTTTTAAAAAAAATAATATTTAATAGTTCTTCCAAACTATTTTTTTGAAATTTGTAATTCCATTTTCTTCGTGAAATTTAGTTAACATTTTAATATAAATTCTTAATTAGGTAGATAATACTTCTTCTAAAAGCACTACGTATCGATTTTTCTGCACCAAGGATGTGTATCGTACTAAAGTTTGTGTAATTTTTACGTTCCAAAGTTTTGAAATTAAAAATCCATACTACTTGGAAAAATTCTGCAATCAAAAATTCCATACACAAGTTTGTTAATATAGCTGTGATACATATACCATACAAATTTTGTTACATTTGGCAGAATATTGTGGGAGAAAAATGGGATTTAACTGTAAAATTACAATTGGCAAACAAAGCATTATTACAGTAATAAATTGTTTGAATTCAGTGGGATAACTTCGTGACAAGAAACTGAATCCTTTCAATTTCGGTCATAAAAAATGTTTCATCAAAATTACACAAATATCGATTTTTAACATTTGCAGTCGATGAAATTGAATTAGGAACCTTATTTTTGATATCGATAGGTTGCCTAGCATTTGCAAAAGACCTAGAAATCTTAACCCGAGACATTTCAACAGCCCGAAATTGATCAAATTCGTGAAAGAAATTGCAGAAAAAGAAAAGAAAAAATTCGCTCTTCAGATATATTTTGAAAAGATAGAATACATGATTCGCAACAGACAAGCACCAAAATTCATGGAGACAAAATATGACTTAATTAAATGAGTAACGCCGTTTAAGTACCTTGATGAAACAATTAAGATAAATGGACTCGAAACGAAGGCCAATGAAATTAGATGCCAAGAGATGGAAACTGCTTACCGAGTAACCTAACATGTCTATTTCCAAGCACACAAAACTAAGACATTACAATAGAGCCATTAAACCAGAATGCCTATAGTTCAGAAACGCTAATTTTGGACAGAAAAGCAGATATTGAAAATATTGAGAAAGGGGAACGCAAAGTCATAAAAAGTAATTCTAAGCCCAAAACTCACCGACGGACAATACCAACTTAGACAAGAAATCAAACAATACACAAATATTCACAGTGACGCTAGCAAACGTAGGTTAAAATTCTATGGACATATTAAAATAATGGATCCTGACAGACTTACAAAAAATCAGGAAGGAATTACACCAGCAGATGTCCAAAAAAGGATAATCTTCAGATCCAAATTTCACAAAAGGCAAGTTGACCAAAATGAAATACCACTGGAACAATCTGGTATGAAGAAAGAAAGGAAGCACACAGTAAAAGAATGAAAGAAATATGGGCACAAAGCAAGGTAAATTCACACCTCTAAGTACATTGCGTAGTCCTAATGGTCTACTGATAATAATCAGAAGAAGAATACTTGAAAGACAAACACATCACCTCATTGGAGAATACCAGGCAGGTTTCAGGAAGGGAAGATCTTCCACAGAACAAATAATCAATCTCACAACTTTCTTACAAATGCGCAAAACTAGACAAACAGTGATCACCCTCGTAGACTTCAGAAACACATATGATTCCATAGACCGACAAACACTTTTCAAAGTACTCAAAGAATTTAAATTAGACAGATAAACAAGAGAATTGATCAGACAAACATTAACTGACACTACTTCCAAAGTTAAATTCTTAGGAGAAATATCTGAGCCTTTTGATGTCAACATAGGTGTTCAACAAGGAGATGGACTGTCACTTCTCTTGATCAATCTTGTTCTAGAAAAAGTAATCGGAACCTGGGGAAAAGAAGTTAAAGGAATAACTCTTGATAGACAGGTGAAAAACAGAATTCACGTGCGTTATCTAAGATTTGCAGACGACCTGGCAAGTCTTCCTAATAATAGGCAAGAAGCAATCCACTCCCTCGAAAACCTACATGAAATTGCAGCAAAAAACAGCACTTCAAATATCATATGAAAAACCCCAGTACATGGAAGGAGCCTCTCGGTTTCTAGATGGACAAGCTATGATGACTAATTTTGGACAAATTTCCCAAGTAAATAAATTCAAATACCTTGGAGAAATCATTCAAACTTCTGGTTTTAATCGTGAAGCAAGTAAGGAAAGAATTACTAAATCACAGAAAGCATATCAAATCACTTGGAACACATATACAAAAAATCATCACCTCAGAAAACTACGACGTTATAACACATTAATAAAACATGAAGCATTAACGCATCGAAATGCTTAAGCATAGGCGGTAGATCACTCAAAAATATATAGAAAAGCAAGAAAGAAAAAATTTACGGAAAAGTTTCGGCCCAGTCTGCACAGAGGGAGTATGTATGATGCTCCTCAGTTGGGCATAACGATGTAATAATAATAATAATAATAATAATAATAATAATAATAATAATAATAATAAGAGCCCCTCAGCTGCAATAATGCATACATTTTCATTCGATTCCATTTAGGCTGCCTGAAAGTCAGTTTTGACGTCCCGTTTTACTCTACCAGATGAAAGAGAAAAACTGATTTTGTGTTGGACAATCTTCGGCTCCGATTTCATTAATTTATTAATTTCGAACCGTCTACCACTGATACACACGTCACAACAAGCTCACGAGTTTCAAAACAAACATCAAAGTTGAATATCAAATAGCGCAATTCGAAATAATCATAATAATAATAATAATAAATAATAATAATAATAATAATAATAATAATATAAATAATAATAATATTATATTTATGAGGTCTAGAATAACTTTCATTTTTTCACAATTACCGAGTCTTAACATTCTTTTATGGATACACTCAATTTTCTTTCGATCTATCAGAACTCTTCGTCTTCTTCGTAGGTGGAGTCAAAGGTTGCATTATCTGTCGCCCCTACATGACGAAACAGGTTACTAAAAGGGGAACAATTAAAGAATCTGTACCTGCTCCCTCGCATTCTAAGCCCCAAAAGTACTACTTCTAAAATGTTTTCATTCCTCCCCTGAAGGGGGGAGGCGGGCCTCCTAGACGGTGACGTCGTCTCTCAGGCCAAAAGATTTGTTTCAGAGAAGATGTGCGGTGAAGGTGAGAGTATTGGTGGCCGTGGCCTATACTAGGAATTGTCCCGACATTCGCCTTAGTGCAGGATAATGGAAAAACACGGAAAATCATTCTCAGAACAGCGGACGGTTGGGGCGGCCTTATCCCGTCTCCCGAATACAGAAGCGTAGAGCCGTGGCCACTTACAGCCCCAAAACATATCCATGATTTTATGCCTTTCCGTGTAGCGGCAAGCCAAGTTATTTTTACCATGTAGTTTGAGGGACGGCTTGGTGCCGTGTCGTTTAACTCCTGGGGAGCCACTTTATACGCTCGTTGCATAAATACCACTTCCGAGATACAGAATGTTAGAAGACGAACGGGTACAAACAACGAGAGGAGACAAAAGATCGACATAAGGGAGAAAATAGTGTACCATAAGAAGGTTCGATAACACGGATTGCGGAGCGACTTGGGACAGCAGGCGTGCTCGTGGTTCATTAAACTTTCATCTAGATGGCGCTGCGCTGATCGAGATGTTGACAAACATAAACAGCCCCCAGCTGGTCGGCTAGCTGCAGGGGGATTCACAGCCGGCCGTGTATCTCTCTTCCCTTTGTTGCAGCATGGCCTCCTGCTCGGATCAAACACACTGCCGTGCGTTATCATGGCCTCCTCTAGCGACTCACATACTTCAAGTAGAGCTTTATCCCCAGTGTCGATATAACTATAAAACAATAATATTTCTGTATCGGACGAGTCCACAGTAACAAGGAAATGCCCTTTTTATCTTTCCGACATGTCTGTCTGTCTGTGCATCACGAGCAAATGATGATGATGCTTGTTTAAAGGGGCCTAACATCTAGGTCACAGGCCCTTAATGGTACGAAATGAGACGAAATACAAAGATACTTTCAAAGTCCAAAATTCAAAACGTGATAATCATGAATGAATGGATGAATATGAATTTAAAACAATCAGTGGATCCGACTCGCAATGCCTTATCTTCCCAGAAAGTATAGAACTGATCAAGGGACTGCTTTCAAAGCTCAACTCTGAATCTATGTTGCTTGTTGTCCAAAGGGGTTCAAAATCCAGGTCAACGGTCCCTCATAAAGGCACTTTTCGCTAGTATATTTCTCAAGTTGCGATACTAATCAAAAGCAGCGTCAACTCACGGTGTTCCACACATTTTGGTACTACTCACAAGTATTGTACGTCGCACAGGCAACGCAGACCTATGGTGTTTCTCACATAATGGCGTAATTCATAGGAACGCAAACCTATGGTGCACCTCACATAGGTGTACCAATCACAGGGACTCTCCCTTGGTATTCCTCACATAGTGAGTACAAATCACACGCAACGCAGGCCAACGGTGTTGGTCATATAGTGGTACTAATCACAGGTACTGGAAACCCACAGTGAACTGCTCTTTGCTGCTACTAATCACAGGTACTGGAAACCCACAGTGAACCGCTCTTTGCTGCTACTAATCACAGGTACTGGAACCCCACAGTGAACCGCTGTTTGCTGCTATTAATCACAGGTACTGGAAACCCACAGTGAACCGCTGTTTGCTGCTATTAATCACAGGTACTGGAAACCCACAGTGAACCGCTCTTTGCTGCTACTAATCACAGGTACTGGAAACCCACAGTGAACCGCTCTTTGCTGCTACTAATGACAGGTACTGGAAACCCACAGTGAACCGTTCTTTACTGCTACCAATCACAGGTACTGGAAACCCACAGTGAACCGCTCTTTGCTGCTAGTAATCACAGGTACTGGAAACCCACAGTGAACCGCCCTTTACTGCTACTAATCACAAACCTATCGTGTACCTAACCTTGTGGTACTACTGCTCGCAAGTAAATGTGACCTTTGGTGTTCCCGCGTGATGGCACTAATCACAAGTAGTTTCAAGGCTCTAATTTAATCATCCCTTGGTCGCCTCTTACGACAGGCAGGGGATACCGTGGTTGTATTCTTCGTCTGCGTCCCCCACCCACGAGAAAATGCCTGAAGAGAATTTAATGATCACCGGTATGTAAATTCGGGAAATGAATCACTACATTCTAGGTTATAAATCATTTTATTCACGCTGAGTGAAATGGCAGTTAGGGAAGGCCTAAAATTTAATTTTCAAATATTTATATTTTGAGTGGTCCTATCGATAAATACTACATAACTAAAGTTATATAGAATTTAATTTCCGATCACTTATATCCTGTCAGAAATGAAAGACAAATATTGATGGCGCGAGTCAACACAGTGTGACGACAATCTCCATTATTAAATTGGTTATTCTTTGTATGTTGTTCCGTCCATTCCGTATTTAGTCGGGTGGTTCTTACAGCAAATTTGTGTTTGTGAATTGAAGTTCCGAATTTCATTCCATCTTGAATGGTTTCTTCATTGATGCCAACTTGATTTAGGTCTTCACTGATTTTTATTAGCCAATTATTGCAATTTTTCATTGATAAGGTCAGTGGCGAAGCGTGAACTAAGTAAGGGGGTAGAAAGATAATTTTTCAAATTTAAACTGTTTTAATCATATTATACATGGAATTTTATTTTCGACGTACACAGATCTGTATTCATTATTATATTAATGAACATGAAACTAAGACAAACCCTAGTGCACTCGTTTTATTTTTAAATATAGACTAAATAGGCAGCGGGATTTGTCAAATAACAACATACTTTTAGAATAAAAAATAGTAATATATTTCATTGTTATATAGATTTAATAAGAGAAATAAGAAACAAATAGATTTTCGTACAAGTCACCTTAAACAATATGCTTGTAAATGAGTTAAATCCGCCTGTCCTTCATTTCAGCATTTCAGTCAGGCGTTTCCCTAAGATGCCACAGCAGTTCCTTCTCTATAGCTAGAGTTCCCAAGTTAGTCTCTGGTTGGTCATCGAATTCCTTAAATAGGTTTTAATTCGTTTGAAGGCACGCATAGCGCGTTCACTAGCAAATGACGTTAAAAGAATATACACCACCAAATTAAGCAACTGTGTTGTTGCCGTATGTACATTCTGAAGTTCATTATTAAGAATGTAAGCTAATAGTTGTTGGGGTTATAATACCGTAATTAATATTGGCGCGCAAGAAAATGCATGTATTTGAAATATTTTGATGCTCTCATTCATTCATTAGGTGTAAGTTTGCTATACTTCGTATTTGAATATTATTATTTTATTTTTTGACGTGTCTTATAATAAAGTAAATTCAAATTAATTACATTAAAAACATGTTTGAGATGGTAGCCAATAAGAACACCTTTATAACCGACATCCAAATGCTAGCCAATGAGAGTAAGAAGAGACGCTGGTAAGTCTGTCTACCGGGCGGAATATCTCGCTGTAGAAAAGTCATAGTTCCACAGTCAGCACCTACAGATAGCGTTAGTGTTACTCTATCTGAAAGCTTTGAAGATCAAAGGGGACATACACAGAATGGACAGCGTCTACTTTCGTCTACGTGCTTCGTGTAACTGACGCGAGCCCAAGCATTGCCAAAGCGAGACGAAAATAAGTAAATCTGGGAATACAATAATGTCATGAATGTAGAAATGATTAATGTTCTAAAAAATAATTGAAATAGCTAGACAATATTTCGTTCACAAAATGACACGGGTACACGCTGTCTACCCTGTCTCCCCTGACGCTTCGCCCCTAAATAAGGTTAAGTTTAACATTTTCTTTGTGAGGCTGCTATTATCCATTCTCTGTAAGAGAACACAGCCGTATGATGATGAGAGAAGAATAAAAACAAACAAAGTTCTAATAACGACATAACGAAACAAAAAATGAAAAAAGTGTTACTCCATTCAACTGACCGCGATGTATTCACAACGACAGCTAACCACCAGCTGAGCTCGCGAGTCAACACAGCGCCATCTTATAACAGAGTATGTGTGTGACGTCACATATTTAGCAGAAATTTTGCTTTGCTTTGAAGTGATATTCCATGAAAACTACTATTCAGTTTTTCATTTTTCTTGCAACAGTTAGTCTCTTCTTTCATTTGTCAGCTGAGACATTAAATATAATCGTTAACTACTACCGGGCGAGTTGGCCATGCGGCTAGGGGTGCATGGCTGTGAGCTTGCAACCGGGAGATAGTGGGTTCGAGTCCCACTGTCGTGAGCCCTGAAGATTGTTTTCCGTGGTTTTCCATTTTCACACCAGGAAAATGCTGGGGCTGTACCTTAATTAAGGCCACGGCCGATTCCTCCCCACTCCTAGCCCTTTCCTATCCCATCGTCGCCATAAGACCTATCTGTGTCGGTGCGACGTAAAGCCACTAGCAAAAAAAAAAAAAACAGTTAAATACTCTCGGCGATATGCGCGTTGGACCCAAACACTAAAAGCGTCTGACATTTTTTCTTTCCATGTACCGAACATATGTCTACGTTAAAATAATAATAATTGTACCGGGCGGTACACCTCTACACGACGCAAGTTCAAATCTTGCGCCAAATGAAAACTTCTCTACTGGAGAAACCCGGAACTTTAACCACTGAACTAACTCTACTAGTTATCAGAAGAGGTCACTGAGTGTTTTTGATTTGCTTTTGTTTTTGATCAAGAAGTGTGAACATTCTCTAACAGATGTCTGTACCAAAAAAAACTATGGTAATACACTCTGGCGATATGGAATGAACTCTCTTGAAGACATTTTGTATTCTTAAGTTTTGTCTTTACTAAATTGTGTTCTTTTATTTTTTGGGTTGGCAATATTAATCTTTCTGTCCGCCAGTTTTGAACTCAGCCAATCCCGAATTTCTTTAATTAATTTTTGACCAATAGTGTCTTTCTTCTTCGATGTTGATGTATAACCTTTAGCGACCCAATAAAGTTGAGGGGGTGTGTCTACTCATTCTTGAAAGGTCTCGAATTTTCCACGAGGGTATAAAAACTACTGATTTTCTTGTCTTGGGGCCACTCATATAACATCTCACTCTGTGTGTGGATATGTAGCAGGGGGCGGGAAGCGCCTCTTTCTTCAAGCAGCAGCTCTTCTACAAGGTAATGGCCTTTTAACATCTTTATTTCGTGCTAGCTCAGCAGTCTAACTCTCGGGGAGGTTTCGAAACCTTTAATATGTAAACAACTAAACATGTAAACCCTTTTTCTTGTTAAACTTCTGTTTTCTTGAACTTTAAGTCGGGGATAGAGAGTGCTTTACCCTCTCGAGCTCCCCTTCACTTGGAAATTGAGGTGACTACGTTTTCATAACCGTTTCTTCGCTTCTTTAATGTATTAAAGTTTTCTCATACGGGTCACCTCCCTAGCTTGGGATTAGCCCCAGTGTATTGGCCTAGAGCCATTTAGGTTTTAAAAGGTGTATTTGGAGTCCAGTCCTCTCTGTACTTTGGGCCAGTAACTTAACCTTTTTTTTCTTTTCGTTGCGAAGGCCCTGTAGGTTGGGTATTAAATACCCCTGTTTCTTTGTGTGCCTTGAGAGCAGATAGAAGTGAAATTCGTTGTGGCCTTTGATAGGCTTGAACTTCGAGAGCGGGTCTGCTATTTCCTAAATTTGATTTCTTTGTGCCTCTAGGAGGCTTAACATTGTAATTTGGAGCAAGTGCTCCTTGGTATGATGGGGTTTTCTGCCCCTTTGTTCGATTTTGTACCTTGGTAAAGTTGGGCTAATAGCTCAAGGATTGTGATTGTGGGGCTCGAAGCCCAGACCTTGTAATAATCCCCTAACACTTGTAATTTCTTTGTATCTGATCTTGGCTTGTTGTTGACTTGTTAAGTTTTCAAATTCTATGTTATCATTGTTAAGTTTAGAAAATATAACCTTTGTTGAAATTTTAATTCATCTTTCGAACTTGTAGTTAGACCCATTCCAGCCCGCACCTTCTTTCACCTCTGCTGATTCACCAAAACACGGTAATAATAATAATAATAATAATAATAATAATAATAATAATAATAATAATAATAATAATAATAATCTTGGTTTTCGTTCCACTTACTACTTTTACGGTTTTTGGGGACGCAGAGGTACCGGAATTTAGTCCCGCAGGACTTCTTTTACGTGCCAGTAAGGCTACCGACACGAGGCTGTCGTATTTGAGCACCTTTAAATACTACCGGAATTAGCCAGGATCGAACCTGCCAAGTTGGGGTCAGAAGGCCAGCGCCTCTGAGCCACTCAGCCCGGCCATCTGATAATTTTGTTAGAGGGTCAAATAGCCCTAATATTGTCAGAAAAAATAAAATGACTGCATCTAATAATTAGACGCGACCAACATCTGTGAAGTCTTGAAGTTCGCAGTTGGAAGGACAGAGCCAACACTTAATACATATGTCTTAGTAGAGGTAATCCGAGTTCTACTCGTTGGCTGAATGGTCAGCGTATTGCCCTTCGGTCAAGAGAGATTTCCGGTCGGGTCGGGGATTTTTATCGCTTCTGATTAATTGTTCTGGCTCGGGGACCTGTGTTTGTGCCTGTCCCAAATCTCTCGTCTCCGTATTCAGACAACACACCACAGAAACACGCAATAGTGATTGCATCCCTCCATATATTGTTTGTGTCGCAATCGCCGTCCTACGCTCCTCTCCAAACATTATGTGGGGAATTATTAAATTTTTATTCCATTTAATCCGACTAAAAATAACAATTTTTTAAAAAAAGCAATTAGTGCAAATACTGTTATCTTTACAGCAGATGTTTTCTTTTAATTTATTTAATCATTAAGAAACATTCTTTGCGGAAATACGCACAAAATATCGTTCGTCGATTGTTACCGTACTGTACTGCCCCACAACAAGTAGTGGAGACCCGCAGGGGTATACAGTGGAATCTCGATATCTCGAATCACCTCTCGAGACAAATTTTATTTCCAGTTATCGAAATTTCGTGATGTAGAGAAAATAGTTTTTGAACACGTATAACACATAATTGAATCATATGTATATACGTGCTTATACTGAATACATGATTTTTAACAGTATTTAACAATATATACAAACAAATTCTATTTTACGGCATCACTTTAATTGTAACCCTTATTATAAGTAACTTGTTTACTGGACGAGTTGGCCGTGCGGTTAGGGGCGGACAGGTGTAATCTCGCAACCGGGAGATAGTGGGGCAGCCGCTTCCGTCCTATTCTTAGGCCTTTCCTGTCCTCTCGTCGCCATAAAACCTATCTGTGTCGGTGCGACGTAAAGCAAAAATCAAAAAAGTAAAGTAACTTCTTAGAAGACAGAATACAGTACATACAGTAGTGAAACAAAAACCATACCTCCCTTTAGAAAAATTCCGATATTCTCTTCTGTTTGTTACTGTTAACCATTCCTCCCTTCATGATCAAACTTCTCGTCAATATCACGCAGCCGAGATTCGTAATTGGAGCTTGTCATCCGCGACTTCGTGGGTTGGTTTCGTAAGTGACCGGTAATTAATTCACACTCGAGAAACAGCGAGGCTTCGCCGATTTTCCGCTCATTAGAAGTTTTAGTTTTTTGATTCCCGTCATATTAGCCCCAAGCATCACTGTAACCCTCTCTTTACTTGTTAACTGTTGCTCACAAACCACAAATGCCGTATTGCACAGTCAATGTTGCACAACTTCGAGTAATAGAGAAATAAATACAAGTAAAGAATAGTACAAACGGCCGGGAAATTTAGGTTACTTCGAGATGCTGAAAACTCGAGTAATGTAGGTTCGACTGTATTTTTGCCAAGGTCATCCGCTTTATCAGTATGGCAGTCCCTCTCAGTCAATGTGTCTGTTTAATTCTACCCAGTGTCTTAGTGCGTAGTCGAATACTAAATGACTTTTTAATTCTACAGTCACGCCTTACTTCTAGTTAATTATAATACATGCGTAATTATTGTTTCTTTGGGGGTGGTGGTGGTGGTGATTGTTGTTTTAAGAGGAAGTACAACTTGGCAACCATCCTCTATATAACACTAATCAGAGAGAAAAAATGGAACGGATCGGACACTTTGGAAAAATGAAGCTATCGACTAAAGGAAGACAAGGGCCACAAAGGAAGTGGAAATGAAAGACTCCCTAGGCCTTCAGTGCTATAATACCGCCGAGTCGGAAAATAACAAGAGTTGACCAAGAGAGGTCGGACAGGTTAGATGAATAGGACAGTGAAAGCAATGCCAGTTCAGAGCCGCTGGGGCCCCTTCTAGTCGCCTATTACGACAGGCAGGGGATACCGTGGGTGTTATTTTACCGCCCCCACCCACAGGGGCATTTCTTTGGTGAAAGGCTGATTGTATACTACTATTATTACAGCGCCGGCCCCATAGTGTAGGGATAGCGTGCCTGCCTCTTGCCCAGAGGACCCGGGTTGGATTACCGGCCAGGTCAGGCACTTTTTTTTTTTTTTTTGCTATTTTGCTTTGCGTCGCACCGACACAGATAGGCCTTATGGCGACGATGGGACAGGAAAAACCTGGGAATGGGAAGGAAGCGGCCGTGGCCTTGATTAAGGTACAGCCCCAGCATTTGCCTGGTGTGAAAATGGGAAACCACGGAAAACCATCTTCAGGGCTGCCGACAGTGGGATTCGAACCCACTATCTCCCGGATGCAAGCTCACAGCTGCGCGGCCCCAACCGCACGACCAACTTGCCCGGTCTCAGGCACTTTTACCTCGATCTGAGGGCTGTTTCGAGGTCCACTGAGCTTAGGTGATTACAATTGAGGAGCTATCTGATGTTGAGACAGCGGCCCCGGTCTACAAAGACAAGACTAACGGCGAGAGAATTCGTCGTTCTGACCACATGACACCTCGCAATCTGCAGGCCTTCGGATTGAGCGGTGGTCGCTTGGTAGGCCACGGCCCTTCGGGGCTGTTGCGCCATGGGGTGTCTATTTGTACTATTACAGCACTCAGTTTGGTACTCTATCGAAATTCGCTCGCAGAACATTGAAAAGCCTTAATTTTTATAGCTACTTTTCAAAATTTGATGTCTACCACCCCCCCCCCCCTCTGCTGCCCCATGTAATCCAATCTCCGCTACTGTTTCGCTCAAATATTGGATCGTTAACTGACTGTGTTATTATTTTAGTCATACAAGTTTGTAAGTCCACCTCTGCCACGAAATTTGAAAAGTGGTACGAGTGCTGCAACGGGGTGCACTCAGCCTCGGGAGATCAACTGAATGGACAAGCGTTCAATTCCTACCTCAGGCATCCTCGAAGGGGTTTTCCGTTTTCCTAACTTAAGGCCACGGCGGCTTCCTTCCCTCTTCCTTGTCTATTCCTTCCAATCTCCCCCCCCCCCGAAGAGAGCCCTGTCCAGCATAGCAGAAGAGGGCACCTGAGCGAGGTATTGGTCCTCCTCCACAGTTGTACCCCCGACCTAAAATCTCACGCTCCAAGACACTGCCCGTGGGGCGGTGGAGGTGGGATCCCTCGCTGAGTCCTAGGAAAACCCAATCCTGAATGAGAAAGAAAGAAGTCAAGTTTGTAAACTTGATAACATTGTGTCGGTGTTCTATCTTCAAAGATTAAATTGCACTTCATTTTTTATCTGTGATGAAAAGCTTCGATCTAAAAATTAATTCTTTTCACCTCGCCTGTCATGTACGATGTATAACTAAGTTGATGTATGTGTGTGTATGCATGCACAGTACACCGGCTTACTTAGCCATTACAGCTATTATAATATTGTGCTCCTTGATGCATATTTAATAGCATATAAAATCCTGTGAAGCTTAACCTCGTGAATGACAGGCACAGAGTATACACACACATTATTAATAGATAATGAACAAGCCTATGAGTTAAGAGAGCAGCTCCACTTAAATAAATATGATTTTTTTAAAGAGCTATAATATTATGTGTTACACAGCGTGTATTTACAGGGGTATCCTCTGATCGTCAACGAAATTGGACCGATTCGATTCACAAAACTGTAACGAAAGAGGAAACCACGTAATATACAGGCTGTTTCAAGGATATGGGTAACGGTGGTGCCGATTGAGCTGGAGGCCAGTAGCTGTTAGTTTGCATTCGGGAGAATGTTTGTTCGAAACCCGCTGCCGGCAGCCCTGAAGATGGTTTTCCGTGGTTTCCCATTTTCACACCAGGTAAATGCCGGGGCTGTACCTTATTTAAGACCACGGCCGATTCCTTCCCACTCCTAGGCCTTTCCTATCCCATCGTCTCCATAAGACCTATCTGTGACGTGCGACGTAAAGCCACTAGCAAATAAAAAAATCTAGTGAAATATGTCTAATTTAATTAAATGTCTACTAAAACAATTAAGAAGGGAGGAATAATGGAAATAGTTTCCTACGAAATGAAAATCCGCAGCCTGTTTCCAGTCATTCGACCGGGTCAGCAATGAAATGGATGAAGCCCCCATCTAGCGGCGAGGTAAGAATTGTGCCGGCTGCCGAATCCTGTCACACTCCTCTGGGGCAATGATTAATGACTGACAGGTGAAATGAAATGGTAGTGGAGAGTTTTTCTGGAATGAAAGAAGACAGGGAAAACCGGTGTACCCGGAGAAAAACCTGCCACGTCTCCGCTTTTTCCAGCACAAGTCTCACATGGAGTGATAGGGATTTGAACCACGGAACACAGCAGTCGCCTATATAGGCCTGGTAAAATACTTTTCTTGTGTCAGACCCCTTTCTACTTGATGTCTAGAGGTTATTTCACTGACTTATCTAATGAGTATAGAGCATGGATGCAGAAAAAAATCGAATAAACCAAGTTAGCACAGCAGAACATTTCTAAACCTAATGAAGGTAATTATAAACGTACCTTATTATGGCAGGAATGACAGAACATACCGTGTCTGCTGTTACGCGAATACTGAGCAACGTTAACGGCGACAGAGTGGTATGTGAGGTTACTTCATCTCAAGGTTGTCAGCCGCGATTTCATTTAACATTTTATTTGAGTCCTGTTCCTGTGCTAAGTACATTTCAATGTTTCTATCTAGAACCTGTTTGATTGACTTGAGGATGACTGCTGTGGTGGCTCTACTTTAAGGGTTTCACGATTCCGGAGTGTCCAAACGAGCCTTATGACATGCCCAGGGGATACGATAATTTTCTCTTCTATTTCTTTTTTTGGTGATCCGAGTGGTTTATTATTATTATTATTATTATTATTATTATTATTATTATTATTATTATTATTATTATTATTATTATTATTTGTATTCTCTATTGTTTATTTTTCCTTTTCTCTGTATGTGAACATGTACAGGGGCGAAATCGCCTGTTATGTTCAATAAATGTTCAATGTTTGATTGACCAACCTCATATCAACAGTTGGAAGGAGATGCTGGTAACTTCTATCGTACATGCCCGCTACACAAGGAAGTATAGACTCATAGATATGTTTTTGGACTTAGAAGAAGAGAGAGGGAGTATAGCTCCCCTTTAAGCAGCCTTTTACAACATTCAGGGGGCACAGATAATGCATTCTTTGTCCCCATCCACAGGGGATATAATTATTTCCGATAAATCATTAAAATATGAATATCCACAAAATAATGCTAAGACTCATGAATTGTAAGAAAAAGAAAGACATTGAAGACCTCGTAAATATAATAATAATAATCCAATTCTTATTACTATTTTCCGCCTCTGTGATTAGCTGACAACGCGAAGATGGGGGTTCGCTTTCAGGCTCTCTTACAAAAATTTGGAAAGTGATATGAAGAATGGAGCGAGGTCCACTCAGCCTCGGGAGGTCAACTGAGTAGAGGGGGTTGGATTCCCACCTCAGCCATCCTCCAAGTGGTTTCCCACCTCTTCTGCAGGCAAATGCCGGGATGGCCCTATTCCTTGCCTCTTCCCATCCCTCAGAAAGGCCCTGTTCAGCGTTGTAGGTGAGGTCGCCTGGGCGAGGTACTGATCCTCCTCCTCGGCTGTATCCCCATTGTGTCGCACTGACACAGCTAGATCTTATGGTGACGATGGGTTAGGAAGAGTCTAGGAGTGGGGATGAAGATACATGCTCAGCATTTGCCTGATGTGCAAATGGGAAAGCACGGAAAAACACATTCAGGGCTGCCGACAGTGGGACTCGAACCCATTACCTTCCGGATGGTACCTCACAACTCCGCACCTCTAACCGCACCCAGTGGTCGGGTATACAACTGGGGAAAGGGTCGAGTACCTCTCCCAGATGGGCTCACCTGCTAAGCTGAACAGGGGACTTAAGGGCGATGAGAAGGTCGGAAGGGATAGACAAGGAAGAGAGAAGGAACCGGCCGTGGCCTTAAGTTAAGTACCATCCCGGCTTTTCCCAGGAAGAGAAGTGGGAAATCACGGAAAACCACCTCGGGGTGACTGAGTTGGGAATCGAACCGCCCTCTACTCACTTGACCTCTCTAGGCCGAGTGGACCTAAATTTTCTTGGCAGAGTCGAGAACCAAACATACCTATTGTACGCGCATTTTTAGTGATAGATGGACACCCTAGTGCTGAATCGGTCGACCTCGGCAATCTTCGAGATTCGTATTGGCAACCTTTGAAACACAAACTAAGAATCGCTTATGATCGGTGTGCGACATCTACTTTAAGTACTCGTACTGTTGTTGTTTACACAGCAAAGCCAAACCTTAGAATTCATGCTAGGAACAAGTTTCGCATTGAGAAATGTTATATAGCATTATATAATGTGTGTGTGACACAGTTGTTGGCGTACGATAACAAAGGTTTAGAAAATTAATATCGATCGATCATAGTATCGATTCAATTCAGATTTAATTTCCATTCAGTTGGGAGTATTATCGGAACCGACAGTGCTCCCTCCTTACTCCTCAACCGAGTACAAAAAACTATCACTAAAAAGTGTGCGAATAATACATCAGCCTACATGAAGGAAAGCCAGCCATATTGTTCAATGATGTGACACAAACAGTAAAATATCAAAGCCGTTGCTCAATGTAAAACAGGGTAAAAGTGTTTTAAAGCAATTAAATCTCACATATAATCCTCTAAAAATAATGTTGTGATATCACAAAGTCGTGCAGAAACACTGATAAACCGACACATATTCACAACAGTCCAATTTTTAACAGTCGAAAACTTGGACCTTTCGGACTGTCAGAAAGGAGCCGAGTTTAAAAATATCACTTCAAAATCACTTGGTAAAAAGAATCAAGTTGTAATATAATACTTACAATACAATCTTGTCGGAAATATAATTGCCCAATTTTCGCCCCCAGTGGAGAATTACAGCACACGAACTTACGTATTTATACGACAATTCTACAACACTTCACTTCTAACACCGCCTGTAGACTGACCACGTCTTCGAACTGTCAAGGCTTCAAAATATGAAAGAATGCCAAACAGATATGCACAGAACTGTATCAACAGTAGTGCCAACAGTATTCAGCAACACACCAACTCTTTTCGTAGTACTTCAATCAATTTGTGCATGATGAGGAATCTTTTATTTTTGACGCCAACAGTATAAACTGCCAACTGCTGAGTTTAACCCTAAATTAGTGGCGCAAGTCCTTTAGCGGATTTAGTCATGCACGGTCCTAAAGATCGGATGCGAAAAATGCATTTCATTCTCAAAAATACTTTACCAAACACTTAAAAGCATAGAAAATCAGCATACATGATTATCTCTTTTGTTATTGTTATTGTCCGCCTGTATGGTGTAGTGGCTCGAGTGATTACCTGCCATCCCCGGAGGCGTGGGTTCCATTCTTGGCTCTGCCACGAAATTTGAAAACTGCAACGAGGGATGGAACAGGGTCCACTCAGCCTCGGGAGGTCAATTGAGTAGAGGGGTTTCGATTCCCACCTTAACCATCCTCGAAGTGGTTTCCCACTAATACTCCAGGCAAATAGGGGCTGCCTGGCCGAGGCGGTAAAGCCGTGCTCGGTTCACCCGGAAGGAGGTGGGTTCGAATCCCCGTCAGGAAATAGTAAAATTTAAGAAACGAGATTTCCACATCCGGAGGTGCATATGGCCCTGAGGTTCACTCAGCCTACACCAAAAATGAGTACCAGGCTAATTCCTGGGGGCAAAGGCGGCCGGGCGTAGAGCTAACCACTCTACCCCATCACGTGCCGATGTTAACAATGGCAGAAGCCTTTACCTTCCACTCCTCCAAGGGCCTTCATGGCCTCTACGGAGATGACTTTGCTATGATTTGCTTTACTACGTATACAATTGTTTCTCAACTGGAGAACTACGAGTGATACGAGCTATGTGGGCATTTTTTTAAAAAGTCAGAAAACGCCTCAGGGTATTGAACCAAGGAACACATCACAGAAAGAATTACGTAATTTGGCTAGGATTTGAATAAAAAGAGTACGATCAAGCGAGTTGGCCGTGCGGTTAGGGGCGCGCAGCTGTGAGCTTGCATCCGCGAGATAGTGGGTTCGAACACCACTGTCGGCAGTCCTGAAGATGGTTTTTCATCGTTTCCCATTTTAACACCAGGCAAATGCTGGGGTGATGGTGGTGATTATTGTTTTAAGAGGAAGTACAACTAGACAACCATCCTCTATATAACACTAATCAAAGAGAAAAAATGGAAGGGGTCCTACACTTCGAAAAATAAAGGTATCGGCCAAAGGAAGACAAGGGCGTGAAAATCAGACTCCCGAGGCCTCCATACGTAATACCGTCGGGGTCTGAAAAGAACAAGAGTTGACCAAGTGAGGTCGGATAGGATAGATGAAAGTGAGGAGCCTGGCACAAGTAAGTGGAAGCACCGAGCTCGATAGCTTCAGTCGCTTAAGTGCGGCCAGTATCCAGTAATCGGGAAATAGTGGGTTCGAGCCCCACTGTCGGCAGCCCTGAAGATGGTTTTCCGTGGTTTCCCATTTTCACACCAGGCAAATGCCGGAGCTGTACCTTAATTAAGGCCATGGCCGCTTCCTTCCACTTCCTAGGCCTTTCCTATCCCATCGTCGCCAAAGACCTATCTGCGTCGGTGCGACGTAAAACAAATAGCAAAAAAAGTAAGTGGAAGCAATGCCAGGACTCAGCTAAGTGCCCCATGGTCGCCAAACCAAGCTCCAAAGTTCAGAGCCCCTTTTGGTCGCCTCTTACGACAGGCAAGGGATACCGTGGGTGTTATTCTACCGCCCCCACCCACAAGTGGACAAATGCTGGGGCTGTACTTTAAGTAAGGCCACGGCCGCTTCCTGCCCACTCCTAGAGGTTTCCTATCCCGTCGTCGTCATAAGACCTTAGTGTGTCGGTGTGGCGTAAAGCAACTTGTAGAAAAAGAAAGATGCCACTAAGAGGGGAGCAAGGAAAGAAGCTGTACACACTCGCTTGTCTTGCAAGGCCGAAAACATATCCGTGATTCTATACTTTTCCGTGTAAAAATCTTTGCTTCTGAAATAAGTATTATACAGGGAATGATTTATTGTGCAGTGTTACATGTCTGCCGCTTTGGAAAACAGATGCGGTGTGCATTGTCCGCATTTGACACATTCATAACATGCATCGAGTAAGTTTGCGACTTGACTTTGGCAACCCCTGTTCACATGAAATTTTATGAAGGGAGGGGGAGTAGGAGCTTCAAGTATTCGTAGGTAATAGAGGCCGTGCTAGTCAATATTTGTATGCAGTTTCCCGGACGAGAATTCCTACCGCGATGATAGGCTGAGGGGCATTTGCGGGTAATTCCCTGTCTTTACGGAGCCTCGCCAACCTGCGTCGTTCCTGGATCAATGTGAACTCTCCGTCTCTCTCACTCTAGCAGCTGTGCACTGCTCCACGACTTGGGAGACGGAACACTCATTGATAACAACAATAATAGGAACTACAACGCGGATTTTTAGACAGTAAGAGGTTGGAATATAAACTAATTTGGTTATTAGGAAGTGCAGTCCACCCGCTCTTTTATAATGTAGCGAGAGTAACATAAATTCTAGGGGTTCTGATACACTGTACCCCTAATGTTTATGCAAATCTCATAACTAGGGCTCGTAAGTAGAAGACTTATAAACTACCTAAAAACCAAAAATCTGACAAAAAGGACGCAAAATTGCGAAACAAATTCATTCATAATTTTAGTTTTAAGTATGTTTAATGAAAGAATCTTCCTCTTTTTTCTACCGCTTTTCCCACACATGTGGGGTCGGGGGTACTAACTGTGTAGCACATGTGGATTTGGCGCTGTTTTACGGCCAGATGCCCTTCCTGACGCCATCCCTATATGAAGGAATGTAATCACTATTGCGTGTTTCTGTGGTGGTTGGTAGTATAGTGTGTTGTGCGAATATGAATAGAAAAGTGTTGGGACAGACACAAACACCCGGTCTCCGGCTGGGAATCGAACCCGGGACCCGTTGAACCGAAGGCCTCAACGCTGACCTTTCAGCCAATGAGTCGGACGTATTTCATCATCATCATCATCATCATCATCATAATCATCATCATCACTGGTGGTCTGCCTATCGGCAGGTCTTCGCACGAATTCTCCACGCTGTTCTGTCTTCAGTAGCTTCTATTCACCCTTACACTGTCCACTAACTGATACCTCTTCCTTCCTCCTTAAGTTTCCCTTGTATCTTCCCTTCCAATGCTTCGGTTATCAAACAATTTCGTCGCAAACAGTGGCCTAACCAATTTTCCTTCCCTCTTTGAATACATTCCAATATTGTTCTCCTTCCTTCACCCACTCTTTTTAATACTTCCTAATTCCTTACTTTTTCCTGCCAGCTGATTTTCTCCATCTTCCGCCAGATCCACGTTTCAAATGCGTCTAGTCTTCTTTCTTCCTCTTTTCTCAACGTCCAAGTCTCAGCACCATAAAGCGCCAACCTCTTCTTAAGGTTCACTCAACAGTGTCCTTTGTTTCGTAAATGCTTCCTTGTCCCTTGCAATTCTAGTCTTCACTTCGTCCAAGCAATAAAGATCACTTCTGATTATGCTTCCCAAATATTTGAATTTAGACACTTGTTCGATCTCCTCCCCCGAAAGTATTATTTTAGCTGTTGAGTCCTTCTTTGACCCCATGATCATTGCCATGGACTATTTCCTATTAATTTTCATGCCTATCTTCTTACAGGATCTGTTCAATTTTTCCAACATAGCATTCATCATTTTCTCAGTTTCTGCTAGAACCACCATGTCATCTGCAAATCGAATGCATTCAATTCTTTTTCCTCCAAATGTCACACCTTTTTTCCTATGAATGAAATTTTCAATTAATTCCTCCAGGTATATATTAAACAGCGTTCGTGAAAGACAACAGCCTTGCTTCACCCCTCTGCCATTGTGCTCCTTACTGACAGATCATGTCCTATTCTGATTTGGACAGTTTGGTTTATGTACAGGTTATTAATTAGCGTTCATTTTGTTGGACGTAGATCTGGATAAGTGAGGCTATTTTGTGACGTGGTATTGGAATGTTTTGAGCTGGATCAGTTGCCATCATTTTGGACGTAGATTGTGATGTTAAATACGTATTTCATGAAATAATATGTTATTTTAAAATGCTAAATTCTGGTCGTATGCACAAACACTGCAATAATATATGAGTGAAATACTTCTTCATTCAGTAATTATAATTTTTTAGATTAACAATTTAAAGAAAGGAATATCTGTTTGTTGAAAAAAGTACTTTCAGAATTTATAATGGTTTTTTTTTCCACCTAGAATGAATTCAACGAACCCGCAATGGAGAAAGAAGTTGAAATTAATATAACTGGATTGATATTTGGGTTAACCACTCTAGGGATACAGAAATTGGAATTCGCAAAGCTGACCTCATTTGGCTTTGGAGAATATCACACAGTCATCTTCATGTTCTTAGGTGCAAAGGATCGTGGGTTTTCTGACAGTACCTTGCAAAACATCGAGAAACATTTCTCTACATCAAAGGATGTTAAGGGTTCATACTTGCTATTCGCTTTACGTCGCACCGACACAGATAGGTCTTATGGCGACGATAGGATAGGAAAGGGCTAGGAATGGGAAGGAAGCGTCCGTGGCCTTAATTAAGGTACAGCCCCGGCATTTGCCTGGTGTGAAAATGGGAAACCACGGAAAACCATCTTCAGGGCTGCCGACAGTGGGGCTCGAACCCACTATCTCCCGATTACTGGATACTGGCCGCACTTAAGCGACTGCAGCTATCGAGCTCGGTGGTTCATACTGGAAGCAAACCAGATCTTCCTCTTCAAAAACACTCGCATCAAATTTTTCTCCTTTCAATAATTCACCTATCTTGCACATAATTTGATACCGCTGGGTTTTTCAAGCATTAGTTTCATTACAACTTTTTTCTTACTACAGAAAACATTAAGAGGTAATGGATGAGCTAATTACGTTTCGAAATGAGAATAGGCAGTACAAATATAGTCTAAAGAAGGTTAGTTGCAAAAAAGCTGTTATGACCTTACAGAGGCTAAAAAGGACCAATAAAACCCACCATTTTCTGGCCTACAATGACCCAGAATGAACTTTAAACCTCGTCCTCTGACATTGGAGAAAAAAAGGACTTCTCCTCAACTTCCGATCGCTACTCCTAACATAACCGTTATGCAGTGTTGCATTATAACCTGTTGTTGTTTGAGTCATCATTAGTCCATTGACTGGTTCGATGCAGCACTCCATGCTACCCTATCCTCAGCTAATTTTTCTTTCATACGTAACTACTGTACGCTACATCTGTTCTAATCTGCTTGTCATATTCATACCTTGGTCTCCCCCTACCATTCTCATCGCCCACACTTCCCTCAAAAACAACTGAACAAATCCTGTGCGTCTTAAGATATGTCCTGTCATTCAATCTCTTCTTCTCGTCAAATCCATCTCCTCTTACCATTACGATTCACTGTCTCTTCATTCGTGATTCGATCTACACATCTCGCCTACAGTATTCCTCTATATCCGGGCTGGGTGGCTCAGACAGTTGAGGCACTGGTCTTCTGGCCTCAACTTGGCAGGTTCAATCTTGGGTCAGTCCGGTGGTATTTGAAGTTGCTCAAATACGTCAGCCTCTTGACGGTAGATTTACTGGTACGTAAAAGAACAACTGAGGGATTAAATTGGGCCACCTCGGCCTAGCTTAGTACGACATATAAACAATGACATTATTATTATTATTTCTTGTTCTATAACACCACATTTCAAAAGCTTCTTTTCTCTTCCTTTCGGAACTAGTTATCATCAGTGTTTCACTTCCATAAAATGCCACGCCCCAAACGAAAGTCTTAAAATCACCTTTAAAATTCCTCTGTCAGTGTTCGAAGTGAGCAAATTCCTTTTCTTCAGGATGGACTTCCTTACTTGTGCTAGTCTACATTTTATGTCCTCCTTTCTTCCGCCATAGTTGGCTATTTTGCCACCTAAATAACAATATCCATCTACTTCATTCCCTAATCTAATATTTCCTGCATCACCTGACTTTGTTCCTCTGCACTCCATTACTTTTGTTGTGGATTTATTTAGTTTTATCTTGTACTCCTCCTCCAAGACTCTGCCCATACCATTCAGCAATTTCTACAGATCATCTGCCGACTCAGATCATTTTAATATATTATTGCCTAAAATCCGCGATCTATTACGATCAACAGTAATAATTTTACTTTCGTGTGGCTATTTCTAGCCGGGTGCAGCCCTTGTAAGGTAGACCCACCGATGAGGGTGGGTGGCATCTGCCATGTGTAGCTAACTGCGTGTTATTGTGGTGGAGGAAAGTGTTATGTGTGATTTGCAGGGATGTTGGGGATAGCACAAACACCTGGCCCCCGAGTCAAGTGAATTAACTAATGAAGGTTAAAATCCCCGGCCAGACCGGGAATCGAACCCGGGACTCTCTGAACCAAAGGCCAGCACGTTAACCATTTAACCATGGAGCCGGAGACTAAGAACAATAAAAAATGTCGTTGACCGGTTCGTGGTGCGTGTCTAATTGGAAATGAGTTTTGAAATGGCTTTATAATATCTGACCTAATCAACGTCAATTTACAAAATGATGTTTAGAGGCCGCGGGTGAGTTGTTCTTTAACCCCACCAAAAAAGGTAGCATTTTCATTTCCAGAAAAAATTGAATTTCATGTGTAAAATATTATTATTTCTTCTAAAGGGACACTTTTCGTAGAATGTGGCCCAGAGAGACGCAGGTTTACGTACTAGATGAAATATTGTATTAATTTTTCTAACAATTTGGTCACCGGGCGAGTTGGCCGTGCACGTAGAGGCGTGCGGCTGTGAGCTTGCATCCGGGAGATTGTAGGTTCGAATCCCACTATCGGCAGCCCTGAAGATGGTTTTCCGTGGTTTCCCATTTTCACACCAGGCAAATGCTGGGGCTGTACCTTAATTAAGGCCACGGCCGCTTCCTTCCAACTCCTAGGCCCTTCCTATCCCATCGTCGCCATAAGACCTATCTGTGTCGGTGCGACGTAAAGCCCCTAGCAAAAAAAAACAAAAAAAACAATTTGGTCATAAAAATATTAAACTTGAACCACCATATTTTGATATTTCAAGTTATGATTGATGATGATCGATTGGTGCTTGTTGTTTAAAAGGGCCTAACATCTAGGTCATCGGCCCATTTCAAGTTATAAATTTGATATTGGATTCATATTGAGCTACTTATAAGCTCATGAAAGAATTACTTCATAGAAGTCCACCTTTTCAATGGACTTTGTGATTTATTAAACATCAAAATCGATGTTACATTTTAAAATAATAGGACATGTTTCACCTATAATATAACAGGCGTCTTCAGTTCTATTGTCCTTAAGATTAAAATGGTAGACTAAATATTAGGCTAAACGTAAAATGCTACATAAAATGGCTTATAATATTAAAAGAGCTATTACAACAACACATATTTACTTAAAATGAGCACCTGAGTGCACATGACATTAGTGTTGTGTCATAGTGGATAAAATAACGTTTTTGTTCGTCGTGTTTGACGGTTAATGTTTGAAACCACTCAGGTGTACTTGTATATGTATTTCTAAAACTTATATCTTCTTAGGATAAAAAATGCTGCTGTTGATTAAGGTCGCGATTGTGGCAATTGAAGATTGTGAATTTGTGATGTCATGGTAGCTGGCTTTGTTTGTTCGTGTGTTCACGTAAGATTATTATTATTATTATTATTATTATTATTATTATTATTATTATTATAGTGTAATGTACATAATATTTAGCTTCTTACTCATGTACATAGATCACTTTTATGGCCATACTTATATTTCCATTCACTTTATTTCTTATTATGTTCTCTTTATGCATTGCTTATTTTTTCTAGTTTGTATCTCACTTTTTCATTATGACTTTGTATCTTTCTCATTATCTATATGCTCCGAATTTTATTCTATTTTATTTGTTGAACTATTTTCTTTCTTCATTATATGTTGGTCCAAATCTCTAATTTTTAGCTTATCTTTGATTTTATGATAGAATAGTACATTTCTTTTATATAGGCTATGTATTATCTGTAGATTAATTACGTGGTTAAGTGTAAGAGAGGGCCACGAGCCCTAACCTCGCCACTGCTAAAGTCATTAAATAAATAAATAAATAAAGAAATAAATAAATAAATAAATAAATAAATAAATAAATAAATAAATGGTATAACTTATAAGCCATTTTATGTAGCATTTTAAATTTAGACTAATGTCTAGTCTACCACTTCAAGTTTAATGTTAATGTTATGGACAATATGACTGAAGATGTCCATTATATTGTAGGCGAAACATGTCCCCTTATTTTTACATGTAACATCGAATTTGATTTTTAATACATCACGAAGAGTTTTCAAAAGGTGGACTTCTATGAGATAATTCTTTCATTAGATTATATTTTGATATGTTTTTACAGTATTTAATAGTTTCTGTGATCGACATTTTGCTTTTCTACATCTCTTTCATCTGTTACATAGCTACTATCCCTGTGTATACCCTCAATCAATATTATTTCAGTTGCTTTGACGGTATCAGAGAAAAGTGTACTTTTAGAGAAAGATGCATTAAAACTTAATATTTTACACAAGAAATTATTTTTTTGGAAATGAATGCATAAATCATGACATATTTTCTGTTTTAGGTTAAAAAAAACCTATGCGATACATGTGTAAAATTTGAGTGTTCTATGTGTAACAGGGTGGGAATAAGGTGGCATCATAGAAAAACGCAAGCCATCATCCTTGGATACCCAAAATTACTCGGGAAGATCAATCGACCAGAGATTCCATCTATAAGGTTATGTAATACTAACATACCATTCATGTCATCAGTAAAAGTCCTAGACGTTACTTTCGATGATACCGGGTGAGTTGGCCGTGCGGTTCGGGGCGCGCAGCTGTGAGCTCGCATCAGGGAGATAGTGGGTTCGAATCCCACTGTCGGCAGCCCTGTAGATGGTTTTCCGTGGTTTCCCACTTTCACACCAGGCAAATGCTGGGGCTGTACCTTAAGTAAGGCCACGGCCGCTTCCTTCCCATTCCTAGGCTGTTCCTCTCCCATCGTCGCCATAAGACATCTCTGTCAGTGCGACGTAAAGCAAATAGCAAAGAAAGAACTTTCGATGATGACATGTCATGGAAAACGCATATTACGAACATCACTCAGAAAACATTCTGTGCATCGCACATGCTGCGTGGGTATAAATACTTATTTCCTGAAAAACTCACAAAAATGCTGGTAGAAGCTCTGGTTTTCCCTCATTTATACTATTGTGACGCGATTTATAGAGACGCTGGACGCAAGTAATTTAGCAGATTACAACGTGGTCAAAATGCATGTGTGAGATACGTCTGTAACGTACGCTATTATGACTACGTAACTCCTTCATATAACCACCTGTCTTGGTTCCGACTAGAAATCCGTCGCACTGTGCATACCCAATGCCATCTCCATAAAATCCTTCATTCTTCACAGCCATATTACCTTACTTCATATTTCACATCTTATCACAGTCTTAACACCAGATCTAGTAATAATTCCATCCTTGCTTTACCTACCCATGGAACTGCCATCTAGGATAATTCATTCACAGTAATTGCCCGCCGTGAGTGGAATCTCCTTCCCTAAACTATCAGAGGGTTAAGCGCTATTCGCACTTTCAAGAAAGCTCTTTGGAGACATTTTATGCACCAGTAAGGATCATATGTAAACTTGATGCTGCTTCTCACAACAATTCTATTGTCATGGATGCCCTGGTAGAAGATTAGGTTAAAATTATGAATCGTTATGCTTTTCAAATGTTATTAATTTGTATGTACTATTTCCTTTCTACATGCAGGATGATAGTTTTAACAATCTTTCCTGTTATTATATCTAATTTATTTCACTTTAATTTAACTTCATCACTCATCATCCTTTATTGTTATTAATTTAATTTATATCTAATTTAATTATTGTAAATTAATACAATGTAATATACATATATTTCAGTGCCTGGATAGATGGAAGAGAAGGCCTGAATACTTAATCATGCCAGGAAAAATAAAACATTATTAAACTAAACATTACTAAATAGGTTTTTTGTGTTTAGTCCTATCTCCAACTCTACACTGTGTTCTCAATAAATCGAACGAGGGTTCACAATCACATCCAACAGCAGAACACTGGAAGACTTTAAGGAGTTCTCCCCGTGAAGGATTCTGGCTGTCACCAAGTTACCCCGCTACACTTCATCAGCGGTGGCACACAACTGAATCTCGACGACCGTCCGCCATGTTTGAACAGTGGCCATACATTCTTCAGGCACCGCGTGTATATTTGATGAGGCACCCCCCAAGAGGAGTCGTCCATGTCCTCGCTGCTGGTTTCCCTCTAAACCGATCTGCTGGCTAAGCTGATTACCTGGTTAAATGATTATGTTAATTCACTGCAACAAAGTCCCATGTCTTTTGTTACCAGCTCACAGTATATCTCCCTTAAGGATGCTCTAATTCCGAGAAGAAAACAGATTTCCAAATTCACCACAATCTCAGTATTTACTACTGGTTACTCATGGCAGAGAGTCATATTCTGAAAGCTTCCTTGATTACGAATATTTTATCCACTAGAAAATGTTGAACATATTTGCAACAATTTGAAAAGTTCTCTTGAAATTTTGTCGGCACGTACATTGCTATATAATCGATCTCGAGAGCGGCCAGTATCCATTATTCGGGAGGTAGTGGGTTCCAACCCCACTGTCGGAAGTCCTGAAGATGGTTTTCTTTGGTTTCCCATTTTCACACCAGGAAAATGCTGGGGGCTGTACCTTAATTAGACCTCGGCCACTTTCTTTCCACTCCTAGCCTTTTCCAATCCCATCGTCGCAATAAGATATATCTGTGTCTGTGGGACGTAAAGAAAATTGAAAATTAAAAAAATCCGCAGTTCTAGCCCATCAGGCAAGCAACTCAATGTTGAAAATATCCTAGTGATACGAGCTACGAATTTTAAGTAAATAAAATATAATAAAGTATAAGGATATATTATTTATATACAATCCTTACCTCATTCATCGTTATCCGGTCGATTAGATTAGCAGTTTGCCTTTTTCTACCACTACGAGCGCTAATGTGAGTCGATGCATTGTTTCACTCAAGCACCACTACGAGCGTTAATGTGAGTCAATACATTGTTTCACTTAAGCACCACTACGAGCGCTAATGTGAGTCAATGCATTGTTTCACTTAAGCACCACTACGAGCATTAATGTGACTCGGTGCATTGTTTCACTTAAGCACCACAACGAGCGCTAATGTGAGTCAATGCATTGTTTCACTTAAGCACCACTACGAGCGCTAATGTGAGTCAATGCATTGTTTCACTTAACCACCACTACGAGCGCTAATGTGAGTCAATGCATTGTTTCACTTAAGCACCACTTCGAGCGCTAATGTGAGTCAATGCATTGTTTCACTTAACCACCACTACGAGCGCTAATGTGAGTCAATGCATTGTTTCACTTAAGCACCACTTCGAGCGCTAATGTGAGTCAATGCATTGTTTCACTTAAGCACCACTACGAGTGCTAATGTGAGTCAATGCATTGTTTCACTTAAGCACCACTACGAGCGTTAATATGAGTCAATGCACTGTTTCACTTAAGCACCACTACGAGCGCTAAGCAGACTTTCACTTAAGCTCTTATAAATACATTCGGTGAGGACATCTTTCAAAAATCAGTAAAAGGCCTGAGGTATTGAACCAAGGATATCATTACAGAAAGAATTATGCAAATAAGTTAATTTTGCTAGGATTTCAATAAGAAAATCGAGTAAAGAAACAAGAAATTTTAGGCTGCTCTTCTGGAACTGCATTTCAGCCGGAAGTGATTTTCGAATTTTTTAAAATTTTATAGATATATCCAAGACTCACAATTTGAAACATTTCTGGACCCTTTATCGCTTCAACTTTCGGCAGAATTGTGAAAATTGCTTAATGTTAGGTTTTTGTAGTATGGAGACCCCTACATTCTGTGCTAAGAAATGTTTTAAACACTTAAAAATTGTTATTGAGAGATTTTTTTGATGTGTAAAATGATTTTACATGATGCAATTGTTCTTCTTCGTCCTCTTTCTCTTCTGTATCTCAGACTTTTCCCACATCCAACTTTTTTCCCTTAGATCCCCTTCTGAGTTGTATTTTCCTTTCTGGTCTTCCTCTCTTCCTTGACCCTTCAATTTTCAGATTTCCAACTGTTTTCCCTAAGTTTTCTTCCCCTCTTCTCTGCACTTGCCCATACGAGAAATAGAGATAGAATGACAGAACACATCTGAAGACACCCAGGACTTGTGCAGTGTAGGTAGAGGTAAACCAAAGTACAAATATGACAAATAGGTTACAGCAAAGTAGGGTGTAATAGTAGCGCAGGATAGGGTGGTATGGATAACTGCATCAAAGCAGTCTATGAATTGATGAACCAAACTACAAGAACAACAACAGTAGTTTATCTACACGAAGGATGATATACATATTGCCGAAAGAAGTTTGTAATGGACTTTCAGAATAGTGCTGATGGAGGTGGAATCTCTAGAAGAGCCAAGCGTGGGAGTTAAAATCAACGCAATACCCACATAAGCAATTAAGTTTGCGGATGATCAGAGCAGTATAGCTGGCAGCTCTCCTACCTGTTACGAGGTCCATCAACGGTGCAGAAGTACGGTAAGAAAACACCCCAAGGACAAAATCCATGACAGTCTCAAAATCCCCAGAACCTCTTGTCCTAAAGATTCAAGACTCGGGTATAGAACAGATCAAGTTTTTCTCTTATCTTTGTCAGAAGGTTCGAAGGTGAACTAAAAACCTCGTATTGCTCAGGATATTACTGTGACCGTCAACTTAGTCTTTCCCTCCGAATGAGAATGCTACATGATTTTGTGTGGAGAGTTGCATTGTAATGCCTGAATCACGTGAAAACAAAAACAAGACGCAAGGAACTGTCCTGCAGCCTTTGCGGTGTGATGTTATCGTAAGATGATGTGCGCTGGAGAGATAAGACGTCAAACACCAGATTTCGGGACACTATGAACCAACGGAGATCAATCGTTCGTACTGTCCGTCTTGCATTCTTGGGTCATAAAATGCGCGATTTGAATTTAATGAGAACTATGGCAGAAGAAAATATCCACAAGGAATATCTAGACATTTTAATTTTAATTGACAACACAGTACAGATTTATGTTTCAACGTGTTTTCTTTTTCTAAGAAGAAAGTTGGCAATACTCACCCGAACTTCTTCATAAACTGATCTCATACTTTGTTCATATCTCCAGATGTACCATCTTCTTCTCTTCGAAGGTACTGATTTTACTACTGGCCCACACTGAAGAAATATGCTTTTGCATCTGTTTTTCTGGTC
Organism: Anabrus simplex; assembly: GCF_040414725.1. Lineage (NCBI taxonomy): Eukaryota > Metazoa > Arthropoda > Insecta > Orthoptera > Tettigoniidae > Anabrus > Anabrus simplex. The sequence continues at coordinate 62,964,582 of NC_090276.1, forward strand.
CAACACTTGTAAAATCTCGGTACACCTTACAACCTAGCGTTTTATTTTTCCCATAAACCCAGTCGTTTCTCTGGAAGAAATCATTTTAATTAAATCTAATTCATGAGATGCAGTAGTTCCTCCCTTATTTGTGAAAACATTCTACATCAGGTGAAAAATCTGGACCACGGAACAGAAATTTGTCTGTACCGTAACTTTAAGTGGAACCATATCCGCCATTACCAGCAGCCATTCGGTAACCCTCTTTTACTTCTCCCTCAAAGAGTGGAGGATTATCCTCGTCTTAAGGCAGAGTTCTAATTTCCGTGGGAAAGTCTCAGCGTGGCCCGCTGTTTCGATCTAAAAGCTACACCGTCAAAACAGGGAGAGAGAGAGACTAGAACCGTGATTTTCTTCTACTTCACCAATATGCCTTGATTGTGTTACTGTACGTGGATCAGGCGAATTTCTGGGCAATAATATGTTACATTTAGAGCCCTAATGTTCAGGCTTTTATACGTTAGAATGCGAACTTACTGTAGGGAGTAACAAATATACACCAGCCGGACAACATTTCTGCTATGAGATTCCCATAAATATTAGGGGCCCGGCCTATTAGAACCCCTAGGAGTTATGTTACTCTCGCTACACTACGGAAAGCGGGGTAGGTGACATTTCCTCCTAGCCAAAATTAGTTTGCATTCTAGAAGAGACATAACAACAAGGGGTCAATGACTAAGAAAAAAGGACAAGCACACAAGGAGAAAAAATACAATATATGTCTGCTCCTTTCAATCACTGCTCGATAAGTCAGTGTACAAAAATCTAGGCTAGTTGAAGCAACGATGAGCTTAGATCCTAAAATTTTGTAAACAAAATTTATTGTCGTTTGTGTAGAGTAAGTCACGGGGCAGTAAATCTGTGTTTTAATTATGAAAAAGCTCTGCCACGAAGAGTAACTGTCAATTATAGACTACGCCCTTTTCAACTACAGGATTAAAATAGCTTCTTGCGAGTCAATTTTTTGTCACTTAACTGCGAAGATGAGGGTTCATTATAAATTAACAGGTCATTAATTAGTAAGAACAGAGGAAAAGAGAGAGAGAGATCGAAGACGCTCCGTAGAGGAAGAAGAGGAGAGAAAAAGAGCATCTTAATATAATAATGAAGAAAATGAAGGTTTCTTTAAGATCTACATTTCCTTGACGAAATTTATGAAAAATTCTTTCTTATGAGAATTATAAAAGTTTGGACTGCACATTATCCTGACGAAAATTTAGCGTTGGATACTCCGTTCTGGTCACGTGACATAGAGATTCCAATTCGGGAGATGCTGGGTTCGAAATGTCCTATCGGCAGATCTTAAGATGGTGTATTTGTATTGTCTCAACACTCATTTACAATTTATGCACAATACGTAGATACCTTAAATAATTCAGATGTTTTAATACCTCAATAGTACGATTTAAAGTGGATTAACCGTTACAATAAAATATGACACCATCGCATAAAAATGTACACACATATTTACAGAATGCTAATGTATATTCTTGTCAAACTCCTGTGGCTGTACTGAACTCAGTTCAAACCTCACTCCTGGATCTAGTGTAGCGAGTTTCTTGAGTCGACTTTAAAGGTTGTGATTGCTATTCTCGCTCTCTTCCTCATGAGTTGCTTGTGGACGTCATTTACGTCATTTGTTACGAATGTACAGTGACTTTCTGAACACCCTGTAGTTACACGTACATTCATCGATTACAGTCGCAGAAACAGTTTTTTGGTGTTGCGAAAAATATCACATCTGTAAGTTCCAAGGTGCACACGTACATGGTTAATTAACAGAATTAAGTTGTTGTTGTTGTTGTTGTAGAGTCATCAGTGGATGGACTGGTTTTATGTAACTCTCCATGCTACCCTAGTCTGTGCTAAACTTATCGTTTCTATATAACTACTACATCAGAATGCCTGTGTGCGATTCGTTTTCATTATTCGTAAGGACTGTCACGTAACATCTTACTACAAAACCGCAGAGTGGTAGATACTCAGGGATAGACGATCATACTCAGCTGCTTGCTTACTGCTGAGAATTCTAAAATCTAATGCTCCCACATATTTGACCAAGACCTTTAGTCAAGTTCATAATCGACACAAAAGGTTTGCAGTTAACACCTTTCAGGTTCCACAGCATCGTGCGGTAAAGTACAGTAAGTCGTTCCTTGTCACTGCCTCTCAAGTATACAACGACCTTCAACTATATGAAATACAGTAGAAGTCCGATAGTCCGGCACGATCGGGACCGGCCCGGTGCCGGATTACCGAAAATGCCGGACTGTCGCGCGGTACCTCTTACTACGATATAGGTTAAGGCGTACAGTGAAAATAGCTCCAACACCGCGTTTTGCAGTAAAACGTTGATCATCAGAATCATTAGTTAATAACACACTCTTCTTTTCAATCTTGTTGTTTCTTATTGTCATTCCATAATAATTCCGAAGTTCATCGATATTTTTATCTGTAAGTCTTCCTTTACCATTTAGAGAATTTCCATCTACAACTTCTCTTTTCCTTCTGCCCGCTTCAATTTTTGAAGGCATGTTCCCATCCGTTTTTGAACGTGGCCTATACATTCAATTTTTTTAAAATCTGGTTTATTATCGTATGGTTGGCTTTCCAGTACTCAGTGTAGCACACAGCGTTCCAGGCTGAATATTTCCAGAGGTAGAGATATTTAAGTAAGTCAATGCATAACAACTGGATTGTATCAGATACATTTGCACTATTTACTTTGAAATAATAAAAAATACACTTCCAATGGTTTACACAAATGCATCAAATTGTTCAGGAGAGATCATTATTAAGAGATAATAATATTAAAAATCCTGGAATGGTGCCGGACCATCGAGCGTTCCGGACTATTGGATGCCGGACTAATGGAATTCTACTGTACAACAAAGTAGGCTACTGTAGAAACTCAGGAAAAGTATCTTAAATACCGCTACCGTTCCACTTATTAAGCCATGTAAATGAATTTTCACCAAATTAATTAAACAGTACGAAATACCATAGTCTCCTAGATACAATTTAGATGTCTAGTTTTATTCTTAATTCATCCTTGGCATTAAAATTCGCAGGTTTCTCTCACGTCTTCTCTTCCTTGTTAGTATAGTCTGTGTGTATGAAAGGGTAAAATTAATATTGTAATATCCTAGATGTTCAGTTTTCAGTCTTATTTTGCTTTATCCGCGTTTATTAATTCAACCGTTAGATGTTATAAACTCTTTATTTAAAAGAAAATTAAAACATTATATTTATTAACTCACATCTTTTTGACGTAAATTGCATGAAATACATTAACTTATTATATTGTTACTTTCAATGCTTAAGATACCGGGTTGATGGATCGTACAAATAATATTAAAAACCATGTAAAAGACCATGTTATATAATACAAAATATATTGTTTCCTTAGAGCTTCGGAATAAACTATATTAATGTCCTCCCATTTGGAGGTAAGATGTATATTGTATTGTGTTTGCCTCTCGAACTCTTGAACAATCCACGTACAGCTGGCAATGGCAAAAGCACCGTTTTTGAAGATGGAGTCCTACAACTTTAAGCGATTGTGAACATTTCAGATCTCTGTGTGTCGTAGATTTGACTGGGCTTCGCATACACACACACACAAACACTTCGGAATATTACGGGCTGATGGTTCCTCGTGTCGTGGACCGAAAATGCCTTCCTACTCAATGGACTTACAGTCCGAGGAATACTACTTCGCCCGCGGCATGCTCAGTCATGATGGTGACTTCATTAATATTCGTCATCAGTTTCAGAGCCGTGTTCATTGCAGAGGGAAGGATTCATATTCCCGAGAAGGATAATCGGTGCCACAATCGTCCACCCCAAGATGTTCGAGGGTACTCCAGGTGACTCCAAGTTGTTCAAAATCTCTGTCGTGTAGTTGACAGACTCATCTGTATGACATATCGTGTCAATAGACTTTTCAATTTATAGAAAACCGGATAATTCTTGTTAGTGTTGTTTGTTGATGACGTTGACAGCTTCATGTCTTGGTGCAAGAATTGCTCTCAGACACAGCCATGCGTCTTAGGTGAAAGCCTGTGCCCACTTATGACAAACATTTTAGATCTTTGTTTGCCGTGGATTTGGCTGGGCATCGCACACATGAACACAGACAGACAGACAGACAGACAGACAGACAGACAGACAGACAGACAGACAGACAGACAGACAGACAGACAGACAGACAGACAGACAGACAGACAGACAGACAGACAGACAGACAGACAGACAGACAGACAGACAGACAGACAGACAGACAGACAGACAGACATCATGGACTGAAGGAAAATGGCTTCCTATTCCACGGATTTAAAATTGCATCTTGACTGATATATGTATTATTCTTTGTTTAATATTATCGTCTATCTTGTGCCAGATGTGTTTCCTGTAAATGTATACGTGTCCAACCCTTGTCGCCTTTCTCTACGGGGTTTGGGTATGCAGTGAGACGAATCTTCGTAGCGAGTTTTTATATGATGGTAAGAATGAAGAGGACGAAACCCGGCGCCGGCACATAGCCTACTCCTCTCGAATAACTCAAGACCTTACATCCCGATCCGACGGACGAATCACCATCAACACCGCCATATTCCCTCACACCATATAAGACCAAAAAGGGCCTCCTACGTCCTGGACGTAAAATGGCTCCTTGAATATTGTGTTCTCTACCTATCTTATGTACGTTGCCTAGCGACAGCGACTCTATGCATTTAATCTTGGTGACAGCACGTTGGATTGTCATATCCCAATGCACGTTTTCCGATGGTTTTTCATTCATAACTCACCAACGAAAGCGGAAATGAAAATTCCGGTTTCGAGGTGCATTCGGACCCCTTTCCATCTACCCATATTCAAAATTTCAGATCTCTGCGTGCTGTAGATTTTGCTGGCCGTCGCTCACAGACACACAGACAGACAAACACTTCCTTTTATAATTATAGATTCTCAGTCGGAACGTGTATCTTACGCTCTTTTGTGTATTCCTCTTATTATATTTTGTATATTAATTTATACATTTAATTTAAAGAGGCAGTTAGTTACAGTCAAAGAGACCTCTCGTCCTACTTGTAATAAACTTTAAATAAATATATTTCTGTTTCCTACATCTGTTCTAACCTGCTTGTCGTATTCATACCTTGATCTACTCCTATCGTTCTCATCGCGTTCACTTCCCCCAAAAACCATCTGAACAAGACCTGGATGTCTTAATATGTGTCCTAACATTCTGTCTCTTCTTCTCGTCAAACTTAGCCGAATTGATCTCCTCTCGCCAATTCGATTCGGTATCTTTTCATTTGTTATTCGATCTATCCACCTCACCTTCAGCATTGTTCTGTAAATCCACATTTCAAACGCTCCTATTCTATTTCCTTCTGAGCCAGTTATCGTACATGTTTCACTTCCATACAACGCCACGCTCCAGGCGAAAGGCTTGAAAAAATATAAGTGAAATACTGTAAGTAGTGTATTGAAATGAAATGGCGTATGGCTTTTAGTGCCGGGAGTGTCCGAGGGCAAGTTCGGCTAACCAGATGCAGGCCTTTTTATTTGACTCCCATAGGCGACCTGCGCGTCGTGATGAGGATGAAATATTGATGGAGACGACACATACACCCAGCCCCCGTGCCAGCGAAATTAACCAATTAAGGTTAAAATTCCCGACCCTGCCGGGAATCGAACCCGGGACTCCTGTGGCCAAAGGCCAACACGCTAACCATTTAGCTATGGATCCGGACAGTAATGTATTAATAAAGTGGGACTGGAGGAATTTCATTGGTCGGGCCATTATTCGGTGATTGCTGTTTAAGCCATTTAAGTTAAGATTTGTCAATATTCTTGCATGTATATAACCTGGCCCGCTTGATTGTTAAAGAATTTTCTTCTTCGAAGGGAGACTGTATTTTCTATCTTTCCTTCTAAATTGTAGAAATCGTTCGGTGTGATACACCCAAGTCCTTTGCGATGATGACGTTTGTTTGCGCATTTTCTAATCGCCATATAACGTGTGACTTTTTCAATATTAAATAATATCCTTTTCTTCTACGGCATCTTCACAGCGATGCTTGTCTTGACTATTTAACAGAGAGACTGATTTGAATTCTACAGTAATAAACGTTACATTGTAGTCAGCAACCCCAAATACTTAAGAAATAAAAATCGACACTGGACGTTGTGCCCGATAAATTTATCCGAAAATGTTATCAAAATACGTCGTTGTATACGATATGTCGTTATAAGCGACGTCGTACTAAGCGATTTTTAAATACAGTGTTTATAAAGGATACAGTTGGGGCCGTTAGATTTCGCCGTTATATCCAATACGCCGTTAAAACGAAGTCGTTATATCCAATACGTCGTTAAAAGCGATCTCGTTATAACCAATATGTCGTTATAAACGATGTTGTTATATCCAACTACGTCGTTAAAAGCGATCTCGTTATAACCAATATGTCGTTATAAACGATAGCGTTATATCCAATACGTCGTTATAAACTATGTCGTTATATCCAATACGTCGTTATAAACTATGTCGTTATATCCAATACGTCGTTATAAATGATGTCGTTATATCCAATATGTCGTTATAAACGATGGCGTTATATCCAATACGTCGTTAAAACGATGCCATAGTAAACGTTTTCGACTTATTTTAAAAGTTAAAACTATTATGTATAAAATAAGATCGTGTCCATAGAAATGCACTTTTTAATTTTCCGTCATTTCTGCCTGTCTGTCTGTGTGTATGTACGGGCATCACGAGAAAATGGCAGAGGATAATTTAATGAATATCGGTATGTTAAGTCAGGGAATGACGCACTACAACTTAGGCTATAAATAAATTTATTCACGCTGAGGGAAATGGTAGTTTAGTGGAAGGTGCCTAATATTTAATTTTTTTAATACCTATGTTATTGGTCCTATCGAATAGTATTACATACCGTAACAAAAGTTATAGAGAATACAATTTACCGTACCGACTATGGTAATAGAGTAATGAGTTTAGACTTTTGTTCCTTACTTCATATCAAGGCCAAGCATTGCTAACATGTAAATATTGCTTAATCGTGTTAACTGGCGATGTGTTTTGTCATGATAGTCTTAAGGTGTAAAACCGCACACTTCAACGAGGTAAACTGTGAGGATGATCATAAAAAACGATTAAAAACCGTAATGGAATGATCGCTTGGAGAATAAGACAAAAGGGAGTCACGGAGGAAGGAAGGAAGGAAGGAAGGAAGGAAGGAAGGAAGGAAGGAAGGACTGTCTTTCCATTAGATGCTCTAATATCACAGAGTCGGAGGAGAACTGAATATCGAAAGCTCATAAAACTGATCAAAAATAACATTACCTTGACCATTGCTGAGATGTGATTTGTCTCCTCTGATGCCAATAACTATTAACGTGACCATGATGGCCACCAATGGTCCGTATTGACTTAATTCTTACAGGTAATGATGTCCAAGTTCCACCTAGTCAATACAATTCAGAATATATTATATATCTATATATGCATTCATAGTGCCCATACACCCGCAAATACTCTCCCTCCAAACATATAAGAAAGCCCAATTTAACCTGGCAGGCTTAATCTACAAATAATAGAATTACTCTCCGTGAAGATATTTTAATGGATAAGCAGATGGTCTCAACACCATACTATGGGACTATGACATACCACAAATAGGGCCACATTTGATTAATGGTCAACCAGCTGTATTTTAATACACTACATACAGATATTTTATAGTAATATGAAATATTTTCATGTTTGAATTTTTTAAATGTTGTAGTCATTTAACAGTATTCTGTAAGGATATTAAGCATTGTATATAAGGTCTTCAAATGCATGCATTTAACCATAAGCTGAAGGGGAGAACTTAAATTTTCTCGAAACATGTAATTGAGTGCATATATGTAAGTGATAGTTTAGATATGTAATATAATCTGAATTGTATTGAGTAGGCGGAACTTGGACATTATTAACTGTAGTCTTCTGCTACCACTCATCTCCGATAGATGGGATTACTGCTGCGTCCCGAGTAAAACAGCATACCTGAATATTGGCAGGAAGTAGCTCGGAGAGTTAGAGATAACTTTGCACAATTATATGATTTCTTTAGTTGCTTTACGTCGCACTGACACAGGTAGGTTTTATGGCGACGATGGGATAGGAAAGGGCTAGGAGTTGGAAGGAAGCATCCGTGGCCTTAATTAGGGCACAGCCCCATCATTTGCCTGGTGTGAAAATGGAAAACCACGCAAAATCATTTTCAGGGCTGCCGACACAATCTCCAGGATGCAAGCTCACAGCTGCGCGCCCCTAACCGCACGGCCAACTCGCCCGGTCAATTATATGATTGGAGGGTGCTGCACCTAGTAAGATATAAAATATATAGGCGGATAATTTTATCGTTAGTATGTAATATACAACTTAGGATTATTTAAAAAATATAGCGCGAAAAGATTGCTGGAATTGCTTTCCCAATAAGATTGTCCAATATTGATTAACACTTTGTGAACAAAGAGGGTGATTACAAGAAGTAGAGATACATAATTCCGTTGCTTAAAATCTCTTGGATTGTGCTCTCCCATGCACATTCCCCGAGTGTAGAGATTATTTGATTTGCTGGGTTTAGATACAAGCAGAGACGATTGATAAGTAGAACGTAGGTTGAAGGAAGAGCGCTCCACGCCATTGCTGAACGTTCACTGGCGTCGCGTCGGAAGACTGTCCGCCGTCGGGCGCCAACACGAGGGGCAGGCAGCGTCTGGCGTAACTCCGCCTTCCAGCTGAGAACTTCACCAATCCCAAGCGTTGAGGCGCCACATCGATCGTGTGACGTCGGCCATGATCAGAGGCGAACAAGTGTGTCTCTTGCAGCGCTAGTCATAAACACTGAGCTTATGTCTACAGAACGTCTCCAACTCTGGCATTCTTATCCAAATAAACAGGGCACGCCATGAGACAAGTACATATTATTCAACAGTAATAGCATTACAGTACTTACGAGAACAAGAGAAGTACTCAAGGAGCAAAGGTTTGCATCACCCTTTTCGACTAAAAGTGTACTCATATATATATACCAGGTGAATCAGCTATAAATTTTCCGGAAATCTCTCTATATAAAAGCGCCAATTCTGTCTGTCATTCGCAGCGATATTAAGAAACGGAGAAGGTTTCAACAGCTGAAATTTGTAGTTGTTTTATACTGTTATATCTTCTTTCTTTCTTAATCTGTTTACCCTCCAGGGTTTGCATTTCCCTCGGACTCAGTGAGGGATCACACCTGTACCGCCTCAAGGGCAGTGTCCTGGAACGTGTGACTGTTGGTCGTGAGTATACAGCTTGGGAGGAGGACCAGTACCTACCTCGCTCAGGCGACCTCAACTGCTCTTCTGAACAGGGGCCTTGTGGAGGAATGCGAGGATTGGAAGGAATAGACAAGGAAGAGGGAAGGAAGCGGCCGTGGCCTTAAGTTAGGTACCATCCCGGCATTTGCCTTGAGGAAAAGTGGGAAACCACGGAAAATCGCTTCGAGGATAGCTGAGGAGGGAATCAAACCCACTATGCTCAGTTACCTCCCTAGGCTGAGTGGACTCCGTTCCAGCCCTCATACCACTTTTCAAATTTCGTGGCAGAGCCGGGAATCGAACCCAGGCCTCCGGGGGGTTGCAGGTAATCACACTAACCACTACACCATAGAGGCGGACTATGTCTTCTTTAGAAGAAAAATGACCGAGCTCGATAGCTGCAGTCGCTTAAGTGCGGCCAGTATCCAGTGTTCGGGAGATAGTAGGTTCGAACCCCACTGTCGGCAGCCCTGAAAATGGTTTTCCGTGGTTTCCCATTTTCACACCAGGCAAATGCTGGGGCTGTACCTTAATTAAGGACACGGCCGCTTCCTTCCAACTCCTAGCCCTTCCCTGTCCCATCGTCGCCATAAGACCTATCTGTGTCGGTGCGACGTAAAGCAACCAGCAAAAAAAAAAAAAAAAAAAAAAAGAAAATGCAATGAACCTCTCACGACTACGATATTTGTACTTTCTTTACAGAAAACTCATTTTCTATTAGCGTATTTGTTGTCGCATATTCGCTACAATGAAATGTATGGCTTTTAGTGCCGGGATATCCCAGGACGGGTTCGGCTCGTCAGATGCAGGTCTTTCTATTTGACACCCGTAGGCGGCCTGCGCGTCACGATGAGGATGAAATGATGATGAAAACAACACATATACACCCAGCCCCCGTGCCGTAGGAATTAACCAATTAAGGTTAAAATCCCCGACACGGCCGGGAATCGAACCTGGGACTCTCTGAACCGAAGGCCAGTACGCTGACCGTTCAGCCAACGAGTCGGACATTCGCTACAATGACATAGTTACATACCCATCTCTATCTCAGGGTGTCGGTGTGCGTACATCCTGGCTTCTGTTGCTTTCCACAGATACATATATTCGAAAGATTTAAACTGGGACCATTTATGGGTTACAAGCACAAGGAAGTGATAACCAGCATAGCTGAATTGTTCAGTGAAGTGATGAATATTTATTTCTGGTTTGTCTCTCTCGATAAGCACGGCACACATGAACCCACCTGGTGACCATAGTCCCGAAAGTGTCAAATGATCGGTTCGAATCGCGTTCGTTGAAAATTATTTTACGATCAGAATGTTGGCCGGCAAGGTGGAGGAGGTGATGTTATCAGAATTTCTAATCACGAAAATGCGTGCCAAAGGTCAGGATTAAGTCTCACTGATATTTACTACATTCAACGTACATATTACATAAAAGTGCGGCCCCTAATAATGACCATCAAGTAATTTGTTATTCAACTTCTGTCATTTGTAAAGAGAAGTATTTTACACATAGAATCATTGATGAGGCGATAGGAATTGGTAAATCTCGAATAATTTTAACAAAGTTGAGTTAGTATATCATGGCTGCCCTTCCATATTTAACTCGTCAACACCTTTCTCCTTGACGCTGGAGGCCCTGGAATGTATTATATTTCTAACAGGGTCTCTCTTTCTTGAGTCTGGTTACTATGGAGTGAGAGTTGTCAATAACACATTTGTTACTGGTCTGGTTGCAGGTTTAAAACTCCCAGCATATTATAAGTATCACACGATATAACATCCACAACGTTATATATTATAATGGCATTTAGTGGCCGTGAAAATCTATCTTAAAGGGAGTTGGAACTGAATTTCCGTGTTGCATTTAGACAGAAATAAGCATATATTTTAACAAATTATACGCGTGTAGCTGTATTGTCTAAATTTTATTTCAATGTTTTATACTTAAAAATAGTCCCGTAAACGTCCCTTGCCTAACAATTTCCATTTTATCAAGCTGAAATTTTGTTTGACATTAGAAATAGTAATGGGTTTTAGTATCAGATGAATACTATTCTGACCAGAAATGTTTAAAATATTGTTTCTAAATTTTAGAAAAATCAATATTAGTCCAACACTAAACATCAAGATTCATATTCAAATTTAAAGTGTTTTAAAATCCATTACAAATTTAAATACTTGTACCTTTCAGAACAGTCTCAACAAGTTAAAATGAATTATGATAAGAATTGCATCGCAAGGAGAATTTTGTAGAGAGCAAAATATTGAAAATTTGAAAATCTAGAAAAAAGCAAAATAATATCTACTCATTTCAGAACTGCCCTGCACCACGTCTCCCTTCAGACCTCCTAATACTTTCTTCCTCGGCTATATTCTGCCGCTTAGAACGTCTTTTCTCATTTTCTCTTGATGACGGCTTCTCTTTCTGCCCTGAGCTGCAGGATCATAACATATTGTCCTGCTTCAGAGCGTGTCGTAGGCCTTGAAAGACATAGCACTCTCGCTAAGGGCTTTTAAAATATCGGAGTGACCTAATTGATACCATTATTTGATAGAAGAAGGAATGGACTTTGTCAAATATTTCACTCATACCTCCCCTTAAGAGAAAGTATAGTCTGCGGACTTAGAAACATTAAAACGGCGGAAATCCAAATACATTATCATGAATACCTTACAAGAATGCGTACAAATTGCAAGTGCATATTTAATTCTTATGTTTTCATCTGTTCTAAATTTGTTTGTAACTGCATGTTCTCTTTTTTACCTAAAGCCAATAAAATAAAAATGTTCACCACAAGGTCATGTACTCTGTTGCCTCGACCATGGTCTTCTTCCCTGCCCAAACTGTGCTGTTCACCTGTTCCTCCTGGTGTGAATGGTTTCTGTCTATCGTATCTATATCGGTGATTGAAGGACTGCTCCTTTGACGTACTGAAGGGAAAGTGGGAGACCAGTGGCGAGGTTTGTAGTTGAGGTCGTGCTGCTTGGCCTTGAGTGGCATATATACTCGGCTTATTTTATAGTTTCAAATGGGAAGTGGTAGAGACGTTTACTTCAGTCACAAAGGCTGAACACTGAAATGCATAGAAGTGTACTATGGATATTTATGTGTAAATGTACGTCCTACGGATTCAAAATTTTTAATAACGATAAGAAAGAATTAAGAAGTGTAGGAATATTTAAAACTCAACTCTATAGCCTGATTAGGTTAGAATATTTTGAAGTTTTTGAAACTATTAATTGAGAGATGGATAATTGAGAGGTATTTAATTTAGAAATGAGGACTGACCATCAATTGTCTCTCGTACATTTGATATAATTGTTCTTCCTCCTAGCGTACAGGGAGACTTGTGGAACATCACTAGCTTTTTTAACTAAAGTTAAAATAATTATTGTCCTGATAATAAAATTGGCAAAAAATATCTTAAACATGAAATGGAAATCAAATTCTTGTTTTGTATATTGTAGAAAGTTTAATAGCTACTTTAGTTTTGTGTCCCACTCGCTACAGAACCTGAACTTCGTCAATAATTACAATACCAATGAAGGCACTGCAACAAAATGTGAACTAGAATAGTTTCTAGCGCCTGATTATTGCCAGTTTCACTATTGTTCTCTCTGTCATTTCGCCGAGGTCCTTATACAATGCAACCCGATGTTACATAGATTGATTATTTTTTGTGGGGAATATTTGAAATGGAGTGTCTATCGAAGCAAACCTAAAGATATTCAGGCAGAGACCTCGGCCACTCGGGTAGGGACTTTGCAGTGCAGCGTTCAAGCCACTTACAGCCAATATTATTATGCCTTCAAATTCCCTACTAAATGCGGTAATTTCTGTTCAAATTTCTTTGTAATACCTTCATTAGTATTGGAATTATTGCGGGGAATACGAGTTTGACAATTGGGAGACTCACTAGTGTTAAGTTTGTGAAAGGAACGTTCAGACTTAACCTGGACTTCGACAAAAAATATTTGAGAAGATAGAAATTTATTTCACATTAAAGACTGTCACTAATGGAATGTATCAATTCTTGTTTTGAGGACTACGCACTGTTTAGACTCCTTCTTCCTTAAATCTATCTAAGAGGAAAAGAACTGGTCCTCATCCCAAGAAGCAATGAAAGAAATATGTTATAATTTTAAATAATTTACAAATCGCCAAGCTCCTTATTCGAGTTAGATATTTACAAAGTCTGTCGTGAAAACGAAGCTTTCATTTGTCGAAATATGAATAATTTAAGCCCGAATTTTTAAGCAGAAAATGGTTGGAATGCAATCTTACTGAAAGGATTAGCAAGTGCACTCTAGCCTTCACAATTATTATGCTATGAGTTTTGCATAAAGATTAGGGGTACGGTTCACCAGTACCCATACAATTTATGTTACTCTCAGCACATTACGGAGGAGCGTTCTACTCTTCTTCTTTTCTTCTTCTGTGAATCTGTCTTGAGACAGGTATCAACTGGACATCCTCCATGATTCTCTGTGCTGAGCATCTTGCTTGAGTTGTTCATATCTTCTCTATTCTTTGACATCTGTTAACATTCCAAACATTCTTCTGCCCCTTACTTTTCCTTTCCTTCCATCTACTTCTCCCTTCATCACCCTCTGTTGAGGACAATTTCTGGGTAGCATGTGACCCAATCAGGATATTTTCCTCTCCTTTATCGTTTTCATCAGGTGTCTCTTCTCTCCTACTTTTCTTAGCACTTCATCGTTTCACACTTTATCTGTCTACTTCACTTTTTCCATTCTTCTCCACCACCATATTTCAAAACTTTCCAAATATTTTGTTTCTTTCCATGTCCATGTTTCAGCTCCATACGACACTACACTCCACACAAAACACTTTGCAAACCTCTTTCTTAAATCAGTTGGGACTGCATCAGATGTCAAAAGCCCTCTCATCTTTCCGAAAGCTTCTTTTCTCATAGATATTCTGCTTCTTATTTTTCCTGTACGGTTTCCATTCCACGTTAACATATTCTACACATCTTTATAAGCAAGTTAAGTTTTTTTAAAGGAGCAAACAAAGTCTCTCCTTACAGGCCCTTGGAGGGGTGGACGGTAAAGGCTTCCACTATCCGTAATCTCGGCACTTGATGGGGTAGAGTGGTTAAATCTAAACCCGGCCGCCTTTGCTGCCAGGAATTAACCTATTACTCATTTGTGGTGCAGGCTGAGAGAACCTCCGGAAGTGTAAATCTCGTTTCTTAAATTTTCCTCTTCCTGGCGGGGAATAGAACCCGTGTCCTTCTGGGTGAACCGATAACGTCTATACCGTCACTGATCTAACCTTTTACTGTCTAAACATCCTGGGTCTATTAATAGCTGCTGGAATTTACCACAACTAGGAATGAAACATATCGTTTACAAGAGAGAGAGGATGAACAAGGAGCGGACATTATTGAGCTCAAGGTGGAATTTGACATCAGAATCTTCTGATTAAGGACATCAAAAGTGATATCGGTTAAGGTACTTTTGTGCAAACGCCGGCCCCGCGGGCTTAGGGGTAGCGTGCCTCTTTTCTTGCTGCAAAGCTTCTGGTTCCTTTACTGGCCAGGTCAGGGATGTTCACTGGGGTCTGAGAACTGGTTTGAGGCCTACGTGAGAACAATATTTAGGAACTACCTAACGGTGATTTATCCACTCTGGCCTAAAATGTCAGAAAATAATGGCCAAAAGATCTCGACTTGCTGATTACACGTCACTTCGTTCAGTACACAATATGTGTGAAGAAACTAGTAATACATGAAGTCATTTTAGTCTCTTCGCCTGTCAAGCTGACCACTTTGAATCCGGATGTCCTGCAGATATAAGAGTGACGCGTGGTTAGCCTATTGCTTGCATTTCACAACCGGGTTTACTGGCTCACATTCATGAGCTCCTCAAACAGGCTCATAAGTCAGAGAAAGACTAATTTCCGCCCCCAATTTAGGATTTAAATTTATGGAAAGAACACGAATAGAGCCAAAGGACCCCCGAGAATTAGCCAAGCATGCATGTCCTGTACTACTACGCCGTCCATATGTGAATAATATTAAATAACAATAATTTGAACATTGAAATATAAAATACAAAAATGAGTTTAAGGAACATATACTTCTTATTTCGTATTTCAATTTTGAAGGTCACTAATGTAAATATATTTTTCAGACGTTTACAGAAGATGGTAAGAAAATGAAGGGAAAATAATATTTATGAATCAATATTTCTCACATTGTACCATAGACAATTAGCGACACATCCTTAAAATTAGGTTCATATAAATACGGATCATACATACAATAAGATATGTCGAACCTGAAGGCTTGAAGGTCTGAGTACATTTGAGTGAATATATTTAATTATAATATGGGTGTCACGTATTATATTTACTTATCCTTCTGTCCTTTGCTTAACAACACGTAACATTTAAGTAACTAAATGTTGCTTCTAATCACCAGAAATAAAATCATGGTTTTTCAGAACTCGCGGGAAGTCCAGGTCTAAATTGAACACTCCTTTGTATTCTAATTTCTATCTGTGCGATATTTGTGATATTATTCTATAATATTTTCGATCCTCCCTCCCATAGCCGGAGTGGAACCAGCGACCACCGGAACAGAAGCCCAGCTCGCTGTCCAATCAACTACCCGAGTCGGCGATGGAGGATAAACTCGCGGAGTGGAGGAACATCCAAAGAGGAGTTATACAAGTACGTACATATCGATCTTACACGAGGACACCTTTGTCGAATATCATTGTCACCTTCAATGTCTTTTAATTATTACGTCCGGGGCAAAATTTAAGATATCACTATTATTAACACTCTTGAACTTAAATATAAAAAGTAACTGGCACACCCGTGCAAGACTCTTATATGTGAAATCCCAATCTCTGCCTCCTCCTCCTCCCCCCCCCCCCCTCCACCACTACATCCGTGCGAAGAGCAAAATATAGTTGCATAAGATAAAACAGCGCCTATCTGACAATGCCCTTCCTATCCATTATTTTCCCTAAGGTTGGTCATGCCTCCCAAACAGATATTGCGAATAATATTCGTTGTCTGCATTTTCTTACGCTCGCGTATAAAGGAAAACGAACCTTACCAGACCCTTCTGTCGGAATATATGTTCGCATCACGGATTTACCCACATCTAGAGTATAATGAATTTCACGGGAAATATAATCACCTACCTTCACAATTTTAAATTTCAGTTTCAATTTTAAATTTCAACCTTTCTTTCATTACATTGAAAAGTAGGAAATTTGAAGTCACTAATGAAGTTTGACAGCTATGGAGTTAGCCATGTCGTCACACTCCGGTCTCAGATAAATGGAAAAATAAAATAGTTACAATTATTCTAGAGTCATGTTCAAGGTATCGTTTTAAATATGAAGGTTTAGAGAACAAAACAAGACAAAAACGAAATTTGAATTTTTCACCCAAAATCCGATTCCATTTCCCCTTAAGGTTCACAACACAACGAAAATTGTTCTGATGGACTGCATATTAATATGTGGCTGGGAGGCGTGACAGTTGTGACGGAAAATAATGGATAGGAACAGCTTTGTAAGACACGTTGTATTATTTATTATGGGGGAGTTAGGACTGAACTTTAAAATTTCTACAGGTTTTATCCCACTTTTTCCAAATTTAGTTGTTGCATTAAATACAAATGAACACATATTTTTACCAAATTATAGGTGTGTAGCTGTTATTGGGTCAAATGTTCCTTCAATTTTTATACTTAAAAAGAAGGCCCGAAAAAGTTTTCATTTTATCAAGCTTAAATTTTTTTGACATTTACCTTACAAATAGTAATGAGTTTCAGTATCAGATGAATTGTATTCTGTTGAGAAGTGTTTAACATTTTCTTTCTAATTTCTTAAATTCAATATAAATCCCACACTGAACATCAAAATTCAGATTCAAATTTAAATTATTTTAAAACCCATTACAAACTGAAATACTTGTAACTTTCAGAACAATCTCACCAAGTTAAAACAAATTCTGATAAAAACTGCATCACAAGGAGCATTTTGTAGGGAGCAAGATATTGAAAAATTGCAAATCGAGAAAAAAAACAAAAGAATACCTACTCATTTCAGAAATGCCCTGCACCATACGTCTCCCTTTAAGACCTCCTTATTATTTCTTCCTTGGACATTTTCTGCCACATATGATGTTTTCTTCTTATTTTCAATCGTTCACGGCTTCTTCTTCTGCCATGAGCCACAAGGTCATAACATGTTGTGCTGCTTTAAATACTTAGCACTGTCCTTTCAAATGTTTGCTAAGGTTTTTAAAAATGGTGGAGAGACTTAACTTATACCATTATATGATAGAGAAAGGAATGGACTATATTTTTCTGAATAAAACAAAAAACTTACTTTTAGTTTATTTATTTTATGTATAAAATCAAATTGGGTACAACGGTTGCTTAGCAAACTTTAATTTTTCACAAAAAATTAAAACTTACTTCAAACAATTTTTCACAAATTTTATTCAATACTGTTTACAAAAGTTCTTGAAAATAATAGTTTACAACACTTTCTTAGAAACAACCTTATGATTAATAAATAGTCTTTCTTTATTGTTTGTTTTTCGCTTTCCTTGGCAGATACAAAGCAATTTGGAGAAATGTTTACTCTAGAGGAAGCTACATAAAGTTGTTCATGCGAGAGCACGGAATTGGGCAACTAAAACTCCGATCGTTGCAATGTTTGTCTTTGTAATTTATTGATGGTCATAGCACAGACAATTTTAATTGGACAAAAACCATACCAAAAACGAACAAAGACGGTCAAATGTTGTTCTAATAGAACACCTAAAATGTCTTCTTTAATAGAAATCAAGAGTAAGTTAGAAGTAGTTCAGTGCCATGTTGTAGATGTCACAACAACGTATTTCCCGCAGCAAAATTGAACCTGAACTTAGCGAAAATGAAAACAAATTGCTAATATTTACAAACTTAAAGTGCAATTTGCCACAGCTTCGAGAAATTCCCTTCTTTTCTTGACACCTCATTTGTTAAGTTTGCTTGGTTGTGAGAGACGCAAAAGGGTTCTTGCTATAGAAATGATATATATTATAATCAAGTCAAAACTGTGAATGACAGAAAGTTAATGATTTATTGATTAATTTATCATTAAAACAAACCCCATTTAAGTAAATGTGTGACTATCTTTAGATTCACTACCTAGGTAAATATACAGACGTTCTGTTTTCATATTCTCAAATGATATAAAGGGGATTTTTAAACATTCTTCCTTTGTTCTGTTATTAGTAAGGGAGATATTGATACTAACTTTATTTTCCTAAATAGAACCATACATATTTTCTCCACCGGCGTTAAATTAGTAAAATTCAATTGTGTACTTGTTTGAAAGTGTTTAACCCGCGAGTGGTCGCTATATGAGATTTTCTCTCACATTATTTTTTATTGTGATATTACTTCACAGTGATGAAAGGTAGGTGACTGTTCCCTCTTCCAGCTGAGTTTATAAGTGTCGTCAGTAGAGCGATTCACATTTGAAGTGTAAACTCTCCTTACCCTAGTCAGAACAAAGGTTCCTATATGTCCGTGCGCGCTGCGTGAGAGTTTCTCTCATCGCGCGACTAATGACGTTGGTGTTATTTTGAAGTGGAGCGGGAAACTTACTCCTGTTGTACGCGTTAGTATTTGTATTATGAGCACCTCTTGTTTTAGAAAATGTTATTGTGTTCAGGAACTTTGCTTTGTACGTAAATATTACTAGATATAATACATGTGTTAGATTTTATTTTTTACAACATTGCATATGTTATTTTAAGTAGTAATTTGTGTCTTTAATAAACAGCTAATCATGTCCGGCTCCATGGCTAAATGGTTAGCGTGCTGATCTTTGGTCACAGAAGTCCCGGGTTCGATTCCTGGCGGGGTCTGGAATTTAAGCCTTAATTGGTTAATTTCGCTGACACGGGGGCTGGGTGTACGTGTCGTCTTCATCATTATTTCATCCTTATCATGACGCGCAGGTCACCTACGGGAGGCAAATCAAAAGACCTGCATCTGGCGAGCCGAACTTGTCCTCGTACACTCCCGACGCTAAAAGCAAACGCCTTTTCTCTCTCTCTCTCACAGCTAATCATTTCATTTTTATCTAAAATATATAAGGTAGAACTTGCGTTTCATTTCAGTAGTAAATTTCAGCCTTACACCCCAAAAAACTGTGAAAAATGTCATATTTATTTTAATGTGAGAGAAAATCTCACGCACGACCACTCACGTTACATTTCGGCTAGCGACCACTCGCGGGTTAAATCGAAACATACGTGCGATGATAATGTTCAATAAATCATTGTAAAGAGAAAGGGTAGCTGCAATTGTCTGACCTCGATATGATGTCAAGGGTGGATACAATCATGCTCACATCTTGAGGTACCAGAATTTCCGAGCCACACGGTATCATTTGGTGTAGCTCTGGGTTCTGGCGTAGTAATAAGTATTGTGAGGTGTCGTTTGATTGATTACATGTTGAAGGCCAAATTTCAAACAGAGACAATTTTGGAATCACTGAATTGATCATTTGAGAAATAATGTCAGTCCATTTGTCTCCAATGTAAGTGAAAAGTATTCGTATTCTACAGTGATAAGCGCACTTTACATTGCAGAAAATGCTTCAAAGTTTTGAGAATTTTGGGAAAATTACATGAAAATTTTTGTGATGAACTTCACGAAGTGCGTACATTTTTCGGAAATTTTGAGAATTTTCGGAAAATTCCATCAAAATACATAATTATTTTGTAAAAATCTTCACGAGGGGTTTAAAGTATTTGACATTTTTGAAATATTCCCAAAAATTCTATCAAAATTAATGAAAAGTTTTGAGGAAATCTCCACGTGGTGCGTGAAAATTTTTGAAATTTTCTGAATTATTGGGAGATTCCGTCAAATTTAATAATACATTTGTGATAACTTTGCGAGATGCGTGAAAGTTTTTGTAATTTTTTGAAAACTCCGTCAAAATCAACACTAATTTTAGGAAAATCTTCACGAGATGCTTGAAAATATTTGAAATTTTCGAGAATTTATGGAATATTTCATCAAAATCAATAATATTTTTCCTGAAAAATTGCGAAATGTGTGAATGTTTTTATTGATTTAGGATTTTTACTGAATTCTGTCAAAATTAGTTATAATTCTTGTTGAATAATAATCATAAGTGAACTGAATAAATTCATCACGTTGACGAACTTCACGAACAGTTGTCGAGATGTATTTTGTCAGAACGTCCACTAATCGTGTTAGAATGCTAGCTTGCAGTTTTAAGTGGCTGTTTATTTCGTGATCACAGCCATAGGGCCTACAGTTTAACCTAAAATCCAATCCATATGGATAAGACTTTCCATTTTAAAAATCCCGCGTGCATTGGTTTGACCGTTTAGGGTTTCAACCGAGGATTTAAGGTCAGATACTCTTCCAGGTTCTCTCCTTTTGTAAGTGAAGATTCCTTCAAGGGATCTATTGGGATTTGGCACTCATCAAGTAGGAAAGATGGACCCTCCATTTTTACTATCAGTATTAATAAATTAGACTGATGCTTTCATGGCGTATAAAGAACGATTTTCGTAATTTTTGTCGTCTGAAGAAAGCTGTGCGGATCCTTAATGTTTCGCCCAATCTTTGCCCTGCACCGTCAGACGAGGAAGTTATCCAATCACGACTGCCCTTACTATAGTCCTAATATTTACTGCCTGCCTGGCTGGACCTACTGCGGTCGCCATGGAGACGTGCTTGCTACCCACCTGGAGATGTTTGGAATTGCCAAACCTTCCATTTCTGGGTTAGTTCTTGTCACACGCGACAGCAGAATACAAGGAACTGAACGAACACGGGAGCGAGAAGGAGAAACAATGTAGGGATTTGGCAACACCGCGCAACGGCACGACAGTATGTTCTCCCTCCTGCGCCAGCTGTCAGAACACTTCTTTCAATATTAGGACTATAGTGATCGGAAGTGTTTACCTTTTGACAATGCGGAAAAAGGTATCGGCGAAACGCAGAGAATTTTCTCAGTTTACTTCTTCCACAGGATAAAACCTCAAAAAAATGATGTCACTCGTTGAAGATTTCAAGAGAAATTCGTATGTCGGAATTTTTGTTTTTTTACGTGCCAGAAGACGGAGTTGTCGTACTTAAAAAACTATCAGATGGCTCCGACCTCAATCAGTATTTAATGCTTCTCCTAGCAATAGATAAAGAAGCAAAACCATCTCCGTATTGCCCAAGAAGACACTTAAGGAAGTTTAATATAAAAGCTTCCACTATTCGTAGTTTCATCGGCACTTACAGCGGTAATGCCGTTATCCCTTTTCATCCTCTAATTATATTTGTACTCATTTCTGGATTGAGTGAATCTCAGAGCCATGATCTCTCCCTTCCTGATCAGGAATCAAACCCAGGTCCTTTCGAAAGGCTCAAAGGTACGGACACAAAATGCAATAGTGAAAGCTTGACCGATATGTAAATAAAACCGCATGGAATTTTCTCCATTTAATATTTCTAATATCAATATATGATCTGTACGTGGATTAATTCGGATCAACGCCTGTTTAACTTGGATAATCGATTCATATCGAAACTAATTTTAATCAGTTTTCTGGAACTGAAATGAAATGAAATGAAATGTCGTATGGCTTTTCGTGCCGGGATATCCCAGGACGGGTTCGGCTCGCCAGGTGCAGGTCTTTCTATTTGACTCCCGTAGGCGACCTGCGCGTCGTGAAGAGGATGAAATGATGATGAACACAACACATACACCCAGCCCCCGTGCCATTGGAATTAACCAATTAAGGTTAAAATCCCCGACCCGGCCGGGAACCGAACCCGGGATCCTCTGAACCGAAGGCCAGTACGCTGACCATTCAGCCAACGAGTCGGACTTTCTGGAACTTTGGAACTGTTTATGCTTGGTTCATGCAACGTTTCCTAACATGTACCAAATGAACACCCAGCGAGCTGGCCATACACTTAGGATCGCGCATCTGTGGGCTTACATTCGGGAGATAGTAGGTTGTTTTCCATGGTTTCCTATTTTCACGCTAGACAAATGCTGCGACTGTACGTTAATGAAGGCCGCGGCCGCTACCTTCCGAATCCTAGCCCTTTCCCACCTCTCCATTACCAAAACCTTCGATGAGTTACTGCGAAGTTAAACAAGTAACAAAGAAAAGAAGTAAATCCTCATTGCTCTTGAGTATTACTCTGAATGTAAGAGACAGAAATTCAGTAGAACAGTTCTGTAAGTGAGGTAAGTACATCCTGTTATAAAATATGGCAGGGCGGAAGCTTATAAATAATTCACAGTGGAGATGTATCTCGACAAGAGAGGGATCTGATTAGAAGGGGAACATGAGGGTGTCTGGACTGCTCATTTATTTAAGAGATATTTGTATCGAAATACGAGGGTGATTCAGTAAGAACAAGTAAGAAGACTTCTAACTGCGTAAATAGTTGCAACTTCAAAATATATACGTATAATACATAGCACGAACTTGGGCCAAGTTTTTTTGCATAAATGGTCGTCGTGCTAAGGCACATTCTTCGAAGTTAAACTCCTTTAATCAAGCTTGCTTAAGGGAACCGCGAAATGTCATAGGCACAAAAAACCTCAAATTTAATTTTTGAGCTTAAAAAATCTCCAATCTTTCCTGAAGAATTTGGGGTATCAACTATTGTGCTGAAGTTATACTTGAGGCAATAACATTAGGTTCAAACATAATTCTGTGCGCTGAATATCATTAAATGTCAGCTACCAGTCAAACATTCCTCACTGATTTTCAGTAAGTCATATTTTTTTAAATTTTGTGTACCTTTCTCTCTTAAACTATCACATCAATGTATTTGAAACTTGGTAGCCTCTTAGACACTATTCAGATCTGCTTGTCGAAGTAAATTTAATCAGATATCTTGATTAGTTCATGGAGGCCAGCTTGAAGAACACTGAAAGATTTACAGATAATTTCAGTTTTCAACTGGGATTTATTAAAAAAAACTTTCAACTCCTGTAAATAATAAGACAATAATTTTACTTTAGCAGCTCCAGAAAGATTAAAATATTATGCATGCAAAGTTTATTGCGTATGGTTTGTGTTTTTTCTCAGAAAAAGGTACATTAGTTGAGGGAATTTTTAACAATATTCCTAAAAGTAGTATTTTTATAATATTCTTTCTGACACAAAAGATTAAACATAGAAGCTGCATTTTCTCCTGAAATAATTATGAATGATGAATGTATTCTTAATGTATCAAAAGAGCAGTCAAGAAAATACCTCTTTTAGTTTCTGAAATATGTAACTACACATCGGCAGTTGTATTTTTCTATCCTTTCACGCTTCCTGGTTCCCTTAACTTTCTTTTTGGTTCCAATTCTTTAACACGTACATGATTCTAGAATATTTGAAAGATAAGGATATTATTGATTGACTCAGTTCGGCCTGTTCTTGTCGATCAGTACTACGAATATCTTCCCAACAACTTACGTAGGTTTTTATAACTTTTTTCACGATTTGATGTGCCTTTCAAAATAAAAATCTGACCTCACTACGTATCTCAATGTTTGACAATTTTTACTGTCAATTTCAGGTGCTGTTGCCACCTAATGGTCGTAAATGGTAATTGTGAAGGGTGTGTGGTATCATCAAGTGAGAAATGGATATGAAATAGATGGTGTTGTTTGAGTCGTCAGTCCACAGACTGGTTTGATGCAACCCTCCATGCCACCCTATCCTGTACTAACCTTTTCATTTCTACGTAACTACTGCATCCTGAATCTGCTCTAATCTGCTTGTCATATTCATACCTTGGTCTACCTCTACCGTTCTTACCACTTACACTTCCCTCAAAACCCAACAGCATAAGTCCTGGGTGTCTTAAGATGTCGCCCATCATTCTAATTTCTTCTTCCGATCAAATTTAGCCAAATCGATCTCTTCTCACCAATTCGATTCAGTATCTCTTCATTCTTAATTCGATCTATCCATCTCACCTTCGGCATTCTTCTGTAACGCCGCATTTGAAAATCTTCTATTCTCTTTCTTTCTGAGCAAGTTATCGTCCATGTTCCACTTCCATACAATGCCACACTCCAGAGGAAAGTCTTCAGAAATATCTCTCTGATCCCTACATCAATGTTCGAATTGAGGAAATTTATTTTCTTAAGAAAGGCCTTCTTTGCTTGTGCTAGTCTGCATTTTATGACATCATTACTTCAGTGGTCGAGTGTCGTCCTCCGAATTCCAAGGTGGTGGATTCAAACCCGGCAGAGGTAGTCGTATTTTTGGAGGGCGGAAAAAAGTCCATTCGACACTCCATGTCGTACGATGTCGACATGTAAAAAGTCTCTGGTGACACATTTGGTGTTTAGTTCTTTTTAGCAAGTTTTCAGTCCAGACCCTGAAGAGGTGGGGTGGGCCACCTAGTGGGTGTCGCCCTCTCCCTGCCCAGGAGGTGTTTACCCGATAAAATTCACTAAATCTCAGCCACTGACGCCCAAGAGAGTTCGGTTTGATCGGCCTGCCATCTAGTGGGCCTAGAGTAAAACGGAACGTCGAAATTGACGAGCAAACAGCCAGATGAAGTCAAATTAAAATATCTGCACACGGTAGCTGAGGCCATGTGATTATTATTATTATTATTATTATTATTATTATTATTATTATTATTATTATTATTATTATTATTATTATTATTATTATTATTACATCCATTTAAGAAGGCTCGGCTTGTGCTGGTAACATAATGCGCTAACTCGGCCTGTGTAAGGAGTCACCCTCTTGATTATGGAATACTCTACATATATCTACAATATTTACAAGAGAAATAATTACAATATATATATAATTATACAATAAATACGCACAGGTGAGGTCCCTAAACAACATTTTATCTCCCCAATTTGGGGATCTGTTATTCAGTATTACTGGAACTGCGGCCTGGAACTTCATGCTGTCAGAGGAAAAGTCGTTCCTAGAAACATTCTCACCATGTGACAGGTGCTCAGGAGGGTGCCTTTCTGTAGTTCTACGTATGTGTGATGATGCAGGTCTAGTGCGGACAGAGAGCTGTGCAAGCTTTTCGGAATAACATCAGTACATGATATTACTATTAGACCTTGACGACTGACTCTAGTATTCATAGGCGTTGTGCCGTATTTCTGTTGCCAGTTCTGTGTATTTTGATACTTTTGAGGCTATTGTTGTTTGCAGACTGGAGGTGTCTGGACAAGCAATTTCTATAAGGAATGCGGATCTTCTTGATTTATCGATTAGAATAATATCTGGCCCACTGTTGCTGAGCGTGACATCGGTTATGGACTTCTCAGTCAAATGGAAGCTTGTATGAAAACTTTTCGAGAACAGTGGGAGGTGTGTATTTCCAATATGCAGTTGATGACTGAAGAAATCCACATTTTACAGACAATTTCTGGTGAATGATTTTAGCTACCTGATCACGTCGGTGCATATAATAAGTGATGGCCAAGTGAGGACAGCCAGAGATGACGTGGAGTATGCTCTCTGTAGTTCTGGAACAGTGGCGGAAGTTGTCTGTGACAACTGCTGGATCATTCGTGATGGATCTAGGGTAGTTCTGTGTAGCAATTACTTGATCTTGGATGGCCATAACAGATCCTTCTGTTTCTGGGAAAATACCAGGCTAGGTCATCTAATCGTGCGACATAGGTTTGTCGACATGATCAAGGGTTATAAATAAGCACCACTATTCAGGCCGATCACATTGCCGCGCAAGATTCATTTGATTGCATCTTGGACTGAGAATTCCATCTCTCATCATATGCAGAACTTTATTTGGCTCAAGGAGCTACTTATATCCAGCTTGTATACATCTTTTTCTGCATCATCATAAACTATATTACATTTGGACCTCGTACAAGCTATATGTACCATCTGCGCCATTGTTGT
Organism: Anabrus simplex; assembly: GCF_040414725.1. NCBI lineage: Eukaryota > Metazoa > Arthropoda > Insecta > Orthoptera > Tettigoniidae > Anabrus > Anabrus simplex. The sequence continues at coordinate 62,990,955 of NC_090276.1, forward strand.
ACAAAGTAAATAATCAATTTCTTGGACAAAGGTGCAATTGAGCTATAGAATTCACTGGAAGCAATTCGTATATTGTACTCATACTGCCATGAAAATCTATACTCTTGATATTACGCAATATTTAATGTTCATGTGATATCTTAAACACCGTTGTAAAATCGATGTGATATATAATTTAACTATATTTTTAGCTTCACTGGCAACGTATGTACATTAAACTTGGACATTTTATCGACTATTTAAATCTAATTGATCGGTATCACGACATTTTAATCTCATTTAGCATTTCGTGTATTTAACCATATTTTACAATTAATATATTGCATTGTATATATAGTTCACTTCATTCATTTTATTACTTCACAAGAAGATATTGTTCAAGAACTTCGACATATAAGTATACTTTATTTAGACTGATGACCAAAAAGAGGGTTGCAACTAGTCCCTAGCAATGAAATATGATGTGAACGTAAGCATTGCAATTAATGTATAGTATTGAATAAAGCAATGCAAAGCAAAGTAACCTCCATACAGGCCATGAAGGCCCTTGGAGGAGTGGAAGGTAAAGACTTCCACCTTTTTTAACCTTTTGATGGGGTAGAGTGGTTATCTCTACGGCCGGCCGCCTTTGCCCCCAGGATTTAACCTGGCACTCATTTTTTTTTGTAGGCTGAGTGAACCCCAGGGCCATATACACCTCCGGAAGTGGAAGTCTCGTTTCTTAAATTTTACGACTTCCTGACGGGGATTCGAACCCACGTCCTTCCGGGAGAACCAAGCACGCCTTTACCGCCTCGGCCAGGCAACCCCTATAGTATTGAATAGGTGGAATAAAACATTCTGTTTAACTAAATTATATGCTGTCGACATGAGGCTGATCCAGTTCGTGGGTGTATTTCTCGTGAAGTGGTTTTTGCTTCCACGTGACCATATTAATCTCTTTTGTAGGCGGGGAAGAAACGGGCATTTCTGGCGACGATAGGTTCTTATTACAATTATTATTAGCCAGCCTTGTGATATAAAGGTCCGTCCATATCTTTTATTCCAAAACCCTGGGTTCGTTTGGCGGCCAGTTCAAGAATTTTAAATCTGGACTGAGGAATAGAACAACGTTCACTTGGTACGGGATTTTCTCAAGCTCTTAGTTACAGAAAGAAAGCGCACAGTGATAAGTTGGCGCTACTGACCTACTGTACATAGACGTACAGTGGTTGTCATGGTTACATTTGTATCAGTAAACTGATGATGCTGATTCCAGATGGACCTCCAACTCAAAAATAGATCCATGTTAAATTACTCCATTTCTTGAATTTGAAGCGATCGCAATCACCCGAAATAGGTAGTAAATTAATAACATTCTTCCGTCTAAATTATGGATTACCAAGGATCTTTCATGGATTCCTTGGATTTATTTGGGAGAGGTGTTTTCGACGTGTTGATTTCCGGTACTGCCAGAAATTTAAGAATGGCAGGAAGGCTGGTATGCGGTTGAAATGGTACATGCAGCTTACCTCCACTGGGGTTGTGCCTGGAAAGGGCTGCAGCACCTCAGGATGAGGAAACGAGTTCACTTTTTACCTGGTGGCTATATTAAGTCCGTTCGGCTTGTGAGCCACAGAGTAGGAATATTCAGCCTGGAGGCCACAACTCGCTCTACAGCAGCGTTGACACAGTGGCCTTACACTAGAATGGCGAGGAGTTAAGACGCCATCTTGTCCGTTCACGGCGTTCAGTGGCTATGCATACCTTCCAGGCGTTCTAAATAGTGATACGAACGAACTTCTGTCCCCAGCAGTTAAAAAGTCTCTTAAATTATCCTACCACATCCTTTCTACTAACCGGTCCCAACATACAAACGCCGTAAATGTTTTCCCCAGTAAATGGACAATGATGCCATCTCTTTAAGAGCCTCTAATCAACATATCACACTTGAAATCAGCTCACTAACTCGGCACTGCATGAGCCTGCCGTGACCACTGCAAACGGGTTGATGGTACGGGGCCATGCAGTGGGGTGGAGAGCGGGCAGGCAGATAAAACCTAACAAATGAAGGCTACCGTGCGATACTCTGGCCTGATACACAAGCCATTGTCGTTAAAAGGATATCTCAAAGCTTCATTTCATCAAACGCAGATAGGTTTCCTGTTATTGACTTTCCAGTTTTGAAATCATAAATTATAATCAGCTCGAAATAAGTTACGTCCGTTCCACTATACACCGCTCTTTGTGCTTATGATACAATAGAAAAACTAACCACTATAAACATCCCCTATGTAAATCTATTATATGATAATCGTCAGCGAACGATCTGAGAACGAATCAGTTACGGTTGAATTTAAATTAAGATATGAAGCCGTTGCCTAACTAAGTATATACTTGGTTATTATTTGTAGAGCATGCAACATAATTTAGTTTCCCCAGCTTGAATTCATTTTTGTTACAAATCCCTGTTAAGAATTCTGAGCATTATTGTAAATTTAAAAACGTAGTTAATAATTAGAGTAATGAAACTCAAGTAGTTGTGGTGAATGCATCTTGCAATGTAAATGTAGAAAATAGAACTCAGAGAATTAGTGTACGTGAAGTTTTATCTGATCCTGTAATGACAAAGAGAGGGGTCAAACAGATCAATATTATTACATTAAAAGTAAAATTTACCGGGCGAGTTGGCCGTGCGTGTAGAGGCGCGCGGCTGTGAGCTTGCATCCGGGAGATAGTAGGTTCGAATCCCACTATCGGCAGCCCTGAAAATGGTTTTCCGTGGTTTCCCATTTTCACACCAGGCAAATGCTGGGGCTGTACCTTAATTAAGGCCACGGCCGCTTCCTTCCAACTCCTAGGCCTTTCCTATCCCATCGTCGCCATAAGACCTATCTGTGTCGGTGCGACGTAAAGCCCCTAGCAAAAAAAAAAAGTAAAATTAGAAGTGAAAAAAGTAAAACAATGAGAAAAATCCTAGGAACGAGAATCAAATATGCAATACATTTTCCAAAACTAAATGCGTAAATATATAAAAGAATCTCCAACATTACAGACACAATGCGTATGCGTGGAGCAGTTAAAAAGAATGGATTCAAACATACTCACAGAATCTATACATTGTTAAGGAATAAAACCACTAGAAAAAATTGGTACAAATAGACAGTATGTTGGGTATTCAGCCTGAAGGCTGGTTTGATCCTCTGCAGCTCCGCCAACGCTGTCATAAATAGCCCAGGCGTCACTGAAGGGGCGTACTAGGGAAATGAGGAGTGAGGTAGTTTCCCGTTGCTTTCCTCAAATAGACAGAGACGAAATTAAGATAACGAAATCTACTGAACCGGGATGAAATCAGAAAAAAATCATACTCACACGGGGTTTTGAAGATGATGAGATAAAACTAACCGAAGTGTATGATCGCAGCAACGAAAACACACCCATTCAGTACGTATGAAGGAATATTGGAATAAAAGAAAAACGAAATAATTATTGGCTCCGCGTGGTCCTAAGTGACCCCAGAAGAAATGAGTATGTGTTAAGCCGAGACTCCGGAGATAAAAATATATTTTTACCTAATGCATGGATTTTCACGAAACTTTATGGGAATGTCACCTACATAAAAGTAGAGATATCACGAACATTTCTTTCATATACAATTAATAGCTTTTCCAAGAAATGTTTTTGTTTGAAATTTTTAATCCCATTTCTTAATGAAATTTAATTAACATGTTAATGTAAATTCGGAATTAAGTGGATAATACTTCTTTAAAAATCACTGCGTATCGATTGTTCTGTATATAATTTATATAAGGAGATATATCGTACTAAAGTTTGTGCAATTTTTACGTTTTAAGATTTTGGACTTAAAAATCCCTACTATTTGAAACAATTCTGCAATCAAAAATTCCAAACGCAGGTTTCTTCATATAGCTGTTATACATATACCATACAATTTTTTTACATTTAGCAGAATATTATGGGAGAAGAATGGGATTTAAATGTAAAACTACAATTGGCAAACAAAGCACTACTACAGTGATAAATTGTTTGAATTCAGCGGAATAACTTCGGGACAAGAAAAAAATTCAATCTTTTCTTTTTAGTCATAAAAAAGTCACCAAAATGAGTGTCACTGATAAGGCTATTTACGAATGATGTTTTACTGTATAGATTAGTACACGAGTTGCAGGACTGTGAGCGACTGCAGGGGGACTTAAACAATGTTGTGAGATGAGACGGACAGCAGACAATGGTGTGATGGTAAATGAGGTGAAAAGTCAAGTAGTAAGTTGTAAGTTTCACCACCCGAAAAAGTCCTCTCAGGTTTAGTTATTGCATCTATAGGGGTGATGGTACCTCATGGGGATCGCTGTAAGTACCTCGGCGTTAATATAAAAATTACCTCTATTGGGGTAATCATATTAACGGAGTTTTTAAGAAAGGTTACAGATCTCTTCCATAGTTATTTAAAAGAGTATTCACGGTCATTGTGGAATATCTGGAAACGCGAAAACTGATCCTCTGGCAAAAGCAGCGGTTACATCTAATTTGGAAATTACTTATGACAATACGTCACCTAGCTACGCTAGAAAAATCATAAAGAAGCACGTAATCCATCAATGGAACAAAATTTGGTCTTCTTGCACTAAAGGCCAAGTCATCATCATCATCATCATCTGTTTACCCTCCAGGTTCGGCTTTTCCCTCGGACTCAGCGACGGATCCCACCTCTACCGCCTCAAGGGCAGTGTCCTGGAGCTTCAGACTCTTGGTCGGGGGATACAACTGGGGAGAATGACCAGTACCTCGCCCAGGCGGCCTCACCTGCTATGCTGAACAGGGGCCTGGTGGAGGGATGGGAAGATTGGAATGGATAGGCAAGGAAGAGCGAAGGAAGCGGCCGTGGCCTTAAGTTAGGTACCATCCCGGCATGCGCCTGGAGGAGAAGTGGGAAACCACGGAAAACCACTTCCAGGATGGCTGAGGTGGGAATCGAACCCACCTCTACTCAGTTGACCTCCCGAGGCTAAGTGGACCCCGTTCCAGCCCTCGTACCACTTTTCAAATTTCGTGGCAGAGCCGGGAATCGAACCCGGACCTCCGGGGGTGGCAGCTAATCACACTAACCACTACACCACAGAGGCGGACAAAGGCCAAGTCACCAGAGAAATATTCTTCCCTGAGGTTTTCAACCACCTGCAAAGTAATGTGTTGGTGTCAAGCTTTGAAATTACTAAATTTTTGACTGGTCATGGCAAATTTGGTTATTATTTTCATCGATTTGGAATCAATCATCCTGATGGCTACGTGTGTGTTTGCGGATCCTCACAAACAATGGACCACCTACTGTTTGAATGGGATGCATTTGAAAGGGGAAGCCATGACTTGAACTCTCATTTGAATTATTGCAACATTGCATTATCAAAACCCCCGTATCATTTGTTTAAGAAGCCCTCCTGTTACAAATATTTTATTCTTGATGTTTGTATTTTTTTTTTCCTACGGATATTCTGAAACCCGTCTTGTTGGCTATTTCTTCCAAGAGATTGACTTTATTTTGTTGCACTTGTTAGGTTTTCTGACAATATAGCAAAATCGTCTGCAAATGCTAGGCAATTTATTTCAATGCCTTTGTTTTTCTCCCCAAAGTTACCGGCAAAATGTTATGTTATTTAAGCTTCTTTTAAGCTTTGTATTTATTTATTCACGAAGTCCAAGATACAGCTACACTGAGCAAATTTCACTTGTACTGTCAACAGACTAATTGACGAATGTACACTTTCATGATAAAAAATAACAAACATAACAAAAAATGACAAGATCAGGTACACAGCCAGCTAATGACTGTCCAAATCTAAAATCATGAGTCGCTTAGTGGGAAGTCAGGGATTTCCCTTTTATACAGGAAGATTATTTATTTATTTATTTATTTATTTATTTATTTATTTATTTATTTATTTATTTATTTATTTATTTATTTATTCTTTTCTTCCTTTCTTAATCCGTTTTAAGTCAAGGGTTGGTTTTCCCCTCGGACTGAGCGATAGATCCACCTCTACCGCATCAAGGGCAGTGTCCTCGGGCTTTGGAGTTAGAGTTGGGGATACATGTGGGGAGGAGGACCAGTACCTCACCCAGGCGGCCTCACCTGCTATGTTGAACAGGCGCCTTGTGGGGGGGGGATGGAAAGATCGGAAGGGATAGGTGCGGAAGAGGCAACGAAACAACCGGAGCTTTATGTTTGGTTCCTTCCCGGCATTTGCCTGGAGGAGAAGTGGAAAACCTCGGAAAACCACTTCGAGAATGGCTGAGGTGTGACTTGAACCCGCCCTCTACTCAGTTTACCCCCCGACACTGAATGGACCTCGTCACAGTCCTCATACCACTTTTCAAACTATTGGCAGATTTGGGAATCGAACCCGGGCCTTCGGGGATGGCAGCTAATCACACCGACCACTACACCACAGAGGCATACATTTATTTATTTATTTATTTATTTATTTATTTATTTATTTATTTATTTATTTATTTATTTATTTATTTATTTATTTATTTATTTATTTATTTATTTGTTTATCTAGAAGGTAACTAACATGCTTTAAAACTGACGTTTCTTATTGCCATGCGTCAGATTTCTACATACAGTAGTATTATCAACAATGGTTCCTTCGTAATTCATAGAATTGTTTTTATTTACTTTCGAGATTAGAGTTTCTAACAAATAATTATACAAACAACATAAACAATTTCATGGCGAGATTTTTTGTTAATTTGTTAGTAAGGGGAGACCTTTTCGCTCTGAGAGTACAAGATTTTAACGGGCAGTGGGCATGGCCTCCTTTAAACCGAAATGTAAGTTGCGAGCTCCTCTGACATGTGCGTGTGTGTGCGAGAGATGCTAATAAGAGCGTGTCAAAGCCGCCTGTGCCCTGTGGACAATTAGCGGGCCGTGTCACCGCCCTCCTGCCCACATTAAACATTCAACACTCGCCGGTTGAAAATGGTGCTCTCCGTCGTCGTACTGTTTTCATGCAGATTAGTGCAGATGTCTCGAACTGGGACATGCCATAGGTGAGAAAGCTAATCAAAAATTCCCTCTCTCTTAATCGTAATAAACAAAATGAAGTGTGTATATGGCCTAAAATGAAAGAGCACGTGTTCGAGTGCGCCTTGGGAAAATTAGAAGTTATTGAGAGCGCCATGAAAAACAGCGTAAGACGGATTAGTCAAGGTAGGAAGCGGGGGAAATATTCTCCTCACCAAATGTTTAACATATCGCGATTGACCTATCTGAGGCATTTGATAAGGTAGTTCATGGGAGACTACTGGAAGGAAAGAGTGCAGTTGGACTAAACTAAAGATTGACTGAATGGATGGCTATATTTCTAGAAAATAAAACTCAGAGTAATAGGAGAGGTGAAGCATTATTTGATCCTGTAATCATTAAGAGGAGAATTCCTCAAGACAGTATTATTGGACTTTTATGTTTCCTTATATATATATATATATACATGATGATGATATGAGTAATATCAGATATGATATGATATGAGATGATATGAGTAAAATAACTGGAAACAGAAATAAGGCTTTTTGCAAATAATGTTATACTGTATAGAGTAATAAATAAGTTACAAGATTGTGATCAATTGCAAAAAGACCTTGACAATGTTATGAAATGGATAGCAGGCAATGGTATGATGATAAACGGGGTAAAATGTCAGGTTGTGCGTTTCGCTAACAGCGTGAAAGTTCCTTAAGAGGATAACTTTAAGTACCTAGGTGTTACTTATGTTCTCCTCGCCAAATGTTTAACATACCGCGATTGACCTATGTAAGATATTTGATAGGGTATATTATAGGATACTACTGGCAAAAAAAGAGTGCAATTGGACTAAACGAAAGGTTGACTGAACGACTGGCTATGTTTCTAGAAAATAGAACTCAGACAGAGAATTAGATTAGGTGAAGCATTATGTAATCCTGTAGGGATTAGAAGGGGAATTCCTCAAGGGAGTCGGGCTCGAAACCACTGTGACCCGAATATCGTAGTTTGAGCAATGAAAAATGAAATGGCGTATGGCTTTTAGCGGCGGGAGTGTCCGAGGACATGTTCGGCTCACCAGGTGCAGGTCTTTTGATTTGACTCCAGTAGGCGACCTGCGCGTCGTGATGAGGATGAAATGATGATGAAGATGACAGATACACCCAGCCCCCGTGCCAGAGAAATTAACCAATGATGGTTACAATTCCCGACCCTACCGGGAATCGAACCCGGGACCCCTGTGACCAAAGGGCTAACCATTTAGCCATGAAGCCGGACAGTTTGAGCAATGGGCTGCTCTGATAGTGGTTTTCCGTGGTTCTATTTTCACACCAGGCAAATGCTGGGAGCTGTACTTTAAGAATGCCCATGTTGATAGCCACGTCGTCGTGGGTCAAGATGGCGGTATAAGCACTTCACATCAACTTATCCTTAAGAGATTATTTACACCGCTCTCGAATAGTGTTAAAGAGAGGTGGGAGGCGTATTAGGAAATTCGTTGACGTACTGAGTGCGGAGTGTGGGAAATGTGGAGAAGGTCTTTTTTATTCTGGTGGAACGGGAAGGAACACGGAAAGAGAAGAGTGTGACAAGATCTTCCGAGTGGTAATACCCATTTAAGATCCCGTACACGAAACTCAGGTCAGCTACCTGTCGCCTGATGTCCAGCAGTGACACATTTATTGCCCATAACACCTGCTGCGTGGACACATTTCTGCGCTTGGGGTTTCTTTTCCTAACAATTATATCAAGGAACGACACTGCTCTGTCTAACTGGTTAACATTGGAGGGGGGAGGCTGTAGTAGAAATCGGAGAGCAGTGGGATCAGAAATTTCTGTGAAGCGCTTGAGAATGCCTGGTAATTTCATAGCCTTGGCTGTATATGTTTCTATGTGGTTCTTGAATTGACTATGATTCAGAAAGGAATAAATATAAGCGAAAACTCACTACTGCATAATTGATTGTACTAATTTTTTTGCAAACAATGTACAATCATGATTCTTATTTTAATCGCAGGTTTCTGAATAAACACAGTTAAATATCAATATATAGGTTGCGAATGACATCGTATTACTGGCACTGAGGAGCTCCGGAACTTAGTCCGGGAAGTCACAGCGACATGCCGAAAAATATGTATGATCGGGAAGTTTTCTCTTTTTCTGCTACTTGTTTAACATCGCACTAACTCATCGGAGGATGGGAAAGAGATAGGAGTGGGAAGGATGCGGCCGTGGCCTTAATTAAGGCATTTGTCTAGAGTGAAAATGGGAAACCACGGAAAACTGTATTATGGGCTGCCAAGGTGGGATTCGAATACCCCAGCTCCCAAATGCAATCTAACGGCTACGCGACCCAAACAAAATAGCCAACTCTCTCGGTTCATGAGTATCATTTTTGAGAATAGACTCGTTTTCCTTTCGATTTATCAGAACTTTTATCTCCCGCGTGGGTGGAGTCAAAGGATACATTATCTGAAAACTATACATGTCGTAAGAGGCTACTAAAAGGGGAATAACTAAAGAATCAGTATTCGCTTTCTCGTCTTCTGCGCCCAAAAACATATCCTTCATTCGATGTTTATTTGTAGTGGAGAAAATGTACCGGTGGAAAGTTGTTGTTATTTTTATTATTTACTTTATACATTTACCCTCCAGGGTTGGTTTTTCCCTCGGACTCAGCGAGAGATCTCACGTCAAGCGCCTCAAGGGCAGTGTCCTGGAGCGTGAGCCTTTAGGTCGGGGTGAGACAAATGGGGAGGAGGACCAGTACCTTGCCCAAGTGGACTCACCTGCTATGCTGAACAGAGGTCTTGTTGGGGGATACACAAGGAAGAGGCCTTGGACTTAAGTTAGGTACCCCCGTCATTTGTCTGGAAAAGAAGATGGAAACCACTTTCAGGATGGCTGAGGTAGCAATCAAAACCCCCTATACTCAGCTGACATCCCGAGGCAGAGTGGACCCCGTTCACGCCCTCGTACCACTTTTGCAAATTTCTTGGCAGAGCCGTAAATCAAACCCGGGCCTTCCGGGGTGACAGCTAATCACACTAAGTAACCACTACATCACAGAGGCAGACTATTATAATTGTTATTATTTATTTATTTCTCCGTTAGGGTCTTCTAGGGACCACGTGACCATGTTTCATTCTCTGTTGTTCCTTCTTCTTCCTCCAATGCTCATTCATCTGCTCACTATCTCTCCTTTTCCTCTCCACGGACCATTTTGAACCTGTTTTCTTTGCCTCCCGACATTTTAATCCTTCCAATTAGACAATTTATTTATAAAAATTTCTCTGGTACTGCTTTTTCTCTTATGTTGTTTCTTTCAAAATCTTTCCTTACTTCACGAATTCAGGTTGTGGTTGACTTCTTGTTCCAAAGATATTTGAAGATCTATTTCGTTAATCTGTTGTCATCATTTCTGCATAAATGTGCAAAAAAGTATTTATTTATTTATTTATTTATTTATTTATTTATTTATTTATTTATTTATTTATTTATTTATTTATTTATTTATTTATTTATTTATTTATTTATTTTATTTTTAATCGAGGACTATTTCCCAAATGTGAAATCTTTCGTAAATACGTTGCTTGTCTAGATAAATTTATGCTACTGTGTTGATTTACAGATCCGCGGCCTCCTAGGTCGAGCCATATGTTGTTATAATGACGCGGAAGCTCATGGCCTACTGAATTGTGAATTGTTGTTTAGTGTCACACTAACGCCTAGCTCGCGTTAATGCAAAAGCACCATATATTAAAGGGTAGGACCTGCAGCAGAACAGTTTAAAATCATACAGAGTAACTTCCATCATAACACAGAGCGGGAGACAGCCAGGCATGGCCTGACAGCCAACAAGCGAACGCTGTTCCGCCATGACACGCTGTCTTGCAGGCCGTGGTCATCATGTTTCGTAATTATCCACTCCGGGATCAACCCGTCCACCGCTCGCGCGAGTTAATTTGTCCAGTCCACGGGACAGCATGCTCGCTTCTTTTTTTAATATATTCCAACAAGCGCTCTCTCTATTTTTTGTTGTTGTTATTTTGTTTTTTAATGTTTCCCTCCTCCCCTTTCATTTGAACTGCCATTTGGTTCAGCAGAACGAAGAGCATTTCAACCACATTTACAGAATGATATCGCTATAAGAATTATATTTGCCAGTGCAGCATATTTGACGTGTAAGTACGAAAAATCATTTCAGTAACAAGAGAATTTGGTGGTCAGAATGGGGACAATCCTAGACAATATCCATAACTTTGTTTGCGGAAAGCAGGCACTGACTGAATGTTGAAATAATTTCTTATTAGACAAATTAGGAGTCTCCATACTACCATCTCAATGTTGAACAGATCCTAGGGATATGAGCTACGAACTTTAGGTAAATAAAATATAATAACGTATGAGAATACATTATTTATTTATTACAGGTCCTAAATCTCATTTTACAACCGCATTGGATTTCAGAATAATAAATTATTATGTTAATAAAAACCACCTTTCCAGTACTCAATGTCCTTTATATTTAGGATGAAACCATTTAATTACAAGTAGGACATGTTTCGCCCAATCATAGTGAGCATCATCAGCTATAGAACACATTAACCATGGTGGGTCAGGGCCCTGATCCTGGTATATATAACGAAAAAATGTCTAATATACATTGATAAAATATGAATTTTAACAATTTAAAAATAATCAATAAGATTATATTATGTCTATTAAAACAAATTGGTCATTAAAATTGCTTAAAATGTAAACTGGAATGAATGACTTAAAATGTTATTATAGTATGTAGTGATTAGATGTTCGTATAAATCGACGACGTTTTATCATCAGTGAAGTTCGTTTTTCAACCATTATATGCGATTTTAATATTCTTCATCATGTTTATTTTTTAAAAACAACATCATATTTTATTACAAGAGCTCACCCTTATGTGAATAACTGTTTTTACCATAAACGGTCTAATGCAATTGAGCGAAGATATAATGGTCAACGATTTATACGAACATCTAATCACTACATACTATAATAACATTGCAAGTCATTCATTCCAGTTTAAGCAATTTTAATGATCAATTTGTTTTAATAGACATAATATAATCTTATTGATTATTTTTAAATTGTTAAAATTCATATTTTATCAATGTATATTAGAGATTTTTTCTTTATATATACCAGGATCAGGGCCCTGACCAACCATGGTTTATGTTATCTATAGCTGATGATGCTCACTATGATTGAGCGAAACATGTCTTACTTGTAATTAAATGGTTTTATCCTAAATATAAAGGACATTGAGTATTGGAAAGGTGGTTTTTATTAACATAATAATTTCTTATTCTTTATTTATTCCTAAAAATTGCAAACCTTTTCTTAATCATCGTTATCAGGACAACTAGATTAGCAGTTTTGCCTTTTTCTACCACTACGAGCGCTAATGTGAGTCAATGCAGAGTTTCACTTCATCCCTTATAACTACATTTGGTGTGGACATTGTTCGAAAAATCAAAACACGCTTGAGGGTATTGAACCAAGAAACACATTACAGAAAGAATTATGTAAATAAGTTAATTTTGATAGGATTTGAATAAACGAGTTAAGAAACAAACTATTATAGGCCGAAAGTGATTTTCAAAATTTGTTCTTTCAGTTTGATAGACCTATGCAAGACTCAAAATTTGAAACCTTTCCGGGCCCTTTAGCCCTTCAACTTTCGGCACAATTGAGGAAATTGCTAGTACATATTTTCAACATTAAAAAAGTGAGAAAATATTTTATAATTTAATATAAAAATACAGGAGCCATGCTGCTCTGAAGCATTCGTTGTCAAAATAGGTCAAATAACTCGTCTTCATATGCCTGTTGTAGTCATGTTGTTTCGCCTGCTTTTATAAACATTTAATAAGAAGCGCGTTATAGTTGATATAGTGTCCTAGAAGGCAATGCTATTTTTAATCGTAGTTCTTCTATATAGAATGGTTGTCTTGTGAGATCATAGGTTAGTCTCTAAGGAGCGTTTTTTTTGCCAGGTCGAGAAATTCTTTAAGATACATGACCTTCACTCTTTCTAGTGTAAGCTAGATTATCCTTCAATGGGCGTCCCCACATAATGTCTAAGCCGTGTGACATGATGGGGTTTGTTTGTACGTAGACTTTTTTTCTTAGCAACATGTAAGTGATTGTGAACGCTTTGTCATCTCTTGATATATTTGGAAATTGGGAAAGCTTAGAGAATCAAAGAATAGTATTCTTCCGAGATCAGAGGAAGTGTATACTGTCTGGCTTGACAGATAGCAATCAAACATTGCTGCATGTAGTAACATTACTAAGAACAAATATCAGACTGTTAATGAAAGTGTTAGTCACCTAGCAACCTGCTAAGTAGAGAATGTATTGAGGGTCAGGATAAGCTTTCGCCTGCAATTATTCGAATGATCATTTAATGATTTGATTTTATGATTACTCGAAGTTGGCTGAACTTAGAGACCTATCAATATCGCATGATTCACCAACGGGTAATTCCAGAAAGAATAAGAAAAAAAGAAGCAAATCGGTCAAGTTGAACAGACGGACGGATTTGCCAAAGCTGTTTTAGTAAACTCTCTTAATATATAGATTTCTTGAGTCTGGCAAACACCTGTTATGCCAAAAATTATGTGATCCAGCTGAGGGTTAAAAATCTTTCCCTTTCATCTCAATTTACACCAATCCTTTTCAAAATAGGTCATACTTCACCTAATCCTTTAATTACTTGTACTGGAACAGAAAAGAGAAGGGTTAAAAAAGAAATATAGGAATGAACTGCATTCTAATACCTTTTTATACCCAATTATTTAAACATTTATCTGACTGGAGTCTGAAGACTGCCTTCCCATCTTATTACAAGCACCACCCCGCCCCCATCCTCTGCACGGGCACGGGCCTTATTAATAACAAATGCGCGCTGCTATATGCTTTTGTCTTTCCTCTTCGCGTCTAATTAGTATTTCATGAATGCACCTTTACACACAGCTACAGAGACTTAATAGCCATGTTGAATTTTCTGAAAAGATGAAAATTAGCACCGGGAAGAAAGAAAATGGAATTTGTTAGCTGGGTCTCCCGCTCCTAGTAACACTCACAATGAGAGACGCAAATGTCTTGGGCTGCTACTGTGCTAATATTTGTTCAGAACAAGCCTTTTGAAATGCATTATAACGTGCGGGAGAATGCCGAGATATATATTAATATAACAAAGATTACGATAAACAGGATGTGGAGTGAAGTTTCTTGTCACAACGGCTCTTTGAAAAAGTCAATAAAATTCCTGCATTTATTGCAAAATTGCAAGAAAACATCTACTTCGTTAACATGGATACAATTTTGGGCTGAGATCTATTGGAAATTAGCAATCTACTTCGACTACTTATTAATTTACAAAATCATCACTCGTCCCTATTCCAATTATTTTAAGGGGGGAACCAACACCTTTGAACATAGAGAAATGGGGCCTATACCTTTTTACGCAGCAGTGGCACATTTTGACTATTGTGATGTTGTTTTGAATGATGTGAGGCCGCAATTTTTCTTAAGGCTACAGCGCGCTCAAAATGGACGTGTGATATATATATATGCAATTTAATAAAATATGACCACTGTGCCAAACCTAGTACTCTTAATATTTTATTCCTCAAATGGTCTTGTTATTCTATTCCCTGATATCGATGTCATATGTCTGTTGTTTGAATATGGTAACTGTTCCCTGACTTGACATCTACTTCCTCCCGGTTATGACAGATGGGGGCCTCATGACATCATTAATTTCCAAAGCATTTCTTTCTATCCTAACTTCGCTTTGTATGACCTCTATGAGAAAAGAATGGAAGTCTTGGAGAGGCAGAGCTATGAAATGTGTTTCGTGTCATTTAAATTGTACTTTAAAATATTTATACTTTTCCATACGTGGCTCTCTGTTTTGAGTCAACGTACAAGATCTACAATACTAGAGTATAACCGGACGCTGCTGTGATGTCATACTTGCAGACCTTTTGTGCTTTTATGCTTTTGAAATCAACTTTACTTGTGTCACTGATGTGTGCTTTTGATTTTTGTGTACAATCATTTGCCTGTTTTAACAATTGAAATTTCATGTGTGACGTCATCAAAACTTATTGGATGACCCTAGTAATTAAAAATTTTTGATTTTGAAAAATAAAAATGTGAAATATTTAATTATTTTACTACTTTCCTTGGCTTGCCACAGTTATGCTAGGCTAGTCTTCCTTGTGATCCCGGTTATGTTCTTTGTTTTTCATTTTTATTGTGGTGGATTAATTTTCACTTTTCTATTTACTTTATAATTTACTTGATGTTCCTACGTAGGGACAAAGAAAGGTAACACTGACCCGTTTTGATAGAGTTGTGTGTGATGTTGTTTGATTATGAAGATTTTTCATTTGAAATCTGTTTCTTTCTCTCCTACTGCGACGTCTTACTTCAGCTCATGTTGTGATGTGTGTTTATAACGCTAATTCCTTACAATTCATGTTCACTACCAGGGGTGATATGAATATGCTCCATAGCGTATTTCTGGTTTGATTATTGTAATGACTAGGTGAGCCTTGCCGTGTGTTGCGGCCACCCTGATTGTTTGATCTGGACTCTCAGTTCGAGATCGTGAGCCTTTGATTCAATTTTATCATGCTACTGCGGTTGTTATCGCGGTGTGTCTTGATTCTGCATTTTGTCTTGCCTGGCGCATCTGGTCTCTGCGTGTGCATCTGTGGGTGCATTGTATGGATGTTGGGTCTGTGTTTTTTTTTTGGTACCTTACGGATGTTACCTTCAGTTTTCTGTTATGGTTGTTTAGTTGATTACCTTGTCTCAGCTCCTGGCTGGTTTAGCCGTTTTATTTTTATATTTCGGGATCTTATTCTATGGCTTATATATCATCTTTGGCTATGTTTATTTCACTTCTGTAGCTATGGCAACGCCCCCTTTTTCATCCTCCCTCTAACCACTTTGTGTTCTGTGATTATTCTTTTTGACTGAAGTGCTTCTATTCCATTTTAAATTCTGAGAGAGGTTAGTCTTTGGAGATTGTTGATGTCTTGGGGATTAAAGTTTGGCCCAGTTTTTGTTCTGGAGTGGTTGCAATTACTTTTGGGGTATAATTGCCGATATATATATAATTAATCATATATTCTTTGATTGAGGTTCCATTTTCACGAAATAAATGTTTTGTGACAAATTCATAGTACCATTGGTTGGTATTGTTGAATCCATTAATGTTATCCTTCCCTACGTACCTAAAAATGAGATAAGTGAAGAAGTTAATGAGATTATCCTGAGGAAGTTAAATACTCCTATGCATTTAAAAGAAAATAGCCTCCAAGAATATGTATGTGAGTAACATTTTCCCTTATGTATCCTTTTGTTTGTTACGTGCCCATTTCATATCTGCTTCAGCCAATTTTATGATAATAAACCCCAATCTATTTTAACCTATTTCTGTCTTGGATTCTTGCCTTTTATGCTTTATTCATTTGTATAAGAGGCCCGGGTACAGTTCCTGACTGTCTTTCGCCAGTTTCGACTAGTACACGATTGATATCCTCGTTAGCAAAGGGTAGTGGGTGGACCACGTGTCACCATCTTTCCTAAAACTAGAGTGGTTGGCGACTCCACGTTCGTCGTAACCATCATACTTTGTCTCTCCTACATCGAGTTCTTACTACATCTTCCCCATCTTACTTTTCTTCGCGTTTCCATTACTTCTCAAATGTTCATGACAGACATACAGGGGTTAAAATATCCAACCTGCTCGTCATCCCTGACCATGGAATTGCCATATATATAACAACTCATTCTCCGTGTTTGCCGCACGAGAATGGAATCGTTTACCGGATGACGTCAGAGGAATACCAACTTCAGTGTCATTTAAAAGAGGGTTAAGAGGTGAGGCAGGATGCGAGTGAACTGTGCATTTCTGATCTTTCAGTGATCGTGCTACTACAGTATCATTACTAGCTATTATTATTATTATTATTATTATTATTATTATTATTATTATTATTATTATTATTATTTTCCGTTTCACCCACTTTGGAGTACGATAGATCTATCAATGGTTAGCGAGTCGTGTTTTCCTGTCCTCCCAGTACTTTTTCATCCTTTCAGATCTTGCCTTCCTCTCTTCTTCAGAAATTCTGTATAGCCGTTTGGGATTCACCCTGTCCTAAAAACTCTTTATTTTATCTTTGGTTATTTTCTTCGCGGATCCATCTACACGCATCTCTTCTGTAATTTGGAAATCTCTTGGGTCCTTCTCAGTTTCCTTAAACCAGTTCGGCTTGGTTTTCTTATTGCGGAAATAGTAGAAGGTGCTTTCAGTCATCCTTTTCTGGCCCATTCATGGAAGTGGCTATAGAAGTCAATTCTCCTTTTCCTTATTGTGTCGGAAATTCTTTCTGTTTTCCTATACAAGGTTTCATTGCTGATGTGTGAAAGTTCGTTATTATGGAATTTGGGGCCTAGAATTTTTCTTAGTATTTTCCTTTCCTTTATCACCAACTTTTCCATTGGACTACATGTAGTTATAGACAGTGTTTCTGCAGCATAAAGGGCTTCAGGCTTGACTACTGTATTATAATGTCTGATCTTGGAATTCCAGGAGAGGTATTTTTTGTTATAGGTGATTTTCGTAAGTTGGAAGGCTGTCATTAGTACTATTATTAATATTTTTATTATTATTGCTGTTGTATGCATGTCTCAATGGGTTAGACTTTTATATCTGTTATATTTTGATTGTGTTTAAGTTGGTTTACCTATTATTAATTACGGTAGTATTAATTATGACTCTAATATATACTAATTGGTTTAGTGTAAGAGAAGGCCCAGTGGCCTTAACTACGCCAATAAAGACATGTATCTATCTATAAATGGAAATTAATACTAACAGTAAACTTAGTATGACAAAAAACATTATTCCTTTACAATATGCCTACGTATTTATAATGCATATAAACCTATTTCATTATATGAAATTAATTATTCAAAATGTCAGTGTATCATGGCCAGTATTATGCCGTTTCACTGATAATTTCCAAACACGTGAATATTTTTCTATGATTCTTGTTTATTATAATTAGTAATGTTATAGCTACAATATATACCAGAATCAGTGAAGTCCATCAAGTATAAATATTGTTTCCAAGAAGTTATTTTCAGGTAGAATATTTTTCACTAATTTTCATTTCAAAATGTTTTTTTAACTTAAACAATGAGGCTGGGTCAAAATTTTTTGTATATCTTCCTTTCTCTATGATATATACAAGCATGTAAAATTTCATCTTAATATTTTACAAACTTTCAGAGTTATCAGGGAACGGTTCTGAAAAACAAAAGTTACGAGGAGCGAGCTTGGGTGAGAGGGCCTCACGATTTTGGTCATTACTCCGAAAGTATTGGAGATATTAACAGAATTGTCGCACTGTTATAAGGAGAAAAGTTCGATTTTAAATGAAACAATACACTAAAAAATCGCATTTTGGTCGGTCAAAGGTGTCGTTCTCCCCCCCCCCCCCCCTCCTTAAAACCAACAAGGGAAGGACATGAACTGGTTGATTACGGCTCTTACGTGATACATTCTGCACACACATTAAATGAACCAAGAACAACCCAACGTCCAAAACATTTCTTTCGGAAATTAACTTTTGCGACCTACAGAAAGCGTAAAATTTCTCACGTTTGAATTGGCGCGCTTGACCACGCAGTACTGCCCTTGAGGTGGTAGAGGTGACATCCCTCGTTGAGCCCGGGGGAAAGACCAACCCCGGAGGGTAAGCCGATTAAATAATAATAAATGAATATAAAAATATATTTTGGTAAAAGGAAAATAAAAATGTAAAAATGCCCGAATATGAACAATGAAAGGTAGGATAAGTGGTTGGCCAGGTCCGCGGAGAAGGAATAGCGCGGCCGCCTTATACCAGGAGGCCCCGGGTTCGAATCTAGGCCAGGTCAAGGATTTCTACGTAGATCTGACGGTTGGTTTGAGGTCCAATTAGCCTATGTGATTAGAATTGAGGAGCTATCTGACGATGATATAGCGGCCCCGGTCTAGAAAACCAAGAATAACGGCTGAAAGGATTGGTCGTGCTGACCACACGACACCTCGTAACAGGCAGGTCTACAGATTTAGCAGCGGTCCGAGGATGTTGAACCATGATATTTTTTAGGGACAAGCGCTTGCCCTAAGACTTAAAATCGAATAATGTGTAAAGTAGATATCAAACGGTTCTTAGATATAGTTATAATATATCATGTAGTCATAGGCAAACTGTAATTAGGACTATCTAATACGCATTTATGTCTAATAATAGACGAAAACACTCTTGCAATAGACAGTTCTCATGGTTGGTCCGTATTGAAGATACAAATTATGACATTTGTCTATATTCGTTAAAATTAAAAATTCAAATGAAAACTAAACAAAAAATTAAATGATAATTAAGAATTTGGAGATCATTGAGATAGTAACAGTCTTGATCAAAGATCGTAATCTTCTTTACTTTTACTTCTCTTTAATTCTTTCTTTCTTTTAATTTTCGCGAGTGTAGATAATATCAAATCTCAATACTCTTAGTGTGTAATGTGGCATTTTTAAAAATTATAATTGTAACATGTTAAGTTAAGATGTTTTTAATGTGTAACGTATTTTTCAGTGTAATCCTTGTATGATTAGATAATGTATTAGACGTTTGACCTTAAGGTTACCTACAGGCTGATGATGCCCTTAACAAGAGGGCGAAACATGTCCCTGGGAAATGTATATAGTATTAATGCAGATTTCACCCACATAGCATGTGGCTTGTATTGAATAGGTGGTGATAATAGAATAAATTACTTTTGTGATAATTTGCTTATATGAAAACACTCTTCCTAATTTCTGGTGATCCACGACTAGTGGAAGAGATTATTTATTCCATGAACAAAATACATTTCAGCTACAAAGTAATTCTTTTACTGTATAACAGGTGGAAGGTAGGGAATTCCATGAAGTTCAAAATCTTGTCGAGTTTCACATTCGGCTCAGGTAGCTCTCAACATACGAGCAGTTTGTACTGTACGTGTGTGTGTGTATACACATACATATAACACACATTTAATTGGACCAACAGTCAAGTCCAGCAAAACAAACGTAGTAGCAGCTATAAATTAACAATTGCTAATCTCACATCTTGCATGTCGTCATAACGAACTCTGCATATGTGTGGATGTCCGAGGGGAATTCTTTCTGCAGCAATACAAATATATTTAAAAAAGATTGAAATACATACTTCATAGCCATCACGACGGACGGACGTTGAGTTGGGTTTGTTCATTACGACTCTAGAGGGATCGCCACAAACACACACACACACACACACACAGACGAGTGAAATTCTCATCTCAAACCCACACACTCCGATGTCATTAACCGCAATGTTGAGAGTTATACAAAAAGACCGGAGGCTCTTGTAACATTCGTAACAACGAACGAACACTCAAAATGATAATGTTTGATTTTAGTACTTTAAAACTAAGAATGTTAGTTTGAAAAATTGATTATCAATAATTTAAGAAAGGGAATTTTTGTAAATTTCCGATGTTTTAACTGTTGAAAATATTTCCCCATACTAAGAAAACAGTAAAATTAAGCAATTTCCCCACTTGTGCCGAAAGGTGAAGGGATAAAGGACCTGAAAAGGACTCAAACCTTGAGTCTTGGATAGCTCCATCAAACTAAAAAAACAAATTTCTGAAATATCTTTCGCCCTAAATGCAGTTCTGAAAAAAACCTAAATCGCCTGTTTCCTTACTCGTTTTATTTTTTATTTAAATCCTAGTCAAATTAACTTATTTACATAAGTTTTTTTTATTATGTGTTGCTTGATTCAATACCGTCAGGCATTTCTTGTATTTTTCAAAAAATGTCCTCATCGAATATAGTTATAAGGGCTTAAGTGAAACTCTGCATTGACTCACATTAGCAATCGTAGTGGTAGAAAAAGACAAACTGCTAATCTAATCGAGCAGATAACGATGGTTAAATGAAGAATATATTCTTGTACTTTATTATATTTTATTTACCTAAATTCATAGCTCATATCCCTGGGATGTTTTCAACATTGTGTTGCTTGCCGGAAGGTTTAGAATACTGTGGATTTTTTAAATACAGATATGTGAATCTTATTACGTTTTATCCACAATTTTTGTGATACAGATGTTGAGATTTTTCCGGTAGTTTAGAGACTTTTTTCTTAAAAATTAGTTTCGCTAGACTGAAGAATCTGTGTTCTGGTCTTACAATTGTCTGGTAGTGTCGGATCTCAACTCCCCATGGTAATATTCTTTTCATTTGAATTAATCACATCCCCATACATTGTTTCTCACTATTCCTCATAACTAGACCCTTCTTCTGAATATTTGAAAGTACCGGGCGATTTGGCCGTGCGGTTAGATTCACGCAGCTGTGAGCTTGCATCTGAGAGATAGTGGGTTTGAATTCCACTGTCGGCAGCCCTGAAGATGGTTTTCCTTATTTTCCCATTTTCACACCAAGCAAATGCTGGGGGTGTAACTTAATTAAGGCCACGGCCGCATCCCTATCCTATCGTTACCATAAGACCTATGTGTGTCGGTGCGACGTAAAGTAAAGAGCAAAAAATATATATATTTGAAAGTTTCGACCTTTCGAACATCGCTCTGTGTTGTTTTCATCTTAAGTGGACTGACCACATATTTCGTGCTTTCAGTTGAGACTTTGGGGCCCTTATTTTTCCTGACTGATGAGTTCCTCAATCTGTTGCTTGGCTGATTCAGCGGACAATGCTCCGACTGCAAGTTCATCTGCAAAAGCCAGGCAATCTAGATGAAGTCTAATATTAGATCCTCTGAAAGTAAGTCCACTTTGAACTAAATACATATTATTCGTGATTCGGTGTTTGTTCATCCTCCGACTGTGTTGTGCCTTTCTCTCTTTTATCCAGAAGATACCCGTCTTCCTTCTTGGTTGTTTGTCGTGGAATCTAAGCATCCTCCTGCGAGATGTCCGGTCTTCTAAGTCTCTTTCTGCTCCTCCCATTTCCTGCAGATCTTTGTTGACTTGCATCTACCATTGTGAATTGGTCTTCCTCTTTAGCCAGTAAACGAAAAGCTGTTTGGTTAACCTGCAGGACGCATCCTCTAGACTTATGCATAAAATGCTAGACGTCTCTTCCAGGCCATGTTCGTGATATTTTCACAGTATTTGTACAGCTCATTGTATTCGCTCTCTTCCTTGACAATCTTCCTCGATATTTTTCTGTCCTGCATTTCGAACTTGTCCGTGAGTCACTCACTCCTGAATATTAGACATTCTGAAGCTTATACTTGTTTACAACGTTATTCCCATTTGTGGAGCACGATAGAAGTTAATTTAGTTGATGATTTCTTACTCTCCCAAAATCTCTTCATCTGGGCACTGAAAAGTTTCCTTCGTTCTTCAGTTCATTCGCCCAGGTATTCATTTTCTCACCAAAATTATGGTTGTCTACTGCCTTTTTGAACTGGAGTCGATCGTGAACATTTTCCAGCGGGATACCAATTTCCTGAAGATATTTTTCTATTTCGCTAAGCCAGTTGTTCTTGAGTTTCATCGAGAGAGCAAAGTTAAGAATACTTTTGATAATCATGTCATTGTTCATTCTGAGAATGTGGCCATGGAACTTTAATCGCCTTTTCTTGATGTGACGGTGATCTTTTCAGAATGCTGATAAAGCACCCGAGACTTCCGTTTCATTCAGATTCCCTCTGAGTAGACTGGACCACAGATTTCCCTCAATATTTTTCTCTCCTGTTTCTTTGTGACATTAATAAGTGATCTGCCTCCAATGATCAAGGTTTGATACTGAGTTCTGATGTCTTAATTTTGATTTTGTTATATCTCTTCCAGGTGAGTCTATATGCCTTCCGTAATTTTGAGATCCCTCCTTATTTCCTTCATGATTCAAGCCTGATGGCTGAATTGCTTCTCCTAAATACTTGAATGTATTCATTTGATTAATTTTACCGAATTTAGTCTTTAGAGGTTTCCCATCTAGATAACTGCAGATCCTTCCATTACTGAGTTTTTCATACGATATTTGGAGCCCAGTCTTAGCTGAAATTTCATGAAGTTATTCAAGAGCCTGAATAAATCATCTGCGAAGCCCAAATACTGCAGATGAGTATTATTATTATTATTATTATTATTATTATTATTATTATTATTATTATTATTATCATTATTATTATTATTATTATTATTTCCTGCGAACCGGCCAAACTTAGGACCACGCCAATACCACTTCACTTCCTTCTTATCATCCCTCCTTCCTTCCCCTTTCTCCACAGTGCCTCCATTCTTTCAGAATGTTGCACTCTTCTCTCTTCAGTCCATCTTCCCCCTCTGCGCTCTTTCTTTTCTTCCACAAGAACGTTTAGGTTGGAAAGTCTTTTCCTGAATTGGTCTCTATCACGACATTCTTAGTCTGCTTGGCATATCCCGCCTGGCTCTTCAAGTAGTATATTTTATTAAAAATGTGTTTATTTAACTTTGCTGGATCCATTCTGACCATGTGTCCATAGAATCGCAGCCGTCTTTTCCTTATTGTTGGTTCCAGGTCTTCTGTTCTTTTGTATATCTCCTTATTTGATCGTAATCTGTAGTTTCCCTCTACCACTCTTGGGCCGTAAATCCTCCTTAATATTCTCCTTTCAATCTTTATTAGTTTTTCCAGGTTCGATAGTGCTGCTGTTTCCACCCCATACAGAATCACTGGTTTTACCACAGAGTCGTAATGTCTTAGTTTGACATTGATGGAAAGATTATTTTTGTTGTAAATGGCTTTGGTGGCAGTGTCTAGCCTTTCCAGCGTAAGTCTCTTATTTTCCTTGGCTTCTTTATCCATCCCGTTGCTACTGATAATCTCACCCAGGTATTTAAACTGCTTTGTGACCTTCACTTCGCCATATTTCGTCTTCATTGTTCTCTTCACATAATTCCTGATCGTGCTTATCTTCTCTGTTTATGTGAAGGAGATATTTAAACCTGTTTTCTCGGCTATCTCCTGTAGTTCATTTATCTGTGTTACTGCTTCCTGTTCTTTCTCAGCGAAGAGTGCCAAATCATCAGCAAAGGCCAAACACTTGGGTTTGGCATGTTTATTTTTACTACCTATTATAGCACCTGAGTCATTATGTTTCCACAGGGTTTTCATGACCTTATCTAGAACCACGTTGAAGAGTGTTGGGGATAAGCTGTCACCCTATCTCAGATCTGTTTTTGTCTGGAATAGTTTGCTGATCTCTCCTTGAAATTTCACTTTGGATGTGGTGTTTGTTAGTGTTAACCTAAGTAAGTTGAGTGTTATGATCGATGCCATATTCTCTTAAAATTTCCATCAATGTGTCTCTATCTATTGAATCGTATGCTTTTTGAAAGTCAACGGAAGAGATGAAGATGTTCTTTGGTCGCGCATTGTAATATTTGATTATCATTTTTAGACTCAAGATATGATCCTGACAAGAGCACTCTCTCCTGAAGCTATTATTATTATTATTATTATTATTATTATTAAGCAACACGTTAGCTCATTGTCTCCACCTGCAGTGCCTTAAGAACTCTGTGCATTATTGTTTTTCCTTTGTTCCACGGAGGTACCATACATCAACAATTCTGTTTGAAGACGAGAGGACGAGTTGAAGCGATAATACAATTCTCATTATTCTCGCAGCGTGCTCATTATTTAACACACTTCCACGAGGGAGAAGGGATGCCGTCTTCGTTACCCTGGCATCCATTACACTGGAAAGACAGGGAACAAATTAAAAGGAATTACGAAATATTCCTTAAAATGAACAGCTTCAATGAGATTTTGAAGTCACTGTCACTTGAGTTAATAACACTAATATCCTAATGTAATACTTTCTGTTATTACAATTTCTGTCAAAGTTCAGCGTTTTAACAAATGAGGAATTGACATGGAGAAGGTGGTGTCATAAAATGTAAATTTTAGAAGAGAAAAAAATAGGCTTTCCAACATTCTGAAGCAGATCTTACTAAAAATAAATCATGTTAAGGAATAATCCATTTATCAGTTTAACACACATCATCATCATCATCATCATCATCATCATCATCATCATCATCATCACCACCATCATAGGTTGTTCTGGCATCCGGCAGGTCCAATCATGGCTGTGACCTCCATATCTCTCGATCTTATGCCATTTTCTTCACTTCTGCATAAACTTCCTGTCTTTTTCTAATGCTGTCTAATGACTGATATCGTCTCCTTCCTCTTCCTCATTTTCCTTTTATCATCCCTTCAATTGCTACTCGTAATAAAGTGTTGTGTCTTAGATTATGCCCTATCCAATTTTTCTTCCTATTTTGGATTACGGATATCATGCTCCTCTCTTCTCCCACTCTCTTCAGAACTTCCTCATTTGATATTTGATCTTCCCACTTTACCCCTTCAATTATTCTCCAAATCCACATTTCAAGTGCTTCTATTCTTCTCTGTTCTTCCTTCCTTAATGTCCATGTTTCTTGCTTGCTTGTTGTTTTAAGAGTCCTAACATCGAAGTTCATCGACCCTCTCCATGTTTCAGCTCCGTATAAAGCTATACTCCATATGTAACACCTTGCAAGTCTCTTCCTCAGATCTTTCTCTAGTGGGCCACAAAACAGTTTTTTCTTCTTGTTGAAGCTTTCCTTGGCTAAGGCAATTCGAGCTTTTATGTCTGTTATAGAGTGCAGGTCTTCAGTCACAATACTTCCAAGATACTTAAACTTATTCACCTGCTCAAAAACTTCTCCTCCTATCTTGATTTTCGCTCTTCTCCTTTGCCTCCAAGTATCATGAATTTTGTTTTCTTTTTGTTTATGCTCATTCCATACTCTTCACACTTTTTGTTTAATTCTCTCAGTATTTTGCGGAGGTCCTTCACATTTTCAGCTATTACTGCCATATCATCAGCAAATCTTATACATTCAGTTCTCTTACATCCAATGGTGACATCTCTTTTATCATCCAAGCATTCACAATAATTTCCTCCAAGTAAATATTGAACAAAGTTGGTGATACGCAACAACCCTGTCTAACACCTTTCCCCAGTCTGATTTCTTCTGTTAATTCTCCTCTTATTCTCACTCTTGCAGTTTGGTTGTAATATAATTCCTTGATCTGTCTTCCCTCTCTCCATTCTACTCCATGTTCTTTAAGTATCTCCAAGAGCTTATCCCACCTCACATTGTCAAATGCCTTCTCTAAGTCTAATTATGATTCAGGCACAAATTGTGTGATAAAATACATTGTGAGGAATCGCCGTCTAATCAGTTAGCCAGCTGACGTGTATACTTCGGGCAGAAATTTCACGATAAAACAACTTATATCTTTCATCGAAAAAGTTCAGCATAGCCAATAAGTAGCTCTTTAGCTTCGCTGATGGTCAGTCCCCTTATAAGTTCTGTTGACCGCGTGACATGACCGCCCTCTTTTGAGGATACTACGCTCCTTCCATGGTTCCAACTAGTTGAATGATTGCCTTGCCTTGACTGAGGGAAGCTCATTTCTTGAAATCCTTATTCAGGTCACAGTGCTAATATTAAGGCGTTGCGTATTCAAATATCTCTTGCTGTTCATGGTGAAGACACGAAAATCCGCAGGCGTCCTCATGATGACATAAAATGATCGGAAATGTGTAGCCTCTCTGATTATTTCCGCATCTTCTTCCGGAACCATTATTGACAACACGTAGAAACTATTTTTTAAAACAAAGAACTCATATGAATGTCATGTCAACATGCTGGGAATAACGACTTACCATTTTTAATGGAGTAGGTTTCGGAGGCATTCTGACAACTGAAGTATCACTATGGCGAACTACAGTAGCTATAAACAAGGTTTACACGCAGTTGACTGCCAACAAAAGGGAAAGGTTTTAGGCGTACCTAATTCCACCAGAGGCACGGGCCATCTCACTACCTTCTCCATGCCAAACATCGTGGACTTAACACAGGTTCCATCTTGCGCAAATCGTAGAAACTAATCTACTGTACCAGTTGGCTTACTACCTTTTACATACCATTGGCATGAGCGTTTACGACGTTTTTAAAACTTACACCACCATTCCAATGTTAACCTAGTCCCCGAGCTCGAATAATTAATTAAAAATTTAATATCCCTGAATTTTGCCAGAAATCGAACCCGGAGCTGCTCTGAATCGAAGACAAGTATGCAAACCATTTGGTCAAAGAGCCAGACAAATAAATAAATAAATAAATAAATAAATAAATAAATAAATAAATAAATAAATAAATAAATAAATAAATAAATAAATAAATAAATATTACTTTTATAGATCGTTATTTATTTATGTATTTAATCTCTTTACACTCCAGAGTTGGTTCTTCCCTCGGACTCAGGGAGGTATCCCACCTTTATCGCCTCAAGGAGAGTGTCCTGGAACCTGAGACATTCGATCGGGGATTCAACTGGTGAAGAGGATCCGTACTTGGAAGACTGGAAGGGATAGGCAAGGAAGTGGAAAGGAAGCGGCCGAGGATGGTTGAGGTGGAGATCGAACTCCCTCTACTCTCGAGGCTGAGTGCACCCCGTCCCACACCTCATACCACGTTTGAAATATCGTGGCAGAACCGGAAAATGAACCCAGACTTCCTGGGGTGTCAGTTAATCACACTAACCACTACACCACAGTGGCGGACTAATATAAAGTATGGTCTGGTTAGAAGCAAGACAATATACTATATCTGGGTGGATCAATGTATTCTATGGTGTCCTTACAAATACACTGTTACATTCGCAATTCCTAGGAACGAACACTGCCTTCTTGATGGCCTAAATTTGAGTTGTACATTTAGGAATGAAAATTGAAAGCGTTTGCTAGCAGGGGGCGGTGATCAAGGCCTTCATGAATCACGGAGCCGCTATGTCGTTAGCGGCTGACTTTCCGTGTGGGAACTAGACAGCCGGTGCGGGGCGGCGCACGCCCACTGGTAACAGCGTTCATTACCGGCTAAAGCTAACTAAAGACAGGTGCTCGAAGCTTCAGCCAACTTTCCCTTCCCGATGCGTTATAGGGCAAAGTTTTCTCAGACATGCAACCTTACAGTCTCGAGCGTCACATTTCTCTTGTTCTCAACAACTGAACAGGCTGTTAGCTTGAGGGCACAGATAATTTATTACTTGGGTGCATTTAGAGCATTAACGCACTAGCTGTTATTGAATGGCATTTTGTAACAATGAACCAAGCTTCAAAAATGTTTAAAGTAGAAGGATCAGTTCATAAAACGTCACTATGATAGGTGACATAATGCTCATGACGTCATCACAAAATGGTCGCCAAATAAGGGTATATTTTTGACAGTCGATAGTCAATTATTAATGTGGACAACATTCCTTAGCAGACAAAGTTCGGGACCTAATTCTAAGAAAAAAATAAAAGTAACCAATTTCCACAATTGTGCCGATAGTTGAAGGGCTAAAGGGCTTCAAAATGTTTCGAATGCTGAGTCTTAGGTAGCTCTATCAAACTCTTTAAAAAATCGAAAATCACTTCTGGCCTAAATGCAGTTCTGGAAAAACAGCCTAAAATCAATTGTTTCTTCACTCGTAGTGATAGAAAGAATAACTATTGAAAATGTTGGTGAATACATCTACCTTGGCCAACAAATCAACATGAAAGGAGATATAAGTCAAGAAATTTTCCCAAGAATCAAATTAGGATGGCAGGCATTTGGACGATATTCAACCGTCTTCAAATCGAACATGTCAGTAAACCTAAAGTTCATGACCAATGAATTCTCCCTGTCATGACCTCTGCCTGTGAGACCTGGACAATGAATGAGTTCACTTGGGTTTATCAGAAGAGATAGAAAGAGGGCGCATGACATAAGAGCAGTCACAAATGTCGTTTCCATCATAACGAGAATTTCAACCTCGAAGTGGCAATGGGCAGTACATGTGGCCCGAAGAAGGGATGACAGATGGACCAAGGTTGTTCTCGAATGGAGCCCAAGAGATAAATTGAGACCGCGACGAAGGCCACTGGATCGCTGGGACTAATACATCCGTAAAATCGCGGAGTTAATTGGCAAAACATCGCTCAAGATCACTGGAAGTGGAAGCAACTCCTAAATATCTAAGTTTCAGACTTCAAGAGGCCACATCAATTATTGATAGAACTGGCTAATTGTGATTGTGATTGATTCTTTTTTATTGAAATCCTAGCCAAATTAATTTATTTACGTAATTCATTCTGTAATGGGTTCCCTGGTTTAATACTTTCAGGCGTTTATTCTATATTTTTGAAAAATATCCACACCGAATATAGTTATAAGGGCTTAAGTGAAACCCGGCATTGACTCACATTAGCACTCGTAGTGGAAGAAAAAGGAAAACTGCTCAATCTGATCGACCGGATAACGATGTTAACGAAAGGACTGTAATTTTTAGGAATGAATATATTCTCATAATTTAATATGTTTTATTTACCTAAAATTCGCAGCTCATATCCCTAGGATGTTTTCAATATTGAGTTGCTTGCCCTTAGGTCTTCAACTGCGGACTTTTTACGTCCCACTATCTACTGTTACGGTTTTTGGAGATGCCGAAGTGCCGAAATTATGTCCCTCAGGATTTCTTTAACGTGTCAGTAAATCTACAGACACTAGGCTGATGTATTTGAGCAGATACCACGGGACTAAGCCAAGATCGACCCCGTCAACTTTAGACCAGAAGGCCAGCGCTCTACCTCCTGAGCTATCCTGACAGCACATGTATCAAACTAATTCTCGAAAACATGCAGACAGAATTCCCTACATACGAAGGTTGAAAAAATGGGGAATTTCTCTCTCTTACCGAAATGTTATCTTATACACATTTTTTTCTTTGTGATAGCTGAAGACATGTCTTTTTAGTTTTGACTCCGTTAATTTCAAACTCTCAGGTTCTCCATTCAATTTTTTAGTGAATAGATTTATAAACTACATGAAAAATACACAGTTGTAGCTCTTCAGCCAAGCAACTCAGTGTTGATAACATCCTAGCGATATGAGGTACGAATATTAGGTAAATAAAATATAATAATGTATGAGAATATATTATTTATTGCTAAAAACTACAATCCTTTTCTTAAGCATCGTTACACGGTCAATTAGATTAGTAGTTTGCCTTTTTTTCTACATCTACGAGCGCTAATGTGAGTGAATGCATTGTTTCACTTAAGCACTACTACGAGCGCTATTGTGAGTCAATGCATTGTTTCACTTAAGCACCACTACGAGCGCTAATGTGAGTCAATGCATTGTTTCACTTAAGCACTACTACGAGCGGTATTGTGAGTCAATGCATTGTTTCACTCAAGCACCACTACGAGCGCTAATGTGAGTGAATGCATTGTTTCACTTAAGCACCACTACGAGCGCTAATGTGAGTCAATGCATTGTTTCACTTAAGCACCACTACGAGCGCTAATGTGAGTCAATGCATTGTTTCACTTAAGCACCACTACGAGCGCTAATGTGAGTCAATGCATTGTTTCACTTAAGCACCACTACGAGCGCTAATGTGAGTCAATGCATTGTTTCACTTAAGCACCACTACGAGCGCTAATGTGAGTCAATGCATTGTTTCACTTAAGCACTACTACGAGCGGTATTGTGAGTCAATGCATTGTTTCACTCAAGCACCACTACGAGCGCTAATGTGAGTGAATGCAGAGATTTACTTAAGCCCTTATAATTACATGCGGTGTGGACATTTTCCAAAATATCAAAAAAGCGCCTGAGGGTATCAAACTAAGGAACACATTACATAAAGAATTATGTAAATACGTTCATTTCGATAGGATTTAAATTAAAAATAACACGAGTAAAGAAACAAGCAATTTTAGGCCGGAAGTGATTTGTGAAATTTGTTTCTTTCTTCTTGTGATTGAGCTATCCAAGGCTCACAATTTCAAACCTTTCTGGCCCTTTATCCCTTCAACTTTCGGCACAATTGATGTAAATGCTTAATTTTATGTTTTTCGTACTTTGTCTGTTAAGAAATCTCTTCAATATTAAAATAAAAAATGTTGTTTCTGTTTTTTAGAATTCCCGTTATGATCACAATAGAATTATATTCATGTAAAGGTTTCAATAGTCTTCTTTTACTGTTTGATTCGGTAAGAAGGAACAATCGGATAATAATTATAATACATTGTGTATATATGAATGTAACAAAATGATTTTGTTAAATAGTTAAAAAAAGATCTAATGACAAATACTGAAAGAGACAGAAATATAAGATGTATAATTTGTAATTGTTCGATACTACAGTCTGGCAAAACTAATTTTGAATAAATTTATGAACTGTCTGAAAGAGAAACATACGGTGAAAGAATTATACTTGAAGAAAACAGAAACAACACTCAAGATTTTTTAAATAGTGAAAAAGAAATCTAAAGACAAAATCTAATGACCAATACCTGAAAGAGAAAAAATTTAAGATATATAATTTGTAATTTTTAATTTCTAGTCTGTCAAAACCGATTTTGAATAAATTTATAAACTGCCTGAAAAATAGACTGTTCGAAGGACATAGTAGATGGTTTTTCATCAGGAAGTCCTTCATTCGAATTCCAGTAAATTGAAGTGTGAGTTTTGGAGTGAAAAATCACGTACCTGTGGAAGAAATTTTACGTAAACATTTTTAGATTTCACGTTATGATCACAATATACGAAAGGCGTATTATATTATTTTACACTTTATTTTATCTACCCAAATCAAGTACATTACACATCAGTTTTTTTATTTATTATTTGCTTTACGTCGCACCGACACGGATAGGTCTTATGGCGACGATGAGGGAGGAAGGGGCTAGGAGTGGGAAGGAAGCGGCCGTGGCCTTAATTAAGGTACAGCCCCAGCATTTGCCTGGTGTGAAAATGGGAAACACAGAAAACCATCTTCAGGGCTGCCGACAGTGGGGTTCGAACCCACGATCTCCCGAATACTGGATACTGGTCGCACTTAAGCGACTGCAGCTATCGAGCTCGGTTTACACACCAGTTGTTACGTCCATCTTCTCAACATAATCTCCTTGTAACTGTATGCACTTTTGCCATCGATGTGTCAGTCTCTCCAGACCTTCCTAAAACCATTTTTTGGGAGTGCTACGTACCCATGCCTTGACAGCTGTGTCCAGTTCTGCAAAATACGCAAAACGGCGACCACGCAGAGGTTTATCCATGTTTCCGAACAGGTGATAATCACTTGGTGCCAAGTCGGGAGAGTATGGTGGGTGTGGCAGCACCGTGAATCCCATTTGATCAATGGCAGCGGTGGTCTCTCGGCTAGTGTGGAGCCAGGTATTGTCATGTTGCAGAAGCACACCTTTAACCCATTTTTCTGCCCGGTTAGTTTGAATGACACGACCTAAGCGCTTAAGGGTTGCCACATAAGGTATACTGTTAATTGTGGCCCCAAATTCCAGCCAGTCAATGAGGATGATTCCCTTTGTGTCCCAGAACACTGTCGCCATTTGCTTGCCAAATGATGGCACTCTTCGACATTTCTTTGGCGATGGACTGCCCCTATGCTTCCATTGCATCGATCGTTGTTTCGTCTGTGGCTCATAATAATGGACCCATGTCTCATCACCAGTCACATGCCTAGCCATGAAGTCGACTGGATCATGATCATGGTGTTGCAAAAGTTCTCTGCACACGTCCACACGCCTCTGCTTTTCGTCTGCAGACAAGAGTCTAGGCACCCACGTGGATGAAACCTTCCTCAACTGTAAGTGGTCATGCACGATCCGCTGCAGGGTGTTTCGGCTAATTCCCGTTGTGCCTCCATTTCCGTAAATGTGATACATTTGTTTCCTTGGATGGCCTGTTCGATCCGGGCAATGTTGGCTGGTGTTGACACTGTCACATTCCTTCCGGACTGGTACCCTTGTCCACTGATGTGCGCCCTGTTTCCCAATC
Organism: Anabrus simplex; assembly: GCF_040414725.1. Taxonomy (NCBI): domain Eukaryota; kingdom Metazoa; phylum Arthropoda; class Insecta; order Orthoptera; family Tettigoniidae; genus Anabrus; species Anabrus simplex. The sequence continues at coordinate 63,024,029 of NC_090276.1, forward strand.
TTCCACGCAGTTGTAAACTGTTTTCCTTGACGGCGCATGTTCTCCACAGACTGCCACCAAGTGCCAATTAATTTCTGCAGTGGAGGAACCAAATCGTATAGCGCTGTCCCTGACGGTTGATATCCAAGTTCTTCGCTCCTACGCTGACAGTGTTGTTATGAGATGACTATGACCCTACCAAACAGCGGAACAAGACACTAGTTACACGTCACCACCTTCAAAAGTGAAATGTGAACCATACCGGGACGTATAAGAAGTAAAGTGTAAAACAATATAGTAGGCTCGTCGTAATTATATTCATGTAAGGGCTTCAATATTGCTTTTCTTAAACGTATTTGGTAGCTGACCATATCTGATGTACCTTACGCTTATGCTAGAGAGAACCCACTATCAGTAACACTCCAGACAGGACAATGACTTATGATACAACTTCGAGCTTAAACTCCTAACTATAGCATGTATCACGAACTAAACATGCTCCCATTGCGAAGGCATGCCTTCCTTGTCTGTTTCTCAGCTGGATCAATGTGCCATTTGCCTTTCTAGGAATTTGTTGCGAGTTTTTACTAGAAAAGGAATGTGGCATGTTTCTAGACGTTCAGAGTGAATTTATAATCCATCTAACTGGAGTTGATTGTCCCTAAGTTGTTTGTTGCAAAACGAAGTGATACGAGGGTTGAGGCATAAGTCATGATATATTTTTTCACACGAACGCGGCATCTACCAGACAAATAGAAATAGAAATAGCATAAAGTGCTGTGTAATGTATGAGTAGGTTTACTAGGTACAGGATATAAAACGATGAAATTGTCAGCCATGAAATCCTTGTGCTACGTGATGTTTATTCTCAGTGAGTTCATTAATATTTATGGTAAACCCTCAAAATGGTCCTCTACATTGTCCACAACACGTTGTCAAACATGCAGGAGATGTCGGACACCATCACCTCTCCAGTTGTGTGAATTTTGCAGTCTCATGTTTCGCAGCTCTGGCTATATCCTCTTGTGTCCCAGACCATCTCCCACACAATGGTTCTTTCACTTTGGGGATGAGGTAAAAATCGCACGGAGATATGTTCGTTGGGTATGGAGCATGTTCCACTACTTCCCGTCCTACTTCTGCACGGAGCCTGACTCGCTACTGCAGTCCCATCGCCCTGGGCGTGGTACCGCCATCTCGTGCTGTGTTCATGTACTATGAGTGTCATACTTTCCAAGACATATGCACATTGCATGGTAGCACCGTTGAAAGGTGAGGAAAAAATTATTCCCATGATTTATGCCCCATCTCTAGTATTTTATCTTTGTCTTTAAAAGAATCAACCAGTCACAACTGATCTGCATTTAGGGCAGTCATTCAGGTTGCAGATTCCCTATCTCTTGTTTTCCTATCCATTTCTTAAACGATTGCAAATAAATTTATTAAACATCTCCCTTGGTAAGTTATCCCAATCCCTAACTCCCCTTCCTACAAATGAATTTTTGCCCCAATTTGTCTCATTGAATTCCAACTTTCTCTTCATATTTTGATCTTTCCTACTAGTAAAGATACCGCTCAAACTAATTCGTCTACTAATGTCATTCCACGCCATCTCTCCACTGACAGCTCGGAACATACCACTTCGGTTCGTCTCCTTTCTCCCAAGTCTTCCCAGTCCAAACTTTGCAACATTTTTGTAACGCTACTCTTTTGTCGGAAATTTATTACCTTACTCATTGTTTCACAAATCTGATACTAGAAATAATATTTTTTTAATACCCGCTCTGAGGCCGATGGGTAGAGATCATGGCTCTCACCGGGAGGATATAGTTTCGATTCCCAACCAGATCTGGGATTATTACCAAGACCTGATGGTTGGCATGAGGACCGCTGAGTTATCTGAGAACATTTCAGAAGGTATCTGATGGTAAGATGGCCACCCCGCGATAGAAAGCGAGGAATAATGACCGAAGGGATTCATTACGCTGTAAACGCATCTCCTCGTAACCTGTAAGCTTTCAAGCCTGTCTGTCGCTTTGAGGGGAGCCCCTTTGGTGCGATTTGTGATTTATTTGTATACCTTTATATATAAAGGAAGAAGGGCGATAGGAATGGAACAGAAGACGTTTCTTTGTTGTACGTCGCATGGACAAAAACAGGTCTTATGACGTCTATGGGATATGACAGGACTAGTACTGGGAAGGAAGCGACTGTGATCTTAATTCAAGTACAGCCCCACTCAGCATTTTCCTGGTATGTAAATAGGAAATCATGGAAAACCATCTTCATAGCTGCCGACAGTGAAGTTCAAACCCACTCTCCCAAGAGTGTAAGCTCGATGTTAAGTGACTCAAACCGCGTTGCAAACTTGATCACTAAAGAAGGATGGAAGTGGCCTCAAGACTATGACATGGAACTTACAAAGTAAAAGTCATTTTAATTCATACCAAATACGAGCATGAATATACGGAGGTCGGTACAGATGGCCTCCTCGCGGTAGAAACCTTGACAAGGTTGACGCATCAGGTATCTGATAAAACAAAAACAAATTCCTTAGAAAAGGTTTGGATTGAATGAAGTCTCTATAGGAACAACGTGCCCTCTGCTTGAAACATAAAGAGCAGGAACCTAGAGAGCATGGTACACAAGATGCTGACACTTCCAGAAAAAAAGGGGAAACCCAACCACTGAGACTGCGGGTAGTACACAAAAAGGGGAAGTTTCAATGACGTCACAACCTAAAATACACGATATTTCAGTGACAGAATGGTTATGGTGTAAGAAAATTCTGCACCAAAATTCGGGTGCGAATTTTAACCGGAAGGTCTCGAAATCGAGGCTGGAAACATCACTACACACCGTGGCCTGCCAGCTGCAATGGATATTAGGTATGTGCGGTGTAAGTTCATAATGGAAACTTGTCTCTCAGGATGTGCATTGTAATTTTATAACCGTAAATCCTTCGTGTGTAGGTAACTTCATATTGGTAACTTGATGACTTTTCCGGCAAGGTGAGCGGTGTTAGTGTTTGGAAACAAATTCTCTGCCAGACCATGACGTGTGAGTTTATAATGTTAATATCTCTGTAAGACTATGTGGTCTAGGTTCACAATTATTACCTCAATGCTAAGGCGTGCTGACAGAGTGTGCGGTTATCATAACTTCGCTGTCGAGGGTACGGTATTGTATTATAATGGTAACGTTTGGATTAAATACGGATTCACAACTTTCCTATAACTTTTTTAAGTGCTGTAAATTCGTAATAACGTCCGACTCGTTGGCTGAATGGTCAGCGTACAGATCTTCGGTTCAGAGGGTCCCGTGTTCGATTCCCGTCCGCGTTGGGTATTTTAACCATGATTGGTTAATTCCAATGGCTCGGGGGCTGGGTGTGCGTGGCGTTTTGAGTATTAGAAATCATCCTAGGTAGGGCCCTCATCTTCACAGACATTCAGGTCACCTAATAGGTCGTCTACGAGAAAAAGACCCGCACCAGGCCTCTCCGGAGGCCATACGCCATTATTGTTATTAATTCGTAATAACAACATTTCGTCAGAGTTCAGTTTGGTATCATAACTTCATTATCAGAGTATACGGTATCACACTGTAATGGTGATTTCTCTGTGAGATTGTGCGGCGTCAGTTTGTTATCATAAATTCGCTCTCAGAGTGTAAGTTGTCACATTGTATTCTCAGTCAGAGTGTCTGGCATCAGTTTATTATCATAACAGCGCTCTCAGAGTGTAAGGTATAACATTGTAATGGTGACCACTCTGTCAGACTGTGCGGTGCCCGTTTGTAGTCATAAATTCGCTGCGAGGGTATATGGTATCACATTGTAATGGTGACTTCTCTGTCAGAGTGTGCGGTGTCAGTTTGTAGTCATAACTTGTTGTCAGGCCGTAGGGTACTACGTTGTAATCGTGACTTTTCTGTCAGAGTTTGCGGTGTTAGTTTGTTACTATAACTTCGCTGTCTAGTGTAAGGTATCACATTGTAATGGTGACTTTTCTGTCAGAGTGTGCGATGTCAGTTTGTAGTCATAACTTCGCTGTCAGACCGTACGGTACCACATTGTTATGGCGAATTTTCTGTCAGAGTGTGCGGTGTCAGTTTGTATTCACAACTTCTCTGCCAGCGTGTGGGGTGTAAGTTTGCAGTGATAACTTTCCAGTCACAATGTACTACAAACATGAGTGTAGCTAACTAGTGTGCATGCTTGGTATTGACAAATCTGTTCGCTCGCTGCTTCCTGCATCTTTAATGGACGTTTAAAGTGACGACACGCGCGCGCACCTCACAGTTCGAACCCCGCCCACATCAAATTGTCATTCTTTTTATTCCTCCACCCCTACTCTCTTTACCACCACAAATATACACACACACACACAATAACCCCTTCTCGGTTACATTAATACATCTCATAATTCAGGAGAGAAAATAATGTCATTCTGAACCCAGCAAAGAAAACCGCACTCTCAAAATTGGAAGATGTGCAATACGGGGAGAGCCACGAGGTACTCATCATTATAAAAATATTAAACTGTATGACGGTTTACAATATATTTGATTTTAATAAATTAGGCAGGAAACAAAGCATTGGTGGTCTTGTGTAGACATTCCCAGTGAAAAATGAAAACTACACATAATTTTTGAGAGTACATACAGAAATTAAATGGATAATAGTTACTCAAAGAAGCAGAAATTCATAAGGGAGTGAGGCAAGGCTGCAGTTTGTCCCCATCTTTTCAATGTTTACATAGAATAGGCAGTAAATGAAATCAAACAGGAATTTGGAAAGGGAATCACAATCCAAGGAGAGGAAATCAAAACCTTGAGACTTGCCGATGATATTGTTATTTTATCCGAGACTGGAGAAGATCTCGAGAATATGCTGAATGGTAGGGACGAAGTCTTGGGTAAGGAGTACAAAATGAAAATAAATAAGTCGAAAACAAAAGTAATGGATTGCAATCGAACGAAGGCAGGTGATGCAGGAAATATTAGATTAGGAAATGAAGTCTTAAAGGAAGTAGATGAATATTGTTACTTGGGTAGTAAAATAACTAACGATGGCAGAAGTAAGGAAGACATAAAATACAGACTAGCACAAGCAAGGAAGAGCTTTCTTAAGAAAAGAAATTTGCTCACTCCAAACATTGATACAGGAATTAGAAAGATGTTTTTGAAGATTTTCGCGTGGAGCGTGGCATTGTATGAAAGTGAAACACGGACGATAACTAGCCCAGAAAGAAAGAGAATAGAAGCTTTTGAAATGTGGTGTTACAGAAGAATGCTAAAGGTGAGATGGATAGATCGAATTACGAATGAAGAGGAGATCGATTTGGCTAAATTTCACGAGAAGAAGTGATAGAATCATAGGCCACATCTTAAGACACACAGGACTTTTTCAGTTGTTTTTTGAAGGAAGTGTAGGTGGTAAGAATAGTAGGGGTAGACCAAGGTATGAATATGACAAGCAGAATAGAACAGATGAATGATGCAGTAGTTGCATAGAAATGAAAAGGTTAGTACAAGATAGGGTGGCATGGAGAGCTGCATCAAACCATTCTATGGACGGATGACTCAAACAACAACAGCAAAATCTCCTAAATATTAAGTTCTAGACACCGAGTTAAAATTCATAAGTTAATGACTAATATTTAAACATATTAAAACTGACGCTGTTTTTTGAAAGTAGCATAAAATAATAAGTACTGTATTTCTTCTCTAATCAGTCAAAAGATACAGTGTTACTACTTCTGTTTCTTTCCATTTCTTCATCTTCCACGATAGCAGCCAGTAAGAAAGCCGCCTCTTCAACTGGACGGTATCATGCATCACTTGACCAGGCGCCAAATATAGATTTCGTGATATTTACACAAATACAAAGTTATTTTTATTAATTCATCGTTCCTTTGAAATGTAAAGAAGATGAAGATGGATCAGAATGAAGATAAAAATAGGAATTACCTTTTCAAGTTATAACAATTAATGATATCTTAAATACTCCTATATTGTCATAATCTCAGATAATGGCGCTTGGTTATTCGGTGCTGTATTGCATTTCATTTATGTTTTATGTTTTGTATCACTTGACGAACCAACAAAATTTTGACAAATAACAAAACTGTCATTTACTAATTCAATTTGACTTTTAAAAATAATTGCAGAGTAGAATATGGTACCTTTTAACAAAATTTCACGGCTCATTTAACTATAGGATTATACTCTGTGAAATACTGTATCGTATGTTATATTGATCATATTCGTCTACAGACCTCTTTCAAAAATGCCTGCTATTTTACGACTAAATAGAGCATAAGATTTTATACATTAGAATTACGCCATGCATTGCTCATGAAAAATGACCCAAACCAATACTATGTATAATAACAGCATGGACTCAGAATGGCGGTCAGTCATTTGATGCAAAACTTCAATTTAGTGATCGCGGGGTTGGTGCTCGGTCAAAATAAATTTATTGAGAAGCTATGTTGAGAATAAAAGTCCAAACTATAAACTGTATATAGTTTACAACTTTATCTACCAGACTGAGCAATAGTCTAAAAAATATTGGCACTTGAGCAAGCCCCGCAAATAGATTTCGAGACATTTACACAAACGCAAAATTCTTTGTATTAATTCATAGAATTCATATTTTCTTTGAAATGAAAATGAAAATAAAAACATGAATTTTTTGTTAATGTATAAAAATTAGTGATGTTTTAAACATAATTTCGTAATTTGAGAGAATAGCGTTTCGTCGTTTGATTCTTTATTGTGCATTATTTATTTTTCGTTTTTTGTCTTACATCACTTGACTTACCAACAACACTTGTCATTTAGTGATTCTATTTGACTTTAAAAATTCAGTACAGTTTAGAATGTGGTACTTTTAAACTAATTGCATAGGATTGTATTCTGCCAAGTACTGTTATACTGATCTCCTAGAGACCTCTTTCAAAAATGCCTGCAATTTCACGACTAAATAGAACAGAAGGTTGTAAACATTAGAATTACAACATAAATTGTTCATATAAAGTGTCCCAAAACTATATTCTACATAATATAAACCTATAAATGTCGCTTATAGTTACTTCATCAAAAATTCATTTACCATATTCATTTGTTTACGGCACATTTCTGTAACAGAGTTGCACTCCAATTACAAAAGACATTACAAAATATAGTATTATGATATATAATGCAAAACAGAAAAAAGATCATGCAAAAGTAACAGCAGATTTTGAAAAATTATAATAAACAAATTTAGAAAAAAATGACAAAAAATAGGTTTAAAAGTTGTTATATAAAGATCAGGATTAGATATTGCGGCAATTGCTGGCTCCTGATTACATAAGTAGGAAGAAATAAATATTTATGTGCAGGCACACACAAAATTATATCCCAAATTTTATAGAAACTGAATTCCATTTGTATTATTGACAAAAGAGATAGTGTAATTTGTGAAGTTAATATTTGTGATAGTGAATTTGTGAAGATAGTTTAAGTATATTCACTAAGGAAAATCAATAGACATTTTTTGAAGTCTGTTAGGGACATTGAGAGATCTATGTCGTGGTTTTTGAATAAATTATTAAACCTACTATACACCCTTACTAATGGCGAATTTAGAACAGAAGTCCGAAAATTGACTATATAAAGTTCGCACCTTTGAGTACCAGATTGAGCAATAATCGAAAAAGAATAGTTTTATTGTTTGAACAAGTGATGCTTACCACCTGCAGCTGTCTTGCAACAGCTACATAGCATTGTATTTCTGTCATAGCGCACCATAGCTTGGCGTTGCTTAGCCTAGTGTAGCTTAGTTTAGTTTAATTCCAAGCAGAAAGTAGTATGTGGAATATGTTATGGAAATCGCTAACTGAATGCTAACTTTGTGTATCCCTAAACCTTCGTGCAGCATGTATATAGCGTGCACTGTGGCAAGCCTCTCCATGGACACGCGAACCCTTGTGTGTGTCATAAGCACCCCCCTCCCTCTCATTATCTGCCCTGACACACGACAAGAAGCTTTCCCTATCACCTGGCAGCACACCACCACTCAAGTGGCCGCTGATAGAAAACAGGAAGTCCGACTTGTATAGCCTTCCTTCCTGGCTTCCGACAAGGGAAACACCTGTTATAGGGTGAAACCACGCGAACATTACTGCCTTCTTCAATAGGGCAACAAGTGTGGAGCTTTTATTCACATAAAGGGAAATGAAGTGCAGTTATGTGGAAAAGTACAGCAGGTATGGATCTGAAAATCTAATCTAATCTAATTCTTATTTCTATTTGCTGATCAGAGAGTACCTAGAAAAGTTCTCAGTTCGATTAGTTCCACAGCCAGGTCTTTTATTTCATCCCATATTTTCCAGTTTCCATTTGGTCTTTCTTGCATTCAGCCTCAAGCTCATGGCGTTGCTGGCTTCAGTGACAACATTAAGTAGTTCCTCTAGATCCTGGAGATTGGTTGCAAGCAGGGCAGGGTCATCGGCATACCTGATGTTATTTATGATGACTGCGTTAACTACAACACCTTGAGTCTTTCCGTAAAGAGTATCTCAAAAAATCTTTTGTAAATAGGTATTGAAAGAATACAGCCTTTCTGAAAATCCTTTCATAATTGACACTTCTTCCAAGAAACGGCCATCAACTCTTATGCCAGCACTCTGGTTTCAGTAGAGAATACTAATAATAGGGGTCTCCCGCTAATCGAGTTCCTCTTCTTCTTGCACTGCCTTCTCCATTACTGAAACATTACAATCACAACGAAGTCTGTACGACGTTCAGCTGTCCTCATCAGTTCCTCAGACAAGAGTATTTCCTTCGACCTGTACGTCCATCAGTTTTACCCTTCATGACATAATTTTAGTAGGTTGTACTTTTCATCCCTCATAATATGCTGTTCGTAGGCTGTCTTTCTTTTCTTGATTGTACACATCAACATTCGTTCCATCCTCATGCGCCTGAGTCCAAATATCCGTTACATCATTCGGAATATCCATATTTCTAAGGCATTTATTCTCCTAATGGTATTACATTTCAGAGTCCATGTTGCAGCGCCGTAAGAAAGAACTAAATATATATAGCATCTGACGAAGTTGTAACTTGTCTTCAGACTGAAGCTTCTGTCACACAGTAGTTTCCTTCATTTTCAGAGCACGAGTCATTTCTATTCGTACACGGATCTCTAAATCCCGGCCTAGATCCTCAGTAATCCAGCTGCCAAGGTACTTAAACTTCCGCACGTGTTCAACTGGTTCCTAATTCTAGAATAAATGCACATGACTTTGTTATGGCGGACTGTATCGAAAGTTTTCTCGTAGTCGATGAAACAAGCAAAAACGTCGACATTGACATCCCGGCACTGTTGGATCAACACCTGCAGACTGAATAATGACTCTCTAGTACCAAAGACGTATCTGAAATTGAACTGTGAGGTTCTGATATTCTCCCCACATTTATGATAAACATGCGTATGAAATCCTTGAAAACAATGAAGAAAATTTTTATGCCGAAATTGCTAGCCTAATATATTCTGAATTTAGTTCCAGAAAGATTTGGTAGAATTCAGTATCTAAGTGCACTTAAAAATTTAAATTCCTAACACATGCGCGTCAGGTTTCAAGCCCCCTTTTCCATGCGTTTCTATTTTTCATCATCGCTGAATCATTTACGTCTGTTTAATCAGGCAATTGACGTAACACACTGAGGATTATTGAAGAAGGCTGTGAAGCATGGCGATCACCGCGGAAGGTTTATTTTGGTTTGAGAGATACATTGGGAGATTGCGTGTTGAGAAACTCAATTGTCATAATCTAGACTTTCAGTTTTCCATGACAAAGGTGCATTTTTCTCTGGAACTACTAAAGATATCAATCTGAAACTTAGTAGAAAGGCAGGCTAAACTTTGTTACAAATTTTTCTGCAAGGAAATTATAAAATATGCAGTTTTATGGACTTCAGAGTTTCATGTATAGAGTCTCTCATATCAGCTCACACCGAACGCACAGTGTTTGTACTCTGCGCTACGGCAGCTGCCTCAGCCGAATCTACGTCCCGTGATAGGCTCGAATCTTACATTCCCTGATGATACGATAAATAGTCTGGTATGGAGCTCCACAGTCACAGTCTGGATTAGGTAGCTTTTTCCACCTATGGAGAGCGGCTCTGCACCGGCCATGTTCAGGGCAGTCCAGGTCTTGCGTGATAGGTGGGATCCGCTTGAAAGTCTGGGACGTGAGAAGAAGGTATGCAGGCGCACATCTGTTGCTGCTTCCCATCGACCTTTCCACTCATCAAGAGATTTAAAATCCTTAGCATCCATGTCAGCAGCATCACGCAGAGTTGGATGGCGTGATTTTAGTCTATTTAGATTCAAAAGTGGCAGGTCACTATTCACGGGTAGACCAGGATTTCTCAAGATCTTGGGGAATTCCTTCATAAGGGCATTAGATCGGCGTAGATCAGGTGGCATTATACCAGTTGGCAGTGGAAGCCAATGAACTGGAGTAGATGTGATTGCGCCAGATATGATGCGAATTGTGCTATTAAGCTGGGTGTCAACAAGCGTTGTATGATGACTGTTCATCCAAACAGGTGCTCAGAACTCAGCACTTGAATACACCAAATCCAGGGCTGAAGATCGTAAGGTGGTTGCTGAAGATCCCCATATAGTTCCACACAGTTTATGAAGGATGTTATTTCGAGACTTCAACTTTTGTGCTAAGTTCAGGAGGTGTTGTTTAAAGGATAGTGTACGGTCCAAAATGACACCAAGGTATTTTGGGTTCCAATTATGACGAAGAATTCTCCCTCTGAAACTAACATTCGGTTTCACGTTCTCCAAACGATTATTTAAATGAAAGCAAGACACTTCTGTTTTACTCGCACTGGGTTGAAGTCTCCATATTTTGAAGTAGTTTTCCAGTAAAGACAGCTATTTGGTCAGAATCTCCTCAGTCATCTCCATTACATGATCTTGTACAAATAGTGCCAAGTCGTCGGCATAGTGGAATTTTCTGGATGAAGTGTCACGAAGGTCAGAGAGATGCAAGTTGAACACTAATGGTGAGCGAACTGATCCTTGGGGCAATCCGTTGTTCTTCCTCCTCTCCTTCCTTATCTTGCTTCCAGTGATTATTTGGAACTCCTGATCACTTAACATGTTGTTAACCAGTTGAGCCATCGTTCTGCATGGTATGATACGAAGAAATTTGTAGATAAGGCCTTTTCTCCGTACAGCGTCAAAGGCAGCAGAATGAACAACAAATACTACATAAGTTTTCAGCTTCATTTGATATCCTGCCTCAATGAAGGACATAAGGGACAATACTTGGTCACTGCAGCTACGTCCTGGTCTGACGCCTGGTTGTTCAACTAGAGTATACTCTAGGATTGCGCTACTTATTTTGTTATATATCAACCGTTCAAAAAGTTCGTAGCAGCATCTAAGAAGGGCGATGGGTCGATAGCTTTCTACCTTGTTGCTTGGTTAGCGAGTTTCAAAATATAAATTATCTTTGCCTTTTTGAACTCCAATGAAGTTTGACCGGTCAGCACGATGTCAGCGAAGATATCTGCCAGCCATTTCTTAGAATATCCTCCCAAATGTATCAGGAATTCTTGACGGATGCCATCGAAACCAGGTGACTTAAAATGTTTGAGGACCTTCAGTCTCATGTCAATGTCTAAAACTGTCAAGGGACGTGCATATTCAGATGAGGGAGATGTCTTCTTTTTCAGACCACGAAGCTGTCGTCTAATATGTTTGGTATGTTTCTTGTCAGGAGGCACTCTTTATGTGGTAATTATGTGGGAAGCAATTTGGTCAGGTGTTACTCCTGAAGGCTTTCTGCATACTGATCCACTTCCTCCCAATCTCCTCAGAAGGCTCCATGCTTCTCTGTTTGAATGGGTAAAGTCCATACTTTCAACAGTATCTGTCCACTTATGCCTTCGATATAAGTCTAAGCTGGTCAAAAGTTTCTGTAACTATCTCTTGGTCACTACTTTGCTGGAATTGTTTGTACAGTGTTTCACTTTCATCACTCCATCCTGGGATATATTCTTTTCGGTATCCTCTTGGCATACATTTTAGCTGTTGTTGTTACTGCACCAATGAACCGATGATAGTTCTTATGAGATAGAGGGATCCAGCGAATGCACTTATCCAGTTCCCTCGAAAACTTTGCCTAGTCAGCTTTCTGGAAGTTCCATCGAGCGTGTGGAGTTGATCGCATGACAGGGACCGTGCAACCAATTTGTATTATTACAGGTCTGTGCTGGCTGTGGAGGAAGGCATCTATCAATTTTCTTGTGGCATTGATCGGAAAGCCTCTATCATTGCAGGTAACAAAACATAAGTTAGGATTTGAATCCTTGCCCCAAGCAGTTGACCTGAAAGTACCTTAATCTTTGGCATCGAACACTAGATGAAGATTGTTCACTTCAGCCCTTTCTGCGAGCATGCTTCCATTTTCATCACTGCCAGAGTATTCCCAACATTCATGGTGGCTGTTGAAGTCCCCTATATAAATTGCAGGATGTTCTGGAGTTTGTAAGACAAAATCGGGCCAGGGTGTCTTGGGCGGCTTATAAACATTTGCGATAGTGATATCATGCACTTGTATGACAACCGTATGTATATCTTCCTTCACATTCACAGAAATTAATGAAGCTTCATTTAAGTTGTTCCGAACATACGTAACAATACCATATACCTCGTGATAAGTTGCACCAAGAGCAGTATATCTGGGAATTTGACCTCTGCTTCGGAATGCTTCTTCACTGGAAGCATGCGTTTCCTGAATGGCGACAATATCGATGTTATTGTCCAACAGGAATTTCGACAGATAGTCACACTTTGCCTTGCTAATGCTCTCGACATTCAGTTGTAGGAGTCTGATAGATGGACCAATGTTTCTCGTTTATGAGTTCTGAGAAGAGCTGTTTCTATTATTTCGTTGATATGTTTGATGTGTCATTGCCAGGAGATCCTGTGGATAGTCTGGCTGCCTGTTCTCGCTGTTGCTCAGTTAACACCACCCAGGAGGCACGTGTAGGCCAATTAGAGATTAAGCCTACGGACGGGAGCAACTCTACAGGTTCTCTATCAGTCTTCTTTCTTTCCAATCTACTCCTTTTTTCTTCAGTATGTCCATTAATTTCTCCCACTGTCAAAGGCTTTTTCAAGATCAATAAAAACCATAAACACCAATCTTCCTTCTTCAAAATATCTTTCTACAGTGGTTCATAATAACCCATAGTATCTCTTGGCCCATTTCCTTTCCTAAATCCATACTGCTCTTTCATAATGAATTCCTCTAACTTACTGCCTAATCTCCGACTTAGCACCGTAAGCAGTACTTTTGTTGTATGGAAAATGAGACCTATAGTCCTGTGATCTTCAAATTTAACAGCATTACTCTTCTTTGCTATAGAGACTATAATTGTAGCGTGAAAGTCATCAGGCCATAATCCTCTCTCGTATATCGGAATAGCTCTTACAGGCATTAAATAATCAAGGTCTTATAAGTCACTAAAATGAATTACAAAATCCAAGACGTCACAGTTGCTGAGGAAAAGGTACAGCAGTATGACTAAAATTAAAATTTAAAAATATATTTTGAATTTTTTATCTAAATTAACTGGTTAATGTTTATAGCTAAGAACAAAATATTTTAAATCAATGTGCAAAGTTTCATGATCCTAACTCAAACTGTGTCCGATTTAAAGATAATTTAAATAAACATTGAATTTCCGTTCACGTCTCCCCTTAATGTTATGAAAGTTGATTTGAGCCAGTAGCGAGGAATGGAACCATCGTGTTTGAAGGTCCTAAAATTCTGAACGGTACTGTACGATCAAATGATTAACAGCCACGTAAACTACTTTGTAATATGAGTATAAAGAATTGAAAATCTGTTCCACTCAGACTACTAAATTCTACTTTTTTTAACATAAAAAGGAGAAGTTTGTGATTTATTGCTGGTTGTAATAAATATATGTTTACTTATACATCAAGAGGTGCGTGTAGTTTGCTCTTGAATTATTGAAGACTCCTTTCGCTGATGACACACATTTAACTGTGTGGCGTGATTCCTCCCAAATGCACCCCTGAATAGTTAATACACGTGTGAAAGTCGTGCAGTGGTAAGGCTCCTTCTCCATTCTAGAGCACATATGATATTACGATCTTGTAGAAACTGAGATGCCATCTTTACAACCCCAGAAATCAATAGCAACAGGGGAATATCATCCGTGATTTAAAATTTACTTTATAAAGATTACTGTTGTAGTTACCCATGTTGTACGTTGATTTCCACTCCTTGATGTGCCTATTGTACTCCGATCTATTATTAATGGCTGAAATCTTCCGGAATGTTATATAATTAAATTTACCATGTGTAATAAATGAACATTGTAGATGTTGTTTTATTATTTGTTAAAAACATTTAACCTCTTTACTTATGTATTTACTAGCTGATGTACCCATACTTCGCTACGAAATTCTCAGAAAGACTGTCCTAGCGGTTTTCCCAACTGAGGTCAACATAGATCATTACAATGACGTCAGTAGGAATGTAGCGAGTATCATATAAAATACTCGATCAAATGAAAAACTGTATATTTTTTCACTTTTAACGAACAGTACTAAGATGCCGATCTAACAGTCTAAAGTTCCAGTGCTGGAATGACCAAGCTGCAGACAGCCGCGAACACTCCTCAGTCATTAATCCGTTAAATTTGCACACTGCTCATTCTAATCAATGCCTCAGGATGGGGACTGAATAGCTAGAATGCGATGATAAACCAGCGTGTTACGTACCAGCAGTATTAGAAAATGTATGAACCAGAGGAATGACATGATAAAGAAGAAACTTATCTAACTCTCCAGATATTTCCCACCAATATTCAGGCAGGTTGTTATACTCGGTACTCAGCAGTAATCTCATCTATCTAAGATGAGTGGCAACTGAAGACACAAAGCACATCACAACAAACAACGGTCAATGTAATGTTATTGTTGATCAATGTTATGAACTTTCTATATTGTAGGCCTTCACATTTAGTTTTCTTTCGCCTCTGTGATATTAGGGTTTCTTATAAAATAATTTATACCGTGGCTGTAGTTCCTTATTCTCCGACTTCATATACCGATTTGCTCGTGGCTCGGCGTTGATATGGACTTAGCAACAAAAATTCAAATTCATGAATATCTCTGTGATTATAGCGTGAATAAAATTATTTATGGCCTAGATTATAACGACTTATTCCCCCACTACATATAGTGATTTTCATTAAATTATCTTCAGCCGTTTACTCGTGATCCGCGAACATACAGACAGACAGACAGACAGACAGACAGACAGACAGACAGACAGCAAGACAGGCACACAGACAGACAGACAGACAGACAGACAGACAGACAGACAGACAGACAGACAGACAGACAGACATAAATTAGGGAAAGTTAAAAAGTGCGTTTCCTTGTTACTGTAGATATGAAGATATAGAAATAAAATTATTTTTAAATTCTGAGCAATGAACGGACAAAACACATATTATATTATATTATGTTGTATTATATTATATTATATTATAATTATTTATTTATTTATTTATTTATTTATTTATTTATTTTTATTTATTTATTTATTTATTTATTTATTTATTTATTTATTTATTTATTTATTTATTTATTTGTGAAACCAAAACAACGAGATGCCGAATTACAGAGTTCCGTAATGAAAATAATATTTACAATGGAGTAGCACAATGCAAACTTAGAAAATAAACTTGCAGTTTCCCGCTGGCTCCGCCCGCAATGTATGGTGTTGTTCGTTACTATCCTCACGGATGTGAGGAAATAAAGCACATGATCTGCTGTGGTAATAGAATGTAATATTATATCAACAAAACACTTAAAAATACATCGTACAAAGAAACTGAATTAAACGTTCCTTGGAACAACACTACGCGTCGAACTGTTAAAAAGTCCTTCAAAGATCTTCGTCATGGAGACAAATGTACTCATAACTTTTCTCAGAGTCTACTAATTTAAGTAGTTATTACCTCAAAAGAAAGCGCTTGATCCACTAAGTGTTTTTAGACCAAAACGAACTGCGTACCTTAATTAGAACGAAAGATATGATTGCTTCAAAGAGACAAAAATTGAAAAAATCAAATAATTTGAGGAAGGCGGAAGTTAAGTGATTTATAGTACCTGATGACAAATCTGTGCATGAATACCTTTCAGTTAAAAGAATGAAAGAAATCGACCGGATAGAATGGCCGGACTGACTGACTTTAGTTTTCATAATTTTTTTAATATATAGATGAAAGTGCAATGAAGAAAGTTCATGTCATGATAAAAGTTGCGGAAGAAATGAAAAACTACGAAAATAACTTTAGAGACACAACTATTAAAAATAAAATATAGAACATAAAGAAAAGAACGAGGAAAATTAAAGATTGAACGTAAAACGATGAGAATAACTTATAGCTAGGCACAGTAAGATAAGTACAGATATGACACATAAATAGCGACATGGTGCAGTAAACAATAAATAAATATTACATAATGTAAATAGAGGGGACAGCAATGCGAAGAGAAAAACGAAATATGAAGGAAATGAGCTAGGTTAAGTTAATGAAGAATAGATTAAAGAAGGCATTGGAAGAAGAAACGTTCAAGTTTCTGTCGGGAGATAAGATTTAAGGAAGGCTGGAATGCGGATAAATGCAGTTCTTTCAACAACAGAGAGGCAGAAATACAGAACATGAAGGGGTGTATTTATCGTGGTTTTGCGAGTTGGGATATGTAGGGAAAAGAAGGATGCAGGTTAAGGAGAATGAAATAAACCTTTAACAGAGTTATATAGGAATTTAAGGTCGGCTATTTTAGACGATTTCAATCGTGAAATTTCAGCATTTGGTGCACTTAGGTTCCGAATTCAACTAAATCCTTTTAGGGCTCAATTGCCTACATAATAAGAAACCAACTTCAGTTGTAAAAATAATGTTTTTCAAGGATTTCGTGCACGTGTCCGCTTAAGATAATTGCGCAATAAAACGTTGTGCCGAATTTCATTTTTCTACTATTAATAATACTGAGATATCGAACTTACTGTCTATGTAACAATTAATGATAGACAAATTAAATTTGGCACACAGCTACAGTGTGGCAATAAGGGCAATTTAATATTCGACAAAAGTTATGAATATATGAACCTTCCTTACAAAAGAAAAGTTTTACCAAACTTTATGATTTCAGTAGCTACTTCCTGCGGTAGTAGCTTGAAGTGAATTTGCAGTCTTCTGAAATAAACCATCATGAAAAATTACCCACAAAATTTAAGAATAACTAATAAGATAGTAACAATTTACGATGTTCATTTATTTCACATGATCATTTATGTCAAACTAAAAAAATATTTCTGTCCACATTATGATTGCAAAAATAGTGAATTTCCACCAGTGCGCTGTGGTATTCACAGACATGCAGTCTTATAACCTGAAAAGAATGAACGTGAACTTATTTAATGAACAGTTGAGGTAAATCAGTTCCATATTCCAGTGCTACAACTCGTCCTGACATGGCAATAATTTTGGTTTCCATCTCTCAGAGGAATGAATGTACGACTGTGAACAATCAGAGGTTCAATTAGAGAGTAACTCGTTAGGAGAGGGGGACAGAAAACAAAACACAGTTCGCCTTGTTTCCTGACTGACGGACAGACAGACGACTGTCAACTGCCAGCCCGATTTCAAACTTGTTACATGGTTCGCGTTGTAATTCACTGCTCCATCAATTTCCTCTCTAAATAATGAAATCTCAACCGACTGGTTCGCGGTAGGAGGGCAGTGGATTTGAAGGAGAAATTTTGAGTAAGTACATGCATTTTAATAAAAACCCACTGGTGGCTATGATTAGTAAGTGTTAAATCTATTTGGTCTGACACCATGATTAGCCGGTTCGAGTCCCGTCGGTGGAAAACAATTCGCCATCAGAATGTTGGCCGGCAGGGTAGGAAAGGTGCTGGTGTAAAATTTCTAATGAAATGAAATGGAAATTGCCTCTGGCTTTTAGTGCTGGGAGTGTCCGAGGACAAGTTCGGCTCACCGGATGCAGCTGTTTTGATTTTACGCCCGTAGGCGACCTGCGTGTCTTAATTAGGATGAAATGATAATGAAGACGACACATACCACAGTTCCCCGTGCCAGCAGAATTAACCAGCTATGGTTAAAATTGCCCGATCCTGCCGGCAATCGAACCCGGGATCCCTGTGACCAAAGGTCAGAACGCCAACCATTTAGCCATGGAGCCGGACACAATTCCTAATAATCACCATGTTACATGCCAAAAGCCTGGATTCAATTCCAAGCATTAGAGTCTACAGAAAATGGACCAGGCAGAGAACCTTCTGGGATGTAAAGGCATTGGCTATTTCAGTGATATCCACTGACGATACATTCGATGGCGGGTAGGCTGAGTTCACTGAGTCTGTTTTGGGCCATGATAGAACCAGTAGCAGGAACAATTAGGTCTAAATTATGATACGAGATATCAATTTTAATTGGATTCTATGATAATAATTTGGCTCAGATCTTTTTGGTGGAGTGTTCCAATCGTGTTACGAGAGACTTCTGTGATAGACTTCCTATAATAATAACTGCAGACAGATAAAACCACCTGATAACTCTTACATTTACGAATTGTGAATTGAAAGGGTGCAGAAGATATAATTGAAATATTTATATTTTAAAAGAACATCTCAATGTCCTCAAATGGTTTCGAACAACGAGTTTTTAGAAATGGAGAGTTTAGAAGTTCAAAGACAGAAAGATGCGGCAAAGTTCCTTTCTGTCCTGAATTTCCATGTGCCACATCCAATTCAAGATTTCATTTAACATTTCCAAATATTATTATTATTATTATTATTATTATTATTATTATTATTATTATTATTATTATTATTATTAGGGGAAAGTCAAAAGAGTAAAGAGCTTCAAGTATCTTGGAGAAATAGTTCAAGAGAATGGATCAGAGAAGCTAGCTCTGATAGAACGAGCGAGAAAATGGAAACAGCGTATCAGCTCACTAGAGACACCTACAACAAGAAAGCTTTGTCATATGGAGCCAAATTAAGACATATGGACACAGTCATCAGACCTGAATGCTTATACGCAGCAGAAACATTGTACATGATTGGAAAGGGAGATCTAGAGAACATCAGAAAGAAAGAGAGGAAAATGCTCCGGAAGGTCTTGGGCCCGAAAATGAAAGGTGGGGAGAGGAGACTTAGACCCAACAAAGAACTATACCAGAAGACAGAGGAAGTCGTCGTATTGATGAAAAAGCGAAGGCTTCAATTTTATGGACATCTACAGAGAATGGACACCAACCGACTGACAAAAAGGATTTTCAGCTTCTTCAGCCTAAGGAAGACGGAACCAAAATGGTTTCGGGAAGTAAGGACCGATCTGGCCAGGATAGGAGTAGAAAAAGAGGACGTACTGGACAGAAACAAATTTAGACAAAAAGTGAAGGAGTTCAAGGGTTTTCAGGAGACTGGGGAAGAACTTGTGAAGAAGAAGAAAAAGAAGAAGAAGAGAACCTACACAGAAGAACAGAAGAAAGAAGTCAGTGCAAGGATGAAGAAGTACTGGCAGAATGTGAAGTCAGGACTGGTGAAAAATAACGTAAAGACTGTAAAACGTGGTCCATAGATGGCCGGAACGATAATAAATAAATAATAATAATAATAATTATTATTATTATAAAAATGAAGTGAATGAAGTTAATAAAATGTTTGTAACATCATGCAGGGGTTTTGATAATGCAATGTTGCAATAATTCAAATGAGAGTTCAAGTCATGCCTTCTTCTTTCAAATGCAGCCCATTCAAACAGTAGGTGGTCCACTGTTTGTGAGGATCCCCAAACACACACGTAGCCATCAGGACGATTGATTCCAAAAAGTTAGAACATCTGTCCATCAAAATTCACAATTTTGCAGACTATGCTGTGTCTATAGCAGCGCATCTCGAAAAAATAATGCTCTCAATTTCAGAACAAACATAACAATATATAAGAATAATTGATGACAGCAAGAAAGGCTATGAAATTGAGCCCACAGTCAGAATGGATCATCACACCGGCCAGCCATTATATTCCCGTTAATGTACTAATAAGCAATGCATTGTTCTTAACATTACTTTATGTGGTTCCAAATGTTAATGCTGGATACTGTGTTATTAATTGTTATTAATTGTGATACTTCTATTTATGTAGTTAAATATTGTCCTAATGGCAATCCAGTATGTCTAAAACGTCGTTCAGTTTTTCAATAAAAATATTAGATTAACATTACCTTAAAATAGATTTAAGTTAGGCTAGGTAATATTAAGTAATAATTATTTGTAATTTGGAAACATAACTTAATATACACCCCCCTAAAATCGCTATCATAACCAACACTAATATTCTTTTTAACATAATTCACCCTTCATCATTTAATGGATGGAATGATGTAGAATTAAATTCACCTCTCATCGAATAATATACTAATCGTAAAGAATAACATACAGTCAAACCTGTAGAGAAAAATATAGAAAAAAACTAAATATATTAATATAAGATAATCTAACAATCTCTAAAATTAAATACTTGGAATAAAACCCAGCTAAAAAAGGTATACCACAAAGTGCAAGATTAGAAATATTAAAACAAACAGCCGTTAGTATTATTTGACTACAAATGTTTCCCATGAACCGAATATCTTGAGAATCCTTTATATTATGAATTAATGAACCAGCACATATAAATAAAAGGGCCTTAAATAATGCGTGTGTTAAAAGATGAAAGAATGCTAATTTAGGAAACCCTATAGCTAAAATTCTTATTATCAAACCTAATTGTCTTAAAGTCGATAAGGCAATGATATTTTAAAATTAGATTCAAAGTTAGCTCCTAAACCCGCTATAAATATAGTAAGGCCGGCTACAAGTAGTAAAAACTTAGACAATCAGGTATCCACAAATGCTCTATTAAACCGAATCAATAAGTAATCCCCTGCCGTAACCAACGTTAATGAATGTAGTCATCCACAGGACAAAACTAATTAAATAAATCTTAATTCTATTATTCCGTCAATTTTGAATTACCCGAGAATCACAAATAAATCTGCTGTAATTGGGGTGAAAATCCTATAGCATGTAATAAATTAAATTAAGCGTCCAGCACGCCTATATTTCACGCCTCGAAGCCCTAATATTACGACACTAGTGTGAGATCCGGGGACTAAGAAGGGCAATATCCAAAGTGTTGTTGCGGTAGATGTGAGCTGTATCTCCATCTCAGTGGCAGGTTTCGGGAAACATTCAGTGCTGCCTGATGTTCCCAACTTGTTTCTAACTTCAGTACTCTTAGTTTTGTCACGAACTGTTATCAACACAAACAATATTTTCTAAAAAAAAATATTTCAGACAACAGCTGTCTATCTTCAGGAGAGAACTTCATAATTTATATCCTTTACTAACATTCGTATCTTTTTTTACTTATTTTGAATCTGTAATTTCTGAGATATTTTTGTATTGTTTGATTTCAGAGTCGAATTCTAGAAGATGCGTCGATTATGTGCAACTCCTGGTCGCCGCGACACAATGTATGTTAAAAATAATTTCTATATAAATGTTGTCTGTTCGTTTTCTTATTTAATTTGATGTTATTTTTTCTTTGTTGTAGTTGAATGTCTAGTTTCAATTAGCTTTATTTTTGACGTTGTTTGTTTCTCTTTGAAAGAGATCGCACATATTATTCAAGACTCAACAATGTGATCGTCGAAGTCGATGCTTTGATGCTCGTTGAATCGAACCAAATCCCCCGCACATGCAAGCATGTTCAATGACACATGTACTATGATTTTGAAAGAAGGATCTTCCTAGTGATACAACAATCTTATCCTTCATTTTAATCACGAATAAGGCATAACAGAATTAATACAACCTCTGACAATAAAGTTCGGTGAATAGTCCTGTACTATCAACATCCATGAACAATGCACGACAGTGACCTTAGTCCCCTCCCATAACTATGCACTGCTGAGATTGGCGATGCATGTCCTGGAAACTTTGGAAGAAGGTGTTAAAAAGCTTCGTCACGTTTCGTTGGATGTGAGGAATATCGTCAAATCTCTTTCCTTTCAAAACGAGTTTGGGTCATGGAAATAGGAAGAAATCTGGAGGAGTGAGATCTGGCGAGTATGGGGGATGTTCTAGTTGCACCGCTCCCTTTTGTGCCATGAACTGTTTGACGATATTCGCTTTGGCTGTGTGTGGGCGATTCAGGTTAATCTGCAGTTCATTCGCTATCATGCGCACAGCTAATCACCGATCGTTCGTGATTAATGTCATCACCTCCTCAATGCTTTCGTCAATGACGCTGGTCGCCGGTTTTCCCCTATGAGGGTTGTCAGAAACACTTTCCCGGCCTCCTCGAAAACAGGTGAACCACTCGTACACACACCTCATGGAGTGCTTGATCTTCATAAACACGTACCAGTATCGCATGCGTTTCTTTCGGTGTCTTGCCAAGCTTAAAACAAAACTGTGCATTGATCTTTTGGTCGTTCATGTTCCTGTTCGCAATTCAGAACCAGCGCACTAAACACGCCTTGTGCCAAGCAGGTCTTACACGGCACACACACGATGTTCAACTGAACAACGTTGGGAGCAGGTGGTCGAAACCTGCTGCTACGCAGGTGCAGCGTTGCGTGTCGCCAGTGTTGCCGGATCGACTGTTCTGACTTCATTCACCGAACTTTATTGTAACAGGTTGTAATACAGATTCATCGTCACGAACTTTAGTTCCGAATTACATCAAATATGGTTCCCTGTAAGTTTATTATTATGTAAGCATTCGTTGGAGATATAATATCGTGAATACTTCCCCCATGTGAGTTGTTCATTTTCTTTGTATTTTAGGCAGTAGGCTTTGGCAACGTCGCCAGTTACGCAATTATCGTATGATCGTAGGAAACTGGAAGCAGGCACTGGAAGGAAGGAGCAGGCAAAATAGGTGATCTGAGTAGAGTTTTTCTCGATTGAGACTATGATGAACCCGCCATGTT
The DNA here is from genome assembly GCF_040414725.1 of Anabrus simplex. Lineage (NCBI taxonomy): Eukaryota > Metazoa > Arthropoda > Insecta > Orthoptera > Tettigoniidae > Anabrus > Anabrus simplex. Next base: position 63,047,151 of record NC_090276.1, read on the forward strand.
CCGTTTCGAACCAGGAGCTCTGACACTTTGTGGTATACAGGTACCATCATAAGTCATTCTATGTCCGACTCGTTGGCTGAATGATCAGCGTACTGGCCTTCGGTTCAGAGGGTCCCGGGTTCGATTCCCGGCCGGGTCAGGGATTTTAACCTTCATTGGTTAATTCCAATGGCCCGGCGGCTGGGAGTTTGTGTTGTCCCCAACATCCTTGCAACTCACACACCACACATAACACTATCATCCACTACAATAACACGCAGTTACCTACAAATGGCAGATGCCGCCCACCCTCATCGGAGGGTCTGCCTTACAAAGGCTGCACCCGGCTAGATATAGCCACACGAAATTAAATTAAATTAATAAGTCATTCTATGAACCACGTTATTAGCTAAACTGGAAATCAGTGATGAGTTTTGCACAAACTGAAGTGACCTCCAACTATTTCACAATTTTTGCCTATTATTATTATTATTATTATTATTATTATTAGAGCCAGGTAGTTAGGTGAAATGCCTTTTTAATCTGGAGTATGCCTCGAAGTGTCACATAGAGACGAACATTTTCCCGTACGTTTGGGAATGGTAGGACCAGTTTTTATTTTTCCTTTTTGCCCACTTTAACATTCGTAGCACATTTGATAGTGTAATGCCTTTGTTTGCCATTTTAAGCCGACACTCCGGAGATAAAAAAAAATCAATATTTTTTGCCATTTTGGTGAAATTTTTTAAATGATTGAAATTGAAAGGATTGAGTTTTTTCTTGTCACGAAGTTATTCCGCTAAATTCAAACAATTTATCACTGTATCACTGCTTTGTTTGCCAATTGTAATTTTACATTTAAATTCTATTTTTCTCCCATAATATTCTGCCAAATGTAACAAAATTTGTACAGTACATGTATCACAGCTATATTAAGAAAGCTGCGTATGGAAATTTTGATTGCAGAATTTTTTCAAGTAGTAGAGATTTTTAAGTCCAAAATTTTAGAACGTAAAATTTATACAAACTTTAGCACGATATATCTCCTTATATAAATTATGTACACAAAAATCCTATACGTAGTGATTTTAAAAGAATTATTTATACCTAATTACGAATTTACATTAACATGTTCATTAAATTTCATGAAGAAATGGAACTAAAAACTTCAAAATATGTATTTTGAAAACTATTAATTGTATATGAAAGAAATATTTCTGATAACTCTACTTTTATGTAGGTGACATTCCCACAAAGTTTCGTGAAAATCCACGCATTAGGTAAAAATATGTTTTTATCTCCGGAGTGTCGCCTTAGGTTGTTGTGGATATTTTCTATTGTTATCTGTGTATTAAAATGAATAAATGGAAAGAAAATATATATAATTCAATGTACTATATTAATAATAAAGAAAAATTGAATTTTAATTAAATAAATGAAGATGACATTTACATAAACGATATTTTCATATTACACAAATCTCTGCTGAAAACTCCACAAGCCAATAGGTCGAGAGTGTTGCCAGGTCCCGTCCTTGCTACGTTATATTAAGTGCTGGTTGTGATTATTGTTTTAAGTGGAGGAACAACTTGGTAAGCATGCTGTACTAACACTAATCACAAGGAAAATGGAAGAGATCCGGTACTTCGAAAAATGAAGGTATCGGCTAAAGAAAAGGAAGGCCAACGAAGAGCGTGAAAGTGAAAGACTCCTTAGGCCTCGAAAATCTAATACCGTCGGGGTGGGAAAAGAATAAGAGTTCACCAAGAGAGGTCAGACAGGAAAGTTAAGAGCGAGAAACCTGACACAAGAGGAAGCAACGACAGACTCAACTAGAGGAATCGTGGTCGCCAACCCACACTCCAAAGTTGAGAGGCCCTGGTCCCACTTACGACAGACAGGGCATACCGTTAACGTTATTCTGTCATCCCCACCCAGAGGGAGTGGTGTGTTACGCATCATTATTTTCGTGCCCATTTTAATTACTTTACTGCATGTTTTCTAAATGTTAAGTGCTTATTTGCCTGCCTATTTTAGCAAAAATATATGGCTGAATTTGTATTATTATTATTATTATTATTATTATTATTATTATTATTATTATTATTATTATTATTATTATTATTATTATTATTATTATTATTATTATTCAAATACTTGTCCACAGGAAATATGGGTAATAACGGGGACGGGATGCACCAAGTGCCTTACAATAATTGAAGTATTTACACATTGTAATACAAACATTGATATACAAAACTCTAGATCACGGGATATTCAGTCTTGCGAGAGGAACCATTTCACAATGTTGCATGTTGATAGGACAGAAGGTTGCATAATTTTGTGGATGTTCGGTGGAAGAGCCAGTTCTCGCAGACTCTTGTGAAGTGTGTGTGGAACGAGGCCGTTGACTGACAGAATCACAGGAACCATCCGTACCAGTTTCATCCTCCAGATCTTCTTGTTCTCTTCTGAAAGTTCTTTGTACTTGTAGATTTTTCATGGTAATTACTGTCAATGTTGGTGTCATTCGGGATAGCGATGTCAATAACGAAAGTTGTCACAGTTTTCTTATTTACCAGTATGATGTCTGGTCTGTTATGGTTGAATGTTTTGTCTGTCACTGCAGCATTGTCCCAATAAAGCTTAATCGACTCGTTCTCCAAGAGTGGTGTTGGATGGTACTTGTAGTAAGGGATACGCTCCTGAGTTAAATTGGTTCTCGTGAGCAAGCGCCTGGTGTATAATTCCCGAGACATGATTGTGCCGTCTCGTGTATTCTGCGGGGGCAAATACTAGGCAGCCCGCAGTGATATGGTCGATGGTCTCGAGATGAACGGAGTATCGTCTGCATTTGTCGGAGAGTACGCTGGTGTCTTAGATTATGTACTTTTTGTAATTGTTTGTAGCTATTACTTGGTCTTGTATAGCAACTGCATATCCTTCTGTCTCCCCAAATAAGCGCGCACTTTGTAACCACATAACCACATGCATGACGCATTCTTGTCTATGCTCTGTTGGTTTATATTGCTGTATTATTAGTATTATTATTGCGAGTGGTTCAAAGTTGCAATAAAACAAGAAAGATTTTCGTTGACGCAAGAACGGGAAAGAGCTACTACTGCGAAGGTATCGATCATGGCCTTATTTCAGGCACTGGGCTTAATTAAGGAGTCAGGGCTCCCGACAGTGGGATCTGAACCCACATCCTCACAAATGACAGTTCACAGCTACGCGGCCCTAACCGCAAGCTCAACTCGCTCGGTTTGTACCAGCAATCATGCTTCAAACGTATGAATAAGATATCCTGAGTCTACCCACCTTTCACTCCCGTAAAGCAAAGTTTGTCTGAAAATTTTCTACAACTTGCTTTACGTCGCACTTACACAGATAGATCTTATGGCGACGATGGGATAGGACGGATCTAGGAGTGGGAAAGAATCGGCCGTGGCCTTAATTAAGGCAAAGGCCCACCATTTTGTCTGGTTTGAAAATGGGAAACCACGGAAAACCAAATTCAGGGCTGCCGACAGTGGGGCTCCAACCTACTATCTCCAGGATGGAAGCTCACAGCTGCGCGCCCCTAACCGCACGACCAACTCGCCCGGTTGTCTAAAAACAGACCCATATAAAGATAGTTTCGTCCAGGACTGACTTCCTTCTTACAGAATACCGATGTTCGCAACTGCGAGCTCACTGCATTAGCTTACTGTTTTTAAGGCGATGTGGACGACATTATGGGGAAAAGTGACATAAAAATACATAAGGTTTGAACTAGAATATCTTACTCAATTTTTGCAATATAAATTCAAAACTCTCAGAACAAGTGAACTTGTACTTCTTCTTAACTGTTAGTATCCTGAAAGTTTTCAATATTACTAGAAAATAGTGTTATTCTATATTTTTTTAACTATAGTACAATTTAAATGTTAGTATGCATCCCAAATTTCAAGTACACTTTTCTAGTTAATGGCTGTACTTCGGGAAGTAAAATTTCAAAATCATGCCTAATAGACTTGATGTGTGATAATAGACTTGGGTTAGAATAAAAATTGTACTTACTTTTAATTTTCAGACACTTTAAATTTCTGATCGTGTCATTGACATTTTTTAATATAGCCATGTGGGTCATTGAGGAATAAATTCGTTTTTAAGTCTATCTTACAGATGACAGTACATATAAATAGAATGTTTAATTTCAGCTGTGTGTGTATATTTAAGAGTCCCTTCGTAAAGTGTACCTGAAATTTGTGATGAATACTAAAAATTATATTGTACTATATTTAGAAATATATAATAACTCTGTTTCCTAGTAATATTAAGAACTTTCAGGATGCTAACAGTTAAGAAAAGGTACAAATTTACCTGTTCTGAGAGTTTTTAATTTATATTGCAAGAAGTAAGGTACTCTAGTTCAAATCTTACCTATTTTTATGTCACTTTTCCCTGTAATGTCGTCCATCTCCCCTTAAAAGATTGCATAGGAGTTAAGTAAATACATACAGGCTTGCAGACTGAACATTGAAAGGCATAACAGTCTAAAATGAGGATGTATGCATGATGTAAAGTAAATGTCATTCATTCAGAAAACATAATTTTCGAAATTTTTGACCCCTGATTGGATACTGTCCCGCTTAACAACGTTTTATGGCAACTGTTACTACGACTCGGTTCAGGTGACGCTTTTGATCTATTATGTCCTCCGGAAAAAAAATATTCTACGTTACGAAATGTGGTGACTTACTGTTTCCTAAATCTTAAATAGCATTAACATTACGCTGATTGACTATTGTTGTTAGATGATACGTGGTTTATATCTTCTAATGGCATTCATCATCGCTAGGTAGCATTACTGTTGCAGTCACAAATCTAACCCCGTCACCTATGTATAGGCAACAGCTAATTCTTTCACTACAACTCCGTATCAGAATGATAGAGGCTGAGTATGATTGTAGAGAACAACGGTGTGTACGTGTGGAACGCTACATCAGAACTTGGTCTCCCTGCTTGCCGATGCTTACAGTCCATTTATTATGCATGAGCGATGGTTTTAAAGCGTTCTCACATCCCTCCATCAGGAGTTAACCATGTGTCTAGCTCACCCCAGTATACAGCAGCACTCTATCACGGTGAGACTTTCAATGACGTAGCCTTCGCCTGCATTTGTAACTGTTCCCAGAACTCCTAATAAAGCTAGTGTATAGCCCTTCAGTTAACAAAAGTGTTAGCACAGATATTCTTGGAATGATTTACGATTAAGTTTAATGAAATTATCTCTCTTAATTCCAATGCTTTACAATAATTGAATGGCATAATGCCAAACAGAATATAGTGACATTAAAAAACGACTTGGAGGAAAACAGAGTAATCTTTTGCACATGTATAAAATTTACAGTATGGATCCATTGGACGGCTGTAGAAGAAGGATTGTCTCATCTTTTATGTACAAACCTTATGGAGTACTTTGCTAATAATGGTGGCTTTTCATTTACTTAATTTATTTTCCAAAAAATGCTAACATTGACGCTGAAATTCAATATCGACTCAAATGTGCCAGTTCAGGCTATGGTCGTATGTGAATTATTATTATTATTATTATTATTATTATTATTATTATTATTATTATTATTATTATTATTATTATTATTATTTGTCTTGTTTTATATGGCGGGACTCAGGCTATGAAGCCTGCTATTCTGTCTGACCAAACATACACGTACATGAAGAGTTGAATATACAGTAAATAAGTTATCTACAATCTAATATCTTAAGGTATCACTTACATGTTTTAATTAACCTAATAACTTAGATATTATCTAATCCTACGTATGTTATGAATAATTATTATTTATTAACCAGGTTTGACAGTGTTTCTTAAAGCGGAGGTGGTTTGACACGCTCCTAATTTCAGCAGGTAGGGAATTCCAAATTCGACTGGCGGCGACTATAAATGATCTACTGTAGCCAGTTGAGCGGTGAATGGGAATGATTAGTATTGAGGGATGATGATCTGATAGGAATTCTAGAAGGTGGTGCTAGGTAATGGAATTGTGTGGCAAGGTATTCGGAAGTGTTATGGTTCAGTATACGATGTAACATAGAAACAGTGTGTAAATTTCGTCGTTCTCTTAAGCGTAGCCATGAAAGTCTATCGAATGCGGGAGAAATATGGCTAAACCCTGGTACATCTGAAATAAATCGAACACATGCGTTATGTGCCTTTTGGAGTTTTATGGGAAATTAGGCGTTCAGGTTACTGTATACTACGTCACAATAGTCGAATATTGGCATTACCATACTTCGGATACGCAGTTTTCTTACATTTTGGGGGAGTAAATCTCGGAGTTTCTTAAAGGGAATGTAAGGAATAAAACACTCGCTGACATATACCTACTACATGATCGTTCAAACTAAGAATTTTGCCCATTATCATCCCTAAGATTTTAACTGTGTCTTTGAATTGTAACTGAGTGCCTCTTAATGTTACTGGAAGGGTATGAGCGTCTGTGAGGCGCGCGTGGGTTTTTTGAGTAGCTAAAAGAATACACTGCGATTTTTGGGCATTGATTTTTAGTGCATGGTCATCGGTCCACTTACATATTCTTTCTAGGTCGTCATTCGTATTAGTTATTGCAGTCGGTATGTCTCGAGGGTTTACATGTGTATATATTTGTAAGTCATCTGCGTACACATGATATTGACAGTGTTTAATTACTTGTGTTGGTCCTGGAATGAAGATCGAAAATAGGTGATTGTCAACCATAACATCAGTACTCAAACTAATCTGTATGTTGTTGTTTCAGCTCGGGTCTATGGTTGTGAAACTTGGGTTACATACAGAAGACACTTACTATATCTGGAAAAATACCATCAACGCTGTGTTAGGAGAATCTTAGGAATAAAGTGGCAAGACAGACGCACTAACGTAAGTGTTTTGGAGCAAGCTAATACAACCAAAATTGAGGCTCGCATAATAAAATACCAGCGTCGATGGACAGGTCATGTAATTCGCATGGCTGAGTATCGTCTCCCAAAACATATCATGTACTATCAGCTGAAGGTCGGACAGAGAAAACAGAGTGGGCAACAAAAGCGGTATAATGACGTTATGAAGGCGAATCTAAAGAAATGTCAAATTGACTCTATGAATTGGGAGATTGTGGCATACGCTCAATCAGAATGGCGTCGCCGCGTCCACCAAGGGCATATATCCTTTGAACTACAGGGGAGTAAACTTCTGGCCAACAAACGTATTGCTAGTAAAAAGCGTATGAATGGCAGAAGTATCAATACCCAAGGACCAGTGGCTGCCCAAGACACCGTGTGCCAACATAGTGGTAGAGTCAGTGGTTCCAGAATTGCAGTATACAGCCATCAGAGAACTCATGTGATTTGAAATTTGCCTTTGGAAAACAATCACACTTGTTACCTGTTAAGGAATGATGGCGTAATAACAATAAATGTTATTAATGATCATGAAATGCAGTATGTTACAATATAGCAACATAATAAGTAAAGAAAAATTTTACAGAACTTCTAAGTAGATAATTTGCATTACATTGTTGATATTTAACGTCATTGTAAGGAATATATTTCGATACTGTACTACTGTATCCTTCTACGTAACGCAGTTCCCCAGCTGCAGGGTACGCGATTCGAGCTCCTAAACGTTAGTTTAGCCAGACTGAAAAACATATGTACATACATTATCATTATAGACTGTTATGCCTTTCAGCGTTCTGTCTGCAAGCTTCTGTGAATTTACTAAACGTCGCCACAATCCTCGATTAGCAACTAGTGTTGTGGCTTCATTTAGTTCTATAGCTCTTAACTTTAAATCGTTAGAAACTGAGTCTAACCATCGTCGTCTTGGTCTACCTCTACTTCTCTTACCCTCCATAATAGAGTCCATTATTCTCCTAGGTAACCTATCCTCCTCCATTCGCCTCACATGACCCCACCACCGAAGCCGGTTTATGCGTACAGCTTAATCCATCGAGTTTATTCCTAAATTAGCCTTCATAACCTCATTCCGAGTACCCTCCTGCCATTGTTCCCACCTATTTGTACCAGCAATTATTCTTGCTACCTTCATGTCTGTTACTTCTAAATTATGAATAAGATATCCTGAGTCCACCCAGCTTTCGCTCCCGTAAAGCAAAGTTGGTACGAAAACAGACCGATGTAAAGATAATTTCGTCTGGGAGCTGACTTACTTCTTACAGATCGCAACTGCGAGTTCACTGCATTAGCTTTACGACAACTTGATTCAATCTCACTTTCTATATTACCATCCTGGGAGAACACACAACCTAAATACTTGAAATTATAGACGTGTTCTAGCTTTGTATCACCAATCTGACATTAAATTCTGTTGAATTTCTTACCTACTGAAATCAATTTAGTCTTCGAGAGGCTAATTTTCATACCATACTCATTGCACCTATTTTCAAGTTCTAAGATATTAGACTGCAGGCTTTCGGCACAATCTGCCATTAAGACTAAGTCGTCCGCATAGGCCAAACTGCTTACTAATTTTCCACCTAACTGAATCCCTCCCTGCCATTTTATACCTTTCAGCAGATGATTCATGTAAACTACGAACAGCAAAGGTGAAAGATTACAGCCTTGTCTAACCCCTGTAAGTACCCTGAACCAAGAACTCATTCTACCATCAATTCTCACTGAAGCCGGACTGACAAATAAAATGAAATGATATGAACTGTGTTTCTAGAATTAAAAATGACAGGGAAAACCGGAATACCCGGAGAAAAACCCGTCCCGTCTACGCTTTGTCCAGCACAAATCTTACGTGGAGTGAGCGGGACTTGAACCACGTAACCCAGCGGTGTGAGGCTGGCGCGTTGTCCCCTGAGCTCATTATGCAATATCTTGTGTGAAAATTGCACTTAACATTGTGACAAAAATGTGTATTTTAATATAAATTATTGCTATTTTCAGTGAGATCCGTAGTTAACACTGTGCATGAATGTTGCCTTCGTTTATGTTAAAAGGTTGATAACCTCGCAACTGATAGTTTCTTAAATGTGGAGCTGCAAAATGGGGCTTAAAATATTCAGGTCTCACATCCAACTGGCCTTAAGTGGTGTTCTGTGTGTGTAGGGGTGGGGGAACTTGGGAAGTTGAGTCTTGTTATAGTTTGCATTGATTTAGCCATTAGAGCACGTGTGTGCGTATGACGATCGATGTTAGCGTATAGCCAGCTGGAGTGAGTGACTGGAGACTTGGTGCGAACTTGTTACCATGGAGATGTACTGTCATCTTCTGGTCTTGGTATTAACGTCTATAGTAACACATTTGGATATATTCTCCCACATCATATCTAAAGCCTTGGGATCGAACCCCATCAGTCAATCCATTACTACTGATCTGCACTTAGGACAGTCGCCCAAGTGACAAATTCCCTATCTGTTGTTTTCCCAGACTTTTCTTAAATGATTGCAAAGAAATTCGAAATTTATTGAATATCTCCCTTGGTAAGTTATTCCAACCCCTAACTCCCCTTCCTAAAAATGAACATTTGCTCCAATTTGTCCTTTAAAATTCCAGCTTTATCTTCATATTGTGATATTTCCTACTTTTAAAGACACCACTCAAACTTACCCTTCGAGCATTGTCATTCCACGCCATCTCTCTACTGACAGCTCGCAACATACCACTTAGTCGAACAGCTCGTCTCCTTTCTCCCAAGTCTTCCCAGCCCATACTTTGCAACATTTTTGTAACGCTACTCTTTTGTCGGAAATCACCCAGAACAAATAGAGCTGCTTTTTTCTTTGGACTGTTTCCAGTTCTTGAATCAGGTAATCTTGGTGAGGGTCCCACACAATGGAACCATACTCTAGTTGGGGTCTTACCAGAGATTTATATGCCCTCTCCTTTTGAATCCTTACTACAATCCCTAAATACCCTCATAATCAAGTACAGAGTTCTGTACCCTTTATTTGCAATCATATTTGTGTGATTACCCCCTGTCAACGCAGTAATTATAACTGAGGGGTTTTTCCTATTTGTGAAACTCACAACCTGACTTTTAACCCCGTTTAACATCATACCATTGCCTGCTGTCCATCTCACAACATCATCGAGGTCATTTTGCAGTTGCTGGCAATCTTGTAACTTATTTATTACTCTGTACAGAATAACATCAATCAATCAATCAATCAATCAATCAATCAATCAATCAATCAATCAATCAATCAATCAATCAATCAATCAATCAATCAATCAATCAATCAATCAATCAATCAATCAATCAATCAATCAATCAATCAATCAATCAATCAATCAATCAATCAATCAATCAATCAATCAACCAATCAATCAATCAATCATTCAATCAATCAATCCATCAATCAATCAAACAATACTGATCTGCATTTAGGGCAGTCGCCCAGGTGCCACATTCCCTATCTGTTGCTTTCCTAGCCTTTTCCTAAATGATTTCAAAGAAACTGGAAATTTATTGAATGTCTCCCTTGGTAAGTTATTCCAATCCCTAACTCCCTTTCCTATAAACGAATATTTGCCCAAGTTTGTCCTCTTGAATTCCAACTTTATCTTCATATTGTGATCTTTCCTACTTTTATAAACGCCATTCAAACTTATTCGTCTACTAATATCATTCCACGCCATTTCTCCGCTGACAGCTCGGAACATACCACTTAGGCGAGCAGCTCTTCTTATTTCTCTCAGTTCTTCCCAACCCAAACTTTGCAATATTTTTGTAACGCTACTCTTTTGTCGGAAATCACCCAGAACAAATCGAGCTGCTTTTCTTTGGATTATTTCCAGTTCTTGAATCAGGTAATCCTGGTGAGGGTCCCATACACTGGAACCATACTCTAGTTGGGGTCTACATCATCTGCAGAAAGCCTTATCTCTGATTCCACTTCCGCTCTATGCACAGAATCTTGTCGAACGTAACAAACTGGATAATAGAAAATCAGCAAATTAGGTCTAAGCGTTAAAATGTGTATCCATGTAATTTACCGTAAGAGAATGCAAAGACTTAGGACTGTTACTGGACCGGGAGCTCACTTCCAATCCTCAGGTTCACAAGGTGGTTGTTGAAGCATGTCGAATTTTAAGATTTGTAATAAGAAATAGAAAAGCAATTTTAAAACATACACACGTGTATTAAGTTGTACACAATCTCGATCAGAATACGCGAGCGTGTTGTAGAGCCGTAGGTGTTCAGTGCGTCTGAATCAACTTGAAATGGTGCAAAACAATTTGAATTATTTACATTTTAAAAGAACACCACACCACAAATGGTTTTGTTCAACGAACTTCTTCTAAATTTATACATTGATATGTGGTTTCTTCAACTATGTGTTACATTTTATCTAACAAATGTTAACTAACAATTTATTTATTTATTTATTTATTTATTTATTTATTTATTTATTTATTTATTTATTTATTTATTTATTTATTTATTTATTTATTTATTTATTTATTTATTTATTTATTTATTTATTTATTTATTTATTTATTTATTTATTTATTTATTTATTTATTTATTTATTTATTTATTTATTTATTTATTTATTTATTTATTGCACACTACAGGACTTAGCGTCCCAATTACACTTCGGTTAAAGTCTCCTGTTTCACGAACACGTTTCCAAAATTTGTTACGAATCAACTTTCAAAGAAAGATTATCACGTTTCCGTGAGATATACTGCAATTCTGTACCCTCCGTGGGTCAGGTATCAGCGCGTTGGCCTCTCACCGCTGGGTTCCGTGGTTCAAATCCCGGTCACTCCATGTGAGATTTGTGCTGGACAAAGTGGAGGCGAGACAGGTTTTTCTCCGGGTACTCCAGTTTTTCCTTGTCATATTTAATTTCAGCAACAGTTTCTAATATCATTTCATCTGTCAGTCATTAAAGATTGCGCCAGAGGAGTGCGACAGTCTTCGGCAGCCGGCACAATTCCTATCCTCGCCGCAAGATGGGGGCTTCATTGATTCCATCCCTGACTGGAAAACAGGTTTTAGGTATTCATTTTCATGTTTGAAATTCTATTTTGTTACACAAAGTTAGCATTATTTAACTTAAAAGTACTTACTGCATCATACATCTGCTCTAATCTCCTTGTCATATTCATACCTTGGTCTGCCTGTACCGTTCTTACCGCCTACACTACCCTCGTAAACCAACTGAACAAGTCCTCGGTGTCTTAAGACATGTGCTATTATTCTATCCCTTCCTCCTGTCAAATTTAGTGAAATCAATTTCCTATCACCAATTCGATTCAGTATCTCTTCATTCGAAGTGTCATCTCATCTTTTTCTGTAATACCACCTTTAACAAGCTTCTTCTTTTAGAGCTGTTTATCGTCCACGTTTCACTTCCACACAATACCACGCTCCAGACAAAAGTTCTCAGAAACATATCTTTAATTCGTAATTGTATCAATGTTCAAAGTGGGCAAATTTCTTTTCCTAAGAATGGCCTTCCTTGCTTGTGATAGTCTGCAATTTATTTCCTTCTTACTTCTGCCATCATTAGTTATATTACTACACAAATCACAATATTCATCTTCTTCCTTTAAGAATTCATTACATAATCTAATATTTCCTACATCACCTGATTTCGTTGTATTACACCCTATTACATTTTTTTGAAATTACTTAATTTTATCTTGTACTCCTTCCTCAAGACTCTGTCCATACCATTCAGCAATTTCTCCAGATCTTCTGAAGTCTCAGATAAAATAAAAATATCATCGTCAAATCGCAGAGTTTCGATTTCCTCTCCTTGGGTTGTGATTCCCTTTCCAAATTCCTATTTCATTTCTTATACTACATTGAAAAGGAGGGGGGGGGGACAAAATGCAGCCTTGCCTCAGTCCTCTCTGGATTGCTCCTTCGTTTTGAAAGCCCTCGATTCTTATCACTGCAGACCGATTTTTATAGAGAATGTAGATAATTCGTCGTTCTCACTATCTTATCTCGATCATCTTCAGAATCTCAAATAGCTACTTACGCCCTTATTATTATTTCCAGATTAATCTGTTTCACTGCCATCCAGAAGCACAATTCCTTGCACCTCTTTCAGATGCTATCTTCCCCGTCTTTCATTCTTTAATCTCTGCTGTTAAGGTGCTGAGCCACTCTGCTGGACAAATTCTATTACAAAATTCATTAATTTTTAATATTTCTAACAGTGTATTAGTGAGATATTATCGTTGAGCACACTACAGAAACAAGGGGGCCCCACATTTAGGTATTCTGTCGCCGAGAACTAAATTACAGCTTATAATGGGAATATCGACCACCAGCTGATAGAAACCTGTATTTTTCTCTCTATGTTGATTGCCGCCACATTACGATCATGCTACTACGGTCTCGTATTAGAAGGCTATGATTTATTATTTCATCTCGCCGCGCACGCGCGCTACGAGCTCCTGCATGTACGGTAATGTTACCTCCCCTTCAGTAATTGATTTTCTTTCGACTTTTGATTTCATATTCTCTTTCATCTGGTTTCCGTTTCCGAACTTGGAGGGGTAGATTAGGGGTAAAGAGAGTTATAGGAGGGGGGGAGGGGAGGGATAAGTCTGAACGACAGTATGTGACAAGAATATTGTTTTCGAACAGAATCTACACTATTCAATATCTAAGTCACAGACTTGAGAAATTAACGAATACTTATGGGTTGTCAAACAAGTTGCTTTACGTCGCACCGACACATATAGGTTTTATGGCTACGATGGGAGAGGAAAGGGCTAGAAGTGGGAAGGAAGCGGCAATGGCCTTAATTCAGGTAGAGCTCTAGCTTTTGCCTGGTGTGAAAATGGGAAACCACGTAAAACCATTTTCAGGGCTGCCGGCAGTGAGATTCGAATCCACCATCTGCCGACTACAGGATATCCTTATGTGACTGCAGCTATCGAGATCGGTGTTGATTGAGACGAAATTACACCATTTAAGAAAATATTCACGAAAAATCAGTTAATAATTAAAATCTTTAGCTTATGTCCAGTTAATCTTCGATTATTTTAAAATTTTCTATGGCAATAAAAAGGATTCATAAATAATTACATTGCTGCTTAAACAGTCATAATGTTGCAGATAAACATCAGACAATAAAACTACAATTTACAACGTTCGGGGATGCACGACTGTTAAGGATATCTAACTAAACCCCATGGCACTGCAGCCCTGAAGAACCTTGACATACCAAGCGACCGCTGCTCAGCCTGAAGGCCTTCAGGTTATGAGGTGTCGTGTGGTCAGGACGAAGAATCCTCTCGGCCTTTATTCTTGGCTTTCTAGATCGGGGCCGCCATCCCACCGTCAGATAGCTTCTCAGTTCTGATCGTGTAGGCTAAGTGGACCTCGAATCAGCCCTCAGGTCCAGGTAAGAGTCACTGGCCTGGCCGGGAATCTAACCCGGGGCCTCGGGGTGAGAGGCAGGCACGCTACCCCTACACCGCGGGTCCGGCTAAGGATATCTAGGTTTTTAAAACAATAAACACACGTGATCTCTCTTTCTTAGCATTAATCCCGACTTGCAGGGTCTGCTGCTTTGCTACATCTCCTCCATTTCTGTCTGTCGTTGACATCTTCTGGTGTTAAGCCAACACTGTGCATGTCTGCCCTGATGTTGTCAGTCCATCTCTTTGCCGGTCTTCCTCGTGGTCTTGTTCCCTCTGGGTTGATGTGGAGCGCTGTTTTGGCAACTGAGTCGTCCTGTTTTCTCATGACGTGGCCGTACCAGCGGAGACGGGCTTCCCTCACTTTGTCTATGATGGGCGCGACACCAAACCTTTGCCGGACGTCCGTGTTCCTTATGTGGTCACATCGGGTCAGCCCCATGGACCATCGAAGCATCTTCATCTCCATGGTTGTCAACATTTGCTCCTGTTGTTTCGTCATGGGGCGACATTCAGTCCCATAGATCGCTGCTGGCCGTACCACACTCTTATAAACTTTTGCCTTTAGATATTGAGGCATCTTTTTATCACAGAGGACTCCAGTGACCTGTCTCCACTTGAGCCAAGCTGCATTTACCCTCATCCGAGTATCAGGAGTGGTGTCACAGTTTGAGGTGACGACGGATCCTAAGTACTTAAATTGCATGGTCTTCTGCAGGTCTTCTTCACTGATACTTATGGTACCTCTGGTTTGGGGGCCACATTCCAGGTATTCTGTCTTCTGGATATTGAGGTGCAGTCCATTTTCAGCCAGTCTGTCCTTCCACGTTTGAACCTGATGCTGGAGTTCAGGACGGGTTTCTTGTGCAAGTACCACATCATCGGCATAAAGAAGGGTCCAGGGATGTGAAGTCTGTATGTCAGCTGTTGCCGTATCCATGCAGAGGATGAATAGCAATGGTGAAAGGGCAGAACCTTGATGAACACCCACAGTGATATCGAAAGGCGGAGAGATTCCAGCAGGATTCCGGACAACACTAGTGGAATTGCGATACAGAAGTTGCACCCAGCTTACATACTCTTCAGGGACGCCATGACAACGAAGAGCTCGCCAAATAAGTTCGTGTGGGATACGGTCAAAAGCCTTTTCTAGGTCTAGAAATGCCATGTGTACACTCTTCTGTCTCTCTCTGTGCTTTTCCATCAAGAGGCGTGTGGCATGGATTGCATCGATGGTACTGCATCCCTTAATAAATCCACACTGGTTTGGTGTTACAGAGACAATACATCTGAGTCTGCTGTCAAGTACACGTTCAAAGATCTTGAAAGTATGACAGAGGAGTCGTATAGGGCGATAGGTCGAGCAATCACTCACATCTCCTTTTCCCTTCCAGATTGGAACTTTTGTGCTAGTTATCCATGTGTGTGGAAGCTGTTTCTCGGCGATGATTCGGTTGAAGAGTGAGACAAGGAACTCTGAAGCTGGCTTTCCGAGCATTTTCCAGATTTCCGCTGGTAAGTCATCTGGACCAGTTGCTTTTCCATTTTTCATTTTGCTAATGGCAAGCATTACTTCCTCGGATGTAATTGAGGGAACAGGGCCTACGATAGGATCAGGACTAGAAATTGGTGGATGCGTAAATTCTTTGCTGCTGATGTTATTAAAGTAATCTGCCCAACGCTGGAGAATGGATTGTTGATCTCGTAGCAGTTTGGCGTCGGCTCCCTTGATGTGCATTACGTGTCCAATGTCCTGAGTTGAACGGTGACGGGACTTAGCAAGACGATATATATTGTTTTCTCCTGATGGTGTGTCAAGCTGGTCGTATAGTGACTGGTAATAATGGTCCTTTGCTGCAGCTACAGCTCTTTTTGCTGCAGATTTCAGGTCGCGATATTGCTGAAGATCAGTATCAAGACTCGAGTTCCACCAAGTCTTGTAGGCTATCTTTTTCTCCTTGATTGCTTGCTTGACTTCGTCTGTCCACCACCAGGTTTGTTTATCAATATATTTTCGTCCGGGTATGGTTTTTCCCAACGTTTTTGTCGCCGCCTGATGTATTTGTTCCACAGCATCTTTCCACATGTCTTGAACCGATTGATCGGACTTCACGGAGAAGTTTGCCAAGGCTGTCATCAACTCGTTTCGTTGGGCATTCATCCGCCACCACTTAATTCGGTCAGGCCCAGTCTTAGGTTTAGGTTTGGGTTGTGTAACATTGCTACGAATATCGAGGACAAGCAATCGGTGTTGAGGGGCAATGCTGTCATACGGAATTACTTTAGTGTCCGTTACCAGCTTAAAATCTTGTTTACGGATTAGCCAATAATCAATCTGAGTAGCATGACCACCGCTTGTATAAGTAGCCAGATGTGTTGGCCTCTTTTTAAAATATGTGTTGGTAACAATCAGATCATGAGCCTCTGCGCAATCGAGTATCCGACATCCGTCATCGTTTCGCACACCAAACCCATGTCCTCCATGGCATCGCATATATCCTTCTTTGTGAGACCCGACATGTCCATTTAAATCTCCTCCAAGAATAATGGACTCATCCTGGGGAATTGCTCGAAGGAGGGCATCCAGACTGTTCCAAAATTCATCCTTCTCATCCTCAGTGCATCCAGTTTGAGGTGCATAGCAAGATACAATGTGGGCAGTGATGGAAGTTGAGTCAATCTTGATAGACATAAGCCTATCTGACACCCTGTTGACACTGGTGACATTGTTGCAGTAGTTCTGGTCGACGACTATTGCTACACCATTTCGTGTACTGGTACCATGATAGATGAGTTTGTAGCCATCTCCGATTTCTTTTGCCTTTGAACCTTTCCACTTGGTTTCCTGGATGCAGGCAATGTTGACACGTCTGTTTTTAAGCATTTCTGCTAGTTCACGATGTCGGCCTGTCAACGTACCAATATTGAGAGTAGCAAATCTCAGTAGTTGTTTGGGTTGAACTAGCTTCTTTAGCCTACCCCGTCCATGAGTAGGTAACCCTTGCTCATTTATCACGTCACTCGGGCGTAAGTGGCGCGCGTCGCTTTGAGGGGACGCCCTAGTATGTTCCGAATTTAGAAGAGACGTAGCCATAGATGCGACAAATGATTCCTCAACCGACGGGTCGCTTCGTCTGTCGTTGAGGGCATTTTATAGCTACTGCCAGCATATAATTAGGCCGCCCCTAACCTGGAGAACAGACGCCTTTTGCAGCCGCCCCCCTGGGGTACAGACGCTGCAGCTCAATGGTATTTCAGCAGCATTTCCTCTGCTGAGGGCCCATTACCCTCCCACAAGAGCTCATCCGCCCGAAGCCGTTGGCTCTTGTGGGGAGTCAGGTTATTTTCCGCCGCCCAACACTCGGCGTCGAGTCCCTGGCTGTACGGTCTACTCGGTTACCGTAGCATGGCAAGCATGGCCAGACAAAAAATAAACACACGTGATCTATCACTTTAAAATAAAGAACAGAAAGGCCATTGAGATTCGTCTGTATCCTATAACTACTGTACAACTACATCGTTAATAAAAATAAATGAAGAAACAAATAAATGACCGAGCTCGATAGCTGTAGTCGCTTAAGTGCGGCCAGTATCCAGTATTCGGGAGATAGTAGGTTCGAACCCCACTGTCGGCAGCCCTGAAAATGGTTTTCCGTGGTTTCCCATTTTCACACCAGGCAAATGCTGGGGTTGTACCTTAATTAAGGCCACGGCCACTTCCTTCCCACTCCTATCCCTTTCCTGCCCCATCGTCGCCATAACATCTATCCGTGTCGGTGCGACGTAAGGCAACTAGCAAAAAAAAAAAAAAACCAAAAAAAAGCATAAAGTTTTCTGAGTTTATTCTGAGCTCCAGAAATGCTATAAAATGTCAGTTTTTGTTTTGAAGTCTTGAGAAACTGCATAAAATATTGTAGAGAGCATCAGTCATTCGATCGCGTCAGGAATGGAATGAATGAAGCCCAGATCTACCGACGAGGATAGGAATTGTGCTGGCTGCAGAAGCCTCTGGGGAAATTATTAATGACTCCCAGATGAAATGAAATGTTAAGGGAGTGTGTTGCTGCAATGAAAGATGATAGGGAAAACTGGATAACAACATTAATAATAATATAATAATAATAATAATAATAATAATAATAATGTTAACCGAGCGAGTTCACCGGAATCGCACCGCTGTGAGCCATGCACTCGGAAGATAGTGGGTTCGAATCCTACTGTTGGCAGCCCTCAAGATAGTTTCCCGTGGTTTCCCATTTTCAAACCAGCCAAATGCTGGAACTGTAAATTAGGGCCACGGCCACTCCCTTCGAACTTCTAGCTCTTTTCAATCCCACCGTCGTCATAAAACCTATCTGTGTCGGTGCGACGAAAAACAATTTGAGGAATAAATAAATAAATAAATAAATAAATAAATAAATAAATAAATAAATAAATAAATAAATAAATAAATAAATAAATAAATAAATAATGTTATATATTTTACGCCTCACTAACTTCTTTAACGGATTTTGGTGAAGCATAGGTACCGTAATTTTGTCCCGCAGGAGTTCTTTTACGTGTTAAAAAATTTACCGATATGGGGCTGACGTATTTCAGCACCGTCAAATAGCATGGGACTGAGCTAGGATTGAACCTGACAATTTGGACTCTGAAAGACAGCCCATTAACCATCTGAGCTACTCAGCCCGACCACACAGTAGTGGCAGTATTTTTACAGCTTTAAGCCCATTTGTGGAGGGCTATAATAGAACATATTTAGCTGATGTTCATTCTTTCTTCATCAAGGCACTGAACATTTTCCTCCGTTCCTCAGTCCATTGGTCCAGGTATTCATTTTCTCAGCAAAATGATGGTTGTTGACTGCATTTTTGAACTGGAGCCGATCTTGAATAATTTCCTGAAGGTCTTTTTCTATTTCACTAAGCCAGTTGTTCTTGATTTTCATTGAGAGAGCAAGGTTGAGAATGTTTTTGATGAGCCTGTCATTGTTCATTCTGAGAATGTGGCCGCAGAACTTTAATCACCATTTCCCGGCGGTATCGGTGATCTTTTCTGAATGTTGACACAGTTCTCGAAACTTCCGTTTCATCCAGGTTCCCTCCGAGTAGACTAGACCAAAGATTTTTTGCTAGTTTTTTACGTCGCACCGACACAGACAGGTCTTATGGCGACGATGGGACAGGGAAGGGCTGGGAGTGGGAAGGAAGCGGCCGTGACCTTAATTAAAGTACAGCCCCAGCATTTGCCTGGTGTGAAAATGGGAAACCACGAAAAACCATATTTAGGGCTGCCGACAGTGGGGTTCGAACCCACTATCTCCCGTATACGGACCAAAGATTATACTCAGTATTATCCTTTCCCGTCGCTCTATGTCATTAATAAGTGATCTGCCTCCAATGATCAAGGTTTCCGAGTCGTATAGTGCTTCAGGTTTGATAACTGAGTTGCAATCCTTTTTTTGAGTTCCTGGATATTTTTTTTTGTTATATCTGTTTCAGGTCAGTATATAGGCCTTATTGAGATCCCCTCCTTATTTGTTCCACGAGTCAACCGTGATGGCGGAATTACTTCTCCTAAGTACTTGAACGTATTCACTTGATTAATTTTGCCGAATTTTTATTATTATTATTATTATTATTATTATTATTATTATTATTATTATTATTATTATTATTATTATTATTATACAGCGTATCTTCGATGTGAAGACAGCTAATATTCACAATATAGAGACACACATGTGTTCCGTCTTGCTAATGACGCTGGCGGGATGCTGTAGTGTTTACGCCACCCTTCTAGCGTCCCGGCGCCCGCCGCGAGCCTCATAAATATTGCACGCCGTCCGGACAACTCTGCCTCCTCCTACACTTGCTCCAGTCTTGTGCCGCACCAACTTGGCTGCTTTGTTTCGGGATTTACTCTGGCCTCTGCTCTCAGCTGACGTACGAACCTTCTACTCAACGTCATCCTTGTTGTGCCAGCCCCCTTTCCGTCCACCTGTCAATTGTACACGGTCACCCATCTCAGAACTGACACATTCAGCGTTGCTTAACTTGGTTCATTCACCAATGTAAGGTGGTTTATAGATAACCGTAATTATTATTATTATTATTATTATTATTATTATTATTATTATTATTATTATTATTATTATTATTATTATTATTATTAATATTATTATTATTACTATTGCGTCCTACTAACTACTTTTACGGTTTTCAGAGGCGCCGATGTGCCGGAATTCAGTCCCGCAAGAGTTCTTTAACGTGCCAATAAATCTACGACATGGGACTGCCGTGTTACAGTACTTTCAAATACCACCGAACTGAGCAAGGATCGAAAGTGCCAAGTTGGGGTCAGAAGGTCAGCGCGTCAGCTGTCTGATCCACACAGCCCGGCTTTTTCACGTTTGATTGAACCCAGAATTGTTCTGATGATTCTTCTTCTTAATATGACAAGCTTATCCAATCATTATATCTGGTGGAGACGTTAAGTCTTTTCGCATTGTAATGCCTTTGCTGGCGAGATGTAGTGTTTACAGTACACTATATCTTCTGCTGTGGGCTATATCAAATTTTTGCTATGGGCTTTACGTCGCACCGACACAGATAGGTCTTATGGCGACGATGGGATAGGGAAGGCCTAGGAGTTGGAAGGAAGCGGCCGTGGCCTTAATTAAAGTACAGCCCTAGCATTTGCCTGGTGTGAAAATGGGAAACCACGGAAAACCATTTTCAGGGCTGCCGATAGTGGGATTCGAACCTACTATCTCCCGGATGCAAGCTCACAGCCGCGCGCCTCTACGTGCACGGCCAACTCGCCCGGTTATATATATATATATCAAATTTGTTACTTTCATTGACCTGTCTCAGTCTCATCCTTGGCTTTGACAATATGAAAGTAACTGAGGTATGAGTGATGCTAGTAATACCATTGCTTAAGCAGCCAGTCCCTGTTATGAATGGTGTGAAAATATCGCTCATAGGGTCGGTTGGTGCATGCATTTCAGTGGGCTTGGCAGACTGATATGTAATAGCAACGGCTGGCTCGGTGAGGAAAGCAACGGGAAACTACCTCACTCCTCATTTCCCTAGTACGCCTCTTCAGTAACGCCTAGGCTGTTTATGACAGCTGTTGGCGGAGCAGCAGAGGATGAACCCAAACTTCGGGCTGAATACCCAACATACATACAACATACATACATCCACCCAGCAGGAACATTCAGCCTGAGAAGGCGACAACCCGCTCTACAGCAGTGATAACAAGACGTGTGCTTCCTCTGGAATGACTAGGAGTTAACTCGGCAACTTGTCCATCCACGCCGTTAGTACCTATGCATACCTTCCAGGCGTTCTAAATGGCGATACGAACCAGGTATAGAGTAGGCTGATGTCATCAGCAAATACCAGATCTTCAAGTTAAGCTGTATTCCTACCCTCTATATAACATTACACTGACCGATTATTGCTGTTGGTTGATGTGTGCTTTGTCTCTTCTTCAACCAGTCATATCCACTATCAATCAATCAATGACGATCTGCATTACGGCTATCGTCCAGGTGGCTGACTGTCTATCAGTACTTTACCTAGCTTTCCCTTAAACATTTTCCAAGAAGTTGAAAATATATCGAACATTTCCCTTGATAATTTATTCCAGTCCCTTACTTCTCGTCCTATAAATGAATATTTCCCCCAATTTGTCCTCTTGAATTCGAACTTTATCTTCATATTGTGACCTTTCCTACATTCAAAAGCTCCACTCAAGCTTATTCACTTGCTAATGTCATTCCACGCCAACTCTTCACTGACAGCTCGAAACATACCACATATTCAAGCATCTCTTCTCCTTACTCCCAAGTCTTCCCAGCCCGAAGTTTGCAACATTCTCGAAACACTACTCCTTTGTCGGGCATCACGGAGAATAAATCGTGCTGCTTCCCTTTGAATTTTCTTCTAGTTCGCGTATGAATTAGACCTGGCGAGTATCCCATACAATGGAACCATACTCTAACTGCGGTCTTACCAGAGACTTATACGCCCTCTCCTTTACATCTTTACTACAACCCCTAAATACTCCCATAACCATGTGAAGAGATCTGTAATCTTTCTCTACAGCCTCGTTAATATACTCGTAATTTCTCCAATGAAGATCATTCTTTATACTAGCACCTAGGTACTTCCCGTGTTCTCCATGAAGTACTATCACCCCATAGACACAATAACTAAAACTGAGAGGATTTTCTCTCTTGGTGAAACATACAGCTTGACTTTTCATTCAATTTACTTTCATACAATTGCCCGCTGTCCTTCTCACTACATTTTTTAAGTCCCCCTGCAGTCACTCAAGAATCGTGCAACTCATTTACTACTCGATACTGTATAACATCGTCCGCTAATAGCCTTATCTGTAATTCCAGTTCTTTATTCATATTATACACACACATATATATACAGAAGAAAACATAAAGCTTCAATCATTCTGCCCTGTGGGACACATCCCCTCCTCCACCTTAATCACTGCAGGATCAGATAACGCTTCACCTATTCGCAGTTCTATTTTCACGAAATGAAGTCTCCCATTCAACCACTCTTTTGTCTAGTTCAGTTGCTCTCATTTTCCTCAGTAATATCCCATTATCTACTGTATGAAAAGCCTTGGGTAGGTCAATAGTGATACACTCCACTTGACCTGCTGAATCTGAAATATCTGCTGTATCTTGCTGGAATCCTACAAGTTGAGCTTCACTTCAATAACCTTTCCTAAACACGAACTGCTTAGATGGTCATCCAAGTTTTCCAGTTTTAAAAACCAGTCTATGGAGAGGAAACAACAGCTGCTTACGGTTTAATAATTATTTTAATTAAATACTAGGAAATTCCCTCCTATTTCAATGTTGACACGTGAAGTGGGGGTGGGTGTGGACAATGTCAGCGAGGGTAAAACGTTGATCCGCTCATCCCCCAACACAGTGCGGTGACCCTCACTCGTACACAACCACAAAATTATTTTATTTCCATACCTATCCTATGGCTGGTGTTATCCTTGTCTATTAATCTGAATATGCACACCCAGGATTAGGGACTTAATTTTGAAATTATACGGATGCTACTTTGTTTAATGGGCTGATTGAGCGCTGCTCTAAGCTTCGTTACACCACTATATACTTTGCATGCATTAACTGGCTAACTAACTAACTAGGCCAGCATGGCCTAACAAACTCTGCATAGATAACAGTCGGGCCAGATTAACTTCATGCATGGGTGCAACAAGAGAGATTTCGATGAATGTTGGAAGCAGGATCAGAAACGATGGTTGAATGTGAAAAGTACACGGTCAACGAAAAACTAGCACAAAAGGGAAGCAAGAAATCACAAATAATTAAGTCATGCATTTATAGCTGCCTCTGTGGATCAGCGGTAGAGTGTCGGCCTCCGAATCCCAAGATAGCGGGTTCAAACCCGGCAGAGGTAGTCGGATTTTTGAAGGGCGGAAAAAAGTCCATTCGACACTCCATGTCGTACGATGTCGGCATGTTAAAGATCTCTGGTGACACATTTGGTGTTTCATCATCATCATCATCATCTGTTTACCCTCCAGGTTCGGTTTTTCCCTCGGACTTAGCGAGGGATCCCACCTCTACCGCCTCAAGGGCAGTGTCCTGGAGCTTCAGACTCTTGGTCGGGGATACAACTGGGGAGTATGACCAGTACCTCGCCCAGGCGGCCTCACCTGCTATGCTGAACAGGGGCCTTGTGGAGGGATGGGAAGATTGGAAGGGATAGGCAAGGAAGAGGGAAGGAAGCGGCCGTGGCCTTAAGTTAGGTACCATCCCGGCATTCGCCTGGAGGAGAAGTGGGAAACCACGGAAAACCACTTCCAGGATGGCTGAGGCGGGAATCGAACCCACCTCTACTCAGTTAACCTCCCGAGGCTGAGTGGACCCCGTTCCAGCCCTCGTACCACTTTTCAAATTTCGTGGCAGAGCCGGGAATCGAACCCGGGCCTCCGGGGGTGGCAGCTAATCACGCTAACCACTACACCGCAGAGGCGGACACATTTGGTGTTTACCCGAAAAAATTCATTAAATCTCAGCCATAGACGCCCAAGAGAGTTTCGGTTTACTCGGTCTGCCATCTAGTGGGGGCCTAGAGTAAAACGGAACGTCGAAATTGACGAGCAGACAGCCAGATGGCGTCAAATTGAAATGTCTGCACACGGTAGCTGAGGCCATACGATTATTATTATTATGCATTTATAGATACCGGGGTGTTATAATGAGACGTCTATTTGCAAAACCGGCGATCTAAAAAAAATTGAAATCCAATTTTTGTGCTGAATGTGTTCTCTGTCCACTTTACACAAGAAAGCAAACCATTAGCTGCAAACTCGCCCTCTAACCAGCTCCTCTTCTTCGTTGCAAATTGGAGTTAAGGGGTGACCAACACCTTTGATCGAACAAAAATGCGATTTTTTATTTTTTAAATTTAAATAAATAATTTTCTCTTTATAACAGTGCAAAATTTCTGTTAATATCTCCAATACTTTCGGATTTATGACAAAAAACGTGAAGTTCTCTCCCAAGCAAGCCCTTTATCTTGCACGTTTCCCGTAACTTTTGTTTTTCATAACTCTTTCCCTGATATATGAATGTTTTTAAGATATCATGATGAAATTGTGCGTGCATCTATATTTCATATGGAACATGAAGTTTTAATAGAAATATTGAACTAAAAAAATATTTTCAAATGGAACTTTATGAAAAAATTGACTACTTGAAAATAATCTCATGAAAATAGTACATTACGCAACAAGCCTATAAGGGCAATAATTAAGACACGAGTGTGTTTATAAAATGAGTCGCGAGTTTTGTAATTTCCATACGAGTGTCTTAATTACCATTATAGGTGGCTGTTTAAGCTTGGCGATAATTAGAACTCTATTTTTTTAATATTCAAGAATTTCTGTCGAGATGTCGCTTGACAGTTTAGTTGGATTATTGATTTTCCGTGAGTGGATCAGCGACCTTGACAATGTCATATGTTTTCAAAGCTTTGATATAAGGTTATCATAACGTAGCTTTATTTCAAATACAAATTGTTTAGTGAATTTGCGGTAATGTGCCGTGTGCTTGTCGAATATTGGGAGTAGAAGGTTCATTATGTTAATATGTGTGTCTGGCATGTTTGATTTTGGAAACAAGTGCGAAGCTAGTGCGCTGAGCGCAGGTGCGATGCTATCCTTACGTAATTGGTGAAACAGTCGTATCATAATGAAAATCTGAACTCTGATTGGTGGAGAACCTGTATCTTAATGAAACTTGAACTATAATGAGTCTCATTAAGATTCAGATTTCTGGCAAATATTATTTATATTTCGGCATCTTCTAGCATAAAATTATTTACACTTGATGGACTTAACGACATGTTGTAGCTATAACATTACTAATCAAAACAATAAAAGTTCTTGGAAAAATATTCAAGTATTTGGCAAAATTGTGGCCATGATTGAGCGATATTTTGAATAATTAATTACATATCATGGTATAGGTTCATATGATTTCTGAGTATGTAGGCGTATTAACAAGGAATAATGCGTTCGTCATACAAAGTTTCCTTTTAGTATTCACTTCCATTGCTGCAGAAAAATTAACACACCTCAATTTTCTATGTTCAAAGGTTATGTAAAATGTAGAAGTCCTGAAGTTTCACAGAGAACTCATTGATGATAATAATAACCTTCCACAAAACAACCCGGAAGACTCATGTGAGCACAGTTTACACAATGGCATTAATTAATGTTTAATTCTGGTTCTTTTTGTGTAAATAGCTTGGATTTTACACTATTTTGATTCATTTTTAGTTAACATTTAAATAAAGCCATTTTTGTACATTTTCATTCGTTCAGTTTCTTTCGTTTGGTGCAAACCCGGCCTTCTCCAAATTTGAAATTTTGGGCTGTTGAGAAGATCACGATATTTAGTCAGTAGAAAAGTTCTACTCTCAGTATATTACTCCCTCATTCACAGTCACTTACTGTACCTAAACGTAACTTGGTCTCGTTTGAAATCGACAGTACTTTCTAAACCTACCGTAATACAAAATAGAGCAATCAAAAATGTCCATAATCTTCCTTAACTATGTGTGCACAAACTTGTGACTCGCTTTACTAAATTTGCATTTTAGATGGGCCGAATCCCTAAAGTTATGAATAACTCATAGCATAACCGTTGTGCAGGTTAGGCTACACTTGTTTCCCGCTTCATTAGGCCTGCATTCTAACCTATTACTGCCTAAAGTCCTGACTCTGAATTCATCATCAGGTATTAAGTCTTACAATAGGTTTGTCCCTACGATGAGTCTTCTGCAAAAATGAATCTACCTTGGGCTGTTCTTTTGGGTTATTCATAATTTTTTAGACCAGAACAACTGAAAAACATCGTCATGAATGTGTTTCTTGGCCTCTAGATGTATAATACTGACACATAGATTGAAGAAACAGTAAGAAATTTCTCTGAATGATCTGGCTAAATAAATCAATTTCCGTTAAAAAGGGCAGTATTAGAGTGGGTGGAAAGACTAGACATTCATATTTGACATTATGTTTTCTTGTTATTTTAATATGTTTTAATTGTATACGTGCATATTTTTTGCCATACGCTTAATAATAATACATTAGAAACGTTAATTATATGAAATTCAGGTGAAGTACGAACTATTTTGTCATACCATTACTACCTATTTTCTGCTGCTAAAGCAGATTTTGTTACTTTCTTCACTTAAACTCGTCAGCTTCTATTTAATTACCCGGCTTTAACAAATTAACAACTTAATGAATAAAGTAGTCATCATCATCATCATCATCATCATCATCATCTACTAAAGGCAAAGCCTTGTCGCTGTGATGATCTATTACTAGCCTCTTCATGTTGCTACATGCGAGTTCACCAAATGACATCCTTGTACGTCCCCTTGGTCTCCTTCCCTATACTTTTGCTTCAGTGATGTTTTGGAGAAGAGTCTCATGTCTCAGTATGTCTGTTAGGAACTTTGTTTTCCTCTTTTTATCGTATTGAACAAACATCGACCCTCCCTTATTCTCTTTAAAACAACGTAATTTGTTTTTTATCCATCCAAATTTTTTTTGCAATTCTTCTCTGAAAGTACATTTCTGCAGCCTCAAGTTTTGTTTCTTCCTGTTTCCCTAATGTCCAGGTTTCGTATCCATACAGCAGCACACTCCCAAGAAATGTCTTGATCAATGATTTCTTAGTTTCCAAACTGGGATGGTTGCTCAGTTGTTTTCCTTACTTTGGAAGGCTTTTCTTTTTGCTACCCCTATTCTTTTCTCTATTTCTGAGAGTGATCAGTTATCAGAGGTAATTACATTACAAAATAGGAGAATGTTGTGACTTTTTCAATCGGTGTGTTATTTAACCCTAATTATTTCTACGTGTAGGCTTCTGTTTTGTCGACTATCATGAAATTTGTTTACTTCATATTTACTTTAGATTATTTTTTTAAGATTTTGTTGAATGTTTTTAGGATCTTACTCATATCCCTTTTAGAATTAGCTAATTTAGTAATATTGTCTGCAAAGCGGATACTGTGCACCTGAATACCATTAAAATTCACCCCTTTAGTATAATAATAGTTAATAATGATATAAAACATTAATTAGCTTGGCTGAAATAATCCACAGCCTATTTCCAGTCATTCAACCTAGTCATGAATGAAATGAAAGAAGTCCCCATCTAGCGGCGAGCATAGGAACTGTGCCGGCTTGCGAAGCCTGTCACTCTCTTCTGGAGCAATGACTAAATTAAATTTGGAGAGTGTTGCTGGAATGAAAGATGAGAAGGAAAACCGGAGTACCCGCAGAAAAACTTGTCCTCCCCCCCCCCCCCGCCCGCTTTGTCCAGCAAAAAGCTCACAATGAGAGACCTGGATTTGAACTAAGAAACCTGGCGGTGAGGGGCCAGCGCACTGCCACCTGAGGCCGAGAGTCTCCAAGTAGCGATCACTGATAAAATGGAGAAATTGTACTAACGACATCACTAAGCGGTGGATTTTGTGCATTATTAAGTACGATAGAAAGCTTTGAAATGTGGTGCTGGAGGAAAATGTTAAGGATTTCTTGGACAGCTCATCGCACGAACACATCAATCCTGAACCAACTTCAGATAAAAGTTCGTCTATCGTGTAAGGTCTCTCAGCGGACATACAATGCGCCCAGATGGTAGTCTTCAACAGCTGATTGTTGAGGGCAAAGTCCAGGGAACCAGACAACGAGGACGAGTACCAACGCAATGGATTGACATGGTGAACGGCCCCCTACAGTGTTCTCTCAGAGCAACCACACTGAAAGCGGAGAATGGCGGAGTCTAGAGGGCTGAATATTATGATAGTCACGACGCCTAATGAAGAAGAAAAACAATGAGTAGCAATTGACCTCAGCATCACACATAAACATTAATACACACAAGACACGTCATTTTTAGAACTTCTACTACTTATGCAAATATTATTACAATACTGTTTTAGAGTATTAGACTACGTTAATACAACCATTCATGACACAAATCTAAAATGTGCCATTCTTATGAGTTTCAATAAGTTTATTCTGCAAATTAGACTACAATTTTCATGTACTAACCGCGTTGAAGCTCGATTTTAATATTAATAGTGTTCTTGGTTTTACGTCTCTTCTAACTATAATTTACGGATTTGTATCCGCCATGGTACCAGAGTTTTACCACGTAGGGTTTGTTTTACGTGCCTGTAAAAGTACCGACATGAGGCTCACGTATTTAAGTCGTTTCAAATACCACAGGACTGAGCCGGGATCGAACCCGCACCGTTGAGCTCAGAGGACCAGTGCTCAACTGCCTGAGCTAGTCATCCTGGCGAAACTCAATGTTCTCCATTCATTTGGGCATTAAAATAAGATTTCTAACTTAAGAATCTAATAAATCGCACGTGTTCATGCGTTGCATTGAAAGGTTGATATTCATCGCAGTCTAGGGAATTTTTCCTCAAAAGGAAGTTCCTTGAACGTGCTAGTTAGTTAATGGCAGCAGTGCTTTCCTTCAAAATGCTCTTAAATTTAATCAATTGTGCTCGGTACAAAAGAGGCATCCAGAACTGTTCTTTTTGGACGGCTAATATAAAACATAAATCTCAAATTCGTCTGATATTTGCATATAAGTCTCGAGCATTTTCTCAAGTGTATCTATTCCTTTTCTAAAAATTAATATAAGTCTAAATTTTATCGAAAGGCAGCCACTGCATGAGAGAAACTGTTTCATAAAGCAAAATTTAAAAAGTACCTAATTAGGTAGATCATGTAAAGGTCTTTCAAGTATTCCCCTCTGAATGTTATTTATATATGAAGTGTACCGTTTAACTTCGGTTCCTATTGTATGCAATGTCGAGAAGTTGGCTGTTTTTTGTAAAGGTCTGTTAGAGGTTCGGGAAGGTTATCTTACGGCACAGGCTGACTTCCCTCTCTATGTTCAGACCAGGAGTTATTGAACGCCGGAAATCGATGTTGAGAGAGACAGAGAGAGAGAGATAACTTCTCAGAGTAAGTCAGCAGCCAGAAAACCTGCTACTTTCCTTTGGTAGGAAGTGAAGGTATTTATGAAAAATAAAACATACGTAACACAAGTTCTCTCATTTATTTATCGTATGGCATTACAGGTACAATACATACGTAAATGGTTTTCGAAAGCAAACTATATCTTTAAGTCTGCGTTGTTAATGTACCTCTGGGAACGCTTGAGCAAAATCATGGATATCAACACTGTACTTTATTTTTGGATACTCGGTGATAATATGCATAACTATGAGATTGGAAATATTATTTTATGCATACTAAATGAATTACGTTCACGTAATCGGTATTTTTCTTGTCAAATAGTATTACAATCAACAAATGTGTCAGCCATCAATGATATATTTAGAAGCGAAAGTATCGTACTGCAAGAACAAACAAATATTGTTTTGCTTAAGAAACACGTTCCTAAGGCAGTTCACAGAGTACCACAAGGATATAGTCTTTCTCCCTCATTGTTCATAGTCTGCAATTCTACAAGAATCATTTACCTAAAGGCGTAAACTGATAGTGTAAAACTAGGTAAGGTGTTGATCAGTTAGCCAGTTGAGTTCATGCTTATGGCCTTAGTGCAAAGGGTACCGCATGGAATGCTTCGGTACTAATATTAACAGAGTTGAAGCGAAGTGCAGTAAGTATGGTATGAAAAGAATGAGCTTTTATTATAGAGATCACTATGGCAAAATATACTTACCATACTGAAAGATTATAGCAACAAGTTTCACCTCACATTTTGGAGAAACGTATCTGCAGCAATAAATTATTCTTGTTCATCTATAAATCTCCCAAAAGAAACAGTTTTCTAGTAGATTGATGGCACCTTAATGTTCGCAGACAAGTAAATGTGTTACAATTGGAAGACATAATTTGAAGGGCTAATAATCCTACTACCAGAAAGGATGGCATCGGGTTATGCCTTATCATACAGCAAACAGAATAGGGAGGGTGATATCACGCTGAAAAGAATAAATGTACTTAAAGTAAGTAATGCGCTTCGCTACTGTAGTGATCATCAAGAGCTAATTTTACCCATAAAACTGAATGTTTGCTCAAAATTATATTTTACGAGTCTAAACAACAGTGTGTAATTTTTTAATATTATTATTTGAATGAACATACAATATAAGGCAGATTATAAAAATAAATTCAAATTGAATGTGTTAAGATCTAGCCAACAGCAGAACTCAGTGGCCCCATGAATATTTTATTAAATTCATTTACATGGGTACCGCAAAGATCACACCTTTGACTCCTATTGTTCTTAATTACATGATACATATTCTGAAAGGTTGAAAGCTGCGTGAAAAATCCTGCTAAGTAATTAATATATTTAAATGAGGTATCTGTATTACGAGCCTTGAGCTCTCGCTGCTTGACATTTAGTGAAAAGTGTGAATATCACCATTTATGCGGTTGAAGTGGTATCGATAGGAAAGAGGACTTTATATCAAGTAAGAAATCGGAGCTATCAATATTCAGAAGTACGTGCACCGTGTATTCCCCCATAAATACATTACGGGAAAAGAAATCGAAGAAGACAATAGGAAAATGTAAAACACTGTGCAAACGGTCAGAATATGCAGTTTACGTGGATCTGAAACGCTGCAGAAATGCAAATATTATAAAAACAAACTCCAACACGTGATAAAATTGCTAGGATAACGATCCTGACTGACTGATATGGAACACGTTCTTAAACACCCTATCTCTATCCACCTCAAGATACGATAAATGGGATAGTGAATATAAAAGCGGATGGCTTCAAACTTTTGCAAGGGACTGTCATAACCTGGCGGAGTGGATGTTAACGCTCGTCGGGTACTCTCCCCACTTCGAACGATCTTCGTTTGGCCTTAGAGACATATATTTTATTTCGTTATACTACACCTCTTTTTTCTTCTCGTCGCGAACATGTATATTTATCTGCAAACATCAGGTGCAGGTTGGTAGCTAGTCCCTGGGGTGGGTTCAGCTGACTGCAGGCTGCCTACAGGCTGTAAACCTTGTACCATATTCCCAAGAGGATTCGTGGCCCAGTACAGACTGTATAGGCAGCCACAATGGTGAACGATTCGTGGCACAAGGATTGAATAGGTATTTCTAAGAGGGTTCAGTTGACACAGCGAACCGAAGCCAAACTACAGAATGCCAGTCTTCGAACACAATTGAAGCTTCCAAAACGCAATCTGTACTCTATTAAACACAATTATTTTTCCGGAGGAAGTTATCTCTCTCACACACATACACCTACACACAAACACACGCATGAGTGTAAACTGGAAGATTACTAAAGAGAACTCCAGTCTCCCTCTAGAGATAATCCATCTAAATATATTAATTTCTTAGCAAGATTGTTCACATTGCTATCATACATTTCAGGATATGTTTCATGTAAACTACGAACAATACGAGTCAAATGTATGATCCTTGTGGTACTCCTCAAAATATTCATGGAGCCATTGACTTCCGCTGTATACTAAACGTTAACATAATCACTTTTAATTTCTGGTTATAATGTTAACCCTTCAAGAATAGTGTAAAGAATGCTATTTGTAACTATATTGATACATTCCTATTTTGACTTAAAAGTTGGCTTGTTTTGACACTGAGTTTTATTTCAATAATTGCTTTATAAATGTAAATATAGTCCAACGACTCCCAAAGGACCACCAACTAACAGTATTTTTAGTCTATAGTAACACAAACTGTTTTGTGCTGTTGCTAAAAATGTCATATCTTAAGTTTTAAGCTGCACACCGATATGGTTAATTAACAAAATGAAGTTAAAACTTAAAGAAAATGAGTGAAATAATTACTGTATTTTGAATGCAGTATTTGTGGTGTGGGACTGACAGGATATTTTCTTCTAATGTTTACACAGTGCATTCAAAAATAATTCACTCTCTTTCCACATTGCAGAAATCATTGAAAGGGATACACCCAATTCCTTGGCGACCAAAGCGTTTGTTTCCCCCACTTTGTAATCGCCATATTATTTGTGACTTTTCTTCAATTTTAAACACTTAACCTTCCTTTACGACATCTTCACAGCCATGCTTGTCAGAAAAACAAACAAGAAGTCAACATTAGACGTTATAGTGGATACATTTCTCCGAAAATGTGATACAAATATGCTGCCTTATACGATATGTCGTATAAAGCGATATTTTAAATACAGTATTTATATAGGATTTATATGCGACCGTTTCGCCATTACATCCGATTAGTCGTTACAAGCGATGTCACAATAAACGGTTTCGACTGTATCATTTTATAGGAACTGCCATATTTGGAAACAGTTATCAAAGACCTGGGAACTGAGTAGCTTGCATCGTTTATTTACACCATTCCCCCACCTGCTTCATCTGTTAAATAACTCTGATGTAAAATACAGTGATTTTTAACATCATACAACTTAGTTGATTTAATCGGCAGGTTGTTCTTGTATAAATTTGTTTTCTTCATACAGTAAAACATCCACGTGACTCGCGCCATTGTCACTGTCACTCACACTTCATCTCCAGAACTTCTGAATTCTCCAATATTTTTATTTTGATTGCTGAAGCGTCATGCTCAATTTCGTAACACATATTGAGGCATTTAGGGAGATGGCCTTTAAAGTCATGGAGTTTGGGTTGGCTGATACATGAAACCAACTAAGTGAGCAATTTCCTTTTCTTAAGAAAGGCCTTACTTGCCTGCGCTAATCTGAATTTTATGACCTCCTTACTTCTGCCATCATTAGTTATTCCACCATGCAAGTAAGAATTGCATCTACTTCTTTTAAGACTTCATTTCGTATTTTGAGATTTCCTGCATTATCTTACTTCATTCAGCTGCACTCCATTACTTGTTTTTCAATTGTCAACAAAACAAAAAATCATCATTGGACGTTATACCCGATAAATTTCTCCGGAAATGTAATAACAATACGCCGTTTTATACTGTATGTCGTAATAAGCGATATATTAAATACAGTGTTTATGTACGATTTAGACGAAATCGTTAGATTTCGCCGTTATATCCGATACGTCGTTATAAGCGATGTCGCATCTTGTACTCATTCTGCAAGACTGTGTTCGTACCATTCAGCAATTTCTCCAGATCTGTTGCAGACTCAGATAAACTACCAATAACGTCAGCAAATCGCAAAGTTTTTATTTCCTACCTTTGGTCCGTGATCCTCTTTCTAAATTCCTTTCTTGATTTATTTTACCGACTGTTATTCTTCTTCATCGCGAAGGGGTCACTTAGGACCACGCGGAATCAAGATTTGTTAGCTTCTTCTTTTAGCCCAGTAGTGAATGGATGTGTTTTCGTTGCAGGAACCAAACGTGTCGGTTATTCTTTCTTTCATCGTCCTCAGTCCACTATAGTTGGTGACGCTAATTCCTTCAGGGGTGTGTGTCTGTACCAGTTTTATCTAGTGGTAATATTCTTTATACAGTGAAAAGGAGAGGGGAAAACTGCAGACTTGCTTCACTCTCTTGTGGATTGCTGCTTCTTTTTTCATAGCCATTCATACTTATCTTGGCGGATTTATTATTTTAAAGATTGAAAAAACACTTCTTTCTCAGTACCTCATCCCGGTCACCTTCCTTCATAATCTCAGATAACTTGATCCCGTCAGCATTATCGTATGCCATATCTAGATCTACGAATGTTTTGTTAACAAGGAAGCCATACTTCCCAGTGTCAACTGAGTGGAATTCCCACTTAAGGCAGCTAATGCTGGGTTGGAGACAAAGCAGGACATTACTAAGATACGTTCCAGAATTCAAATATCTAAATATTAAACAGAGATAAACATAAATATTCAAGTACCTTGGTGAATCGATTGAATCCAATAATTCTGAGAAGTTCGCCGTCTTAGCACGTGTCAGTAAGCTTGAAACAGCCTTACGACTCACTCAAAACATACAAAACAAAAAGTCCACCTCTCGAAATTCAAAACTTCGACATTATCAAACCGTAATTAGATACTTCAAACTCATAGCCTGCTTGAGAAACTGGCAATTAAGGAAAAGGGGATTATCCGCAAAATATTCTTGGTTCCAGTCTCAAACATGGTGTTTACAGACTTCGGAGCAGCCCAGATATCAAGCGTAATCTAGAAACGGAGGATAACATTTTACGCTCATCTCTTCAGATTGTCAGCTGAAAGAATCTGTAAACGTTTGTTATCCTGCTTCAGAAGTCTTAAAACGATTCCTCCTTGGTTGGTGGAGATCGATAAAAATCTTTTAAAGTATGGAATATCAGAAACAGACGTTCAAATTTCAGCACCACTCAATCACAAACTTTGGCAGGTTCATCAAGAATAAGTCCCAACTCCACTGAAGCATGTTCATTCTGATGCGTGGTAGAGAGCACACTTCGAAAGCAAACCTGGTGGGCCCGCAAGAAGACAAACAGTTGAGATCTGGCCCTAACGATGAATAATAATATTATTTCTAAATATTTGAGTGTAACTTGATTGAAACTGATGATGTTTATTTTATGAACGAAACGTGTCATTCCTTGTTTGATAGTGTGTATTTTTAATATATAATTTGTATTTAACCTGTGTGTTACACAGACTGGGTAGCTTTTAAGTAACGCATCTACAAATGCCATTTACGTGGGCTTGGACAATTTAACTCGATCTCCTGAGATCAGACGTAAAGTCAGGATTGCTTAATATGTTTCTACATTTCTTCTGAATACAAACTGATCTTATCCCAACTCAGCTTCAACTTCTTCTTCCATTCTTACGTAAACAATATATATTAACAATTTTCAGACGTAAGATACTAAACTAATGATGCGGTAGCCTTCACATTTTCTATCGCCTGCTTTCTATGGAGTAGGCATAACGAAATTCTGTCTAAAATCGGATGGCACTTCTCCTGCATCATACACCTTACACACTCAATCTCACTATGCGGCTTTCTCCTAAGGCTGTCACTAATTATAATTGTTACACACCCAAAAAAACATGTATTCAAGTGACTGTTTTATACCAAGTATGCGTAAAGAAGAGATTGCCTCGCAAAGCTTTTCTGCATCACATGATTGGAGAATGATGCTCTACTGAAGGGCTTAATGGTGATGGATTCCGTTTTTATAAAGCTTCAAAGTTAATTTGCCTTCCAAGTCTTGCTTCAATATTGTCATATTAGTATGATGAACGAGGTGTATCGTTGACAGTGAACCCTTGCTCCGAACTAAGCCGTGATAATTGAAGACTTTCCCCAGGATCTCATTTTATATGAAAAGAGAAGGTTAATTATCACTTCAACGCCGTAAACAGGACAGACAGTTGTTTAAATAATATGTTTCATTGCAGTAGAGGAATCGAATGAAATAGGAAATTAGTTAGCAGCAGCTTGGGGAGGACTGCATTCTGTAAGACGGAAGTGAGTTTTGCAGAAATGGAAACAAATATCCCGGTTTAGAATGGTGCTCTTACAGTCCAGATTAATAGACAATAGTATATTGAAATATATGTGAAGAAATGAATCTAATGCAATATTGATACGACTCTTGCAGAGGTCATTTCCGAAAATGTGTTACATACCATTTTCCAATAAAAGTGACCAAATTCAAGGGATGAAAGAGAATGTTATACAGGTTATAGAGTGCCTTAATATTGTAATTGGGACACGGCCTAATATAAGACAAGTACATATGTAAATGAAATGGCGTATGGCTTTTAGTGCAGGGAGTGTGCGAGAATGGGTTCGGCTCGCCAGATGCAGGTCTTTTGATTCGACTCCCGTAGGCGACCTGCGCGTTGTGATAAGGATGAAATGAGGATGAAGACAACATATACACCCAGCCCCCTTGCCAGCGAAATTAACCAATGATGGTTAAAATTCCAGGCCCTTCCGGGAATCGAACCCGGGATCCCTGTGACCAAAGACCAGAACGCTAACCATTTAGCCATGGAACCGGACAAGTACATATGAAATAAGGTTTATTGTCATGTTTAGAGATGTACAAAATTACTATATTTCACGAACATTGCTACCAGGTAATAATATGAGCTATTGCTCTTCTTCTTCTATTACTACCGGTTTTTCCCACACCTGTGGGATCGCGGGTGCGAACTGCGTCGCACATGTGGATTTGGTCCTGTTTTACGGCCGGATGTCCTTCCTGACGCCAACCTTATATGGAGGGATGTAATCACTATTGCGTGTTTCTGTGGTGGCAGATAGCGTGGTATTTTGTCTGAATATGATGAGGAGAGTGATAGGACCGACACATACACCGAGTCCCCGAGTCAGAAGAATTAATCATAAGCGATTAAAATCCCCAACCCGGCCGGGAATCGAATCAGGAACCCTCTGAACCGAAGGCCAGCACGCTGACCATTCAGCCAACTAGTCGGACTAATATAAGCAATTGTATATCACATGGATATTCGTAGACGCGTCAGGGAATAATGTGTGTTGTTGTCCCCTTTGCTTTTCAACCTATACTCCGAGGCTATTTTCAAGTACACACTAGCAGGTACAGAAGCAGGAGTACGTGTCAATGGAGAAAATAATAATAAGCACCTACGATATGTAGATGATAATGTCATTTACATGACTGGGACCAGATACCTTCTTAAGAGTTTTTCTTGAGATGTAGTTTCTGAGGTATGATCAAGTTTCGCATTATGCGATATCACTCTGTCCTTGTTGTTATTATTATTATTAATATTATTATTATTAATAATAATTTCTTAATTTGTTTAATGTCCAGGGTTGGTTTTCCTTCGTGCTCGGCGAGGAATTCCACCTCTACCGCCTCAAAGGCAGTGTTCTGGAGCGAGAGATTTTGGGTTAGGCATTCAACTAGGGAGGAGGACCAGTACCTCTTCCAGCCGTCCACACCTCCTATGTTGAAGAGGGGCCTTGTGGGGGGATGGGACGTTCGGAAGGGATACGAAAGAAGAGGGAAGGAAGCGGCCGTGGCCTTAAGTACCATCCAGGCATTTGCCCGAAGAAAAGTGACAAACCATGGAAAACCACATCGAGGATGGCTGAAATGGGCTCTACTCAGACTACCTCCCGAGGCTGAGTGGACCCCGTTACAGCCCTCGTACCACTTTTCAAATTTCGTAGCAGAGCCGCGAATTGAACCCGGGCCTCAGTGGGTGGTAGCTAATCACACTAACCACTACACCACAAAGGCAAAGTATTATTATTATTATTATTATTATTATTATTATTCCTAAAAGGTATTGTGACTAGTCTAATGACTGGCAGGCGTAGAACAATTGCAACGCAATTTCTATTTCCTTTATCCATTATTTTAGTTTATTTTCCATCAGCAAGCATATAGGCTGCCCTTCTTGCCTTGAAGGTATCAATTCCCCGCTGTTTTCTTTTCGCCACGGCGTGTCTAAAATTGCTTTTATTTATTCTTTTACTTATCCATTTTCGTGTTTTGAAGGCCTTTATCTCTGCGAACACACTTACAATAGAAGTATAGTACATTTTATCTTTTCCATTTCTTTGAACGTAACTTTTGTTTGCAAAGCGGGCCAGCAGCTCGCAGGAGGCCATGGTGATTTGTCAAGCCGTGATCCAAGTGCATGCCACCTGTTTCGACATTCTGTACACGACAAGCAAAGGGGGAGAGCTGGTAGTCGTACTGTAGCTCGAAGGAAGGAAAGCTTCGATCCAGCCCTAGAGTGAGGGAAACTCACTCTTCACTTTACTTCACCTCGTGTTTACATAGCTCGCTGCTATCGACAAGACAAATGCCCTCCTCCCTGCGCCATCTTGTAGCCAGATCACAAACCACGCTACACTGCTATACGCAACGTGGAAATTATCTGACCTCAGATTAAATGTCGTGGTGATTCCCTTTTTTAAGGGTGCTGATCTCCGTGACGTAGTAGGATTTCAATCCCCTTCTAGTCCTAAAATATCGAGTACGATACAGGCCAAACCAGTGGAATTGAAGGCTACGTAACTACTGCAAACTCAGCTCTTCGAATGCTGGAAAATTAAGGAAGTGCTCGGGGAAAAAATTCTGCCTTCCTTGTGTTTATTAAAATCGACACTATTATTATTATTATTATTATTATTATTATTATTATTATTATTATTATTATTATTAGTATATTGTGATAATTATTGTGCTCTTACGGTCTTCTATGGTTTATGGTTTTTCCTTTTTGTTCTTCCAGTATTTCTTCATTTTACCTGATCTTAGTTTTCGTTCTTTTTCTAAAAATACTCTTTTAGTTGCGTCACTTTTATCAATTTTTGGTATGAATCCAATTTTACTATTCTTCAATTTATTTACTTTGTTTGTTATTTATTATTATTTATTATACAATCTTCATGGAACAGCTGCAGGTTGCCCAATACAATAGATAATGTGATCGTATAATGTTAAATGTAGGAAATCGAGTGAGGCATGTCAAACATTTATTTGAGGTCCGCAAGCATGGTTCATGATAATCATGATGGATTTCTTGAGTGTGGTAATCACGATATTATAGATGAAGTCTCTATTGAGCCCAAAGGTATTGCAGAAGTTGACAAAAAATGTAGGTATGGTTCCTCGAGCACCTAACATTAATCCGATTACAGAAATTGATGAGAGCTTATATTTTCGCTTATAGAAGTCCACCGTTTCTTCATAAATTCTTCTTTTCTCTGCATCGGCCTCTTCCGGCTGGTTTTCGTTGCTCTAAAATCTAATTGTTGGATCCATGATGAAACCTTCCTATTATCCACACAGGTTGTGTTTTTTGTTTTCAAAGCTTCTCCAAAATTCTGCGCATTAACCTGTCTTGAGGTGTTCTCAACAGATGACCAAAGAATGATATACTCTTCTTTCTTATGAAATCCGTTATAGGTTCTATTTCCTGATGTACTGCTGCGTTTGGGATGATACGACATTCTCCTTCTTTTTGGTAGTTCTTACTAATGCATGTTCTTACTATTCTTCTTTCTATTTTTACAATTTTGCCTATGTTATTATTTTGCCTTAGTTCAAATAATGTTTCACTTCCGTAAGTTATTTTAGGTTGGTATAAAGACTTATAATGTTTCAATTGTGTATTTATTGACAAACATTTCTTGTTGTATGTATCTGTGGTTACATTTTTGGCTCTGGATAATTTATTCGTTCTCTCTGACCAAGAAATATTTTCATTAAAATTGTATGGTATACTTCTTCCAAGGTATTAAATTGTCTTACAATTTCTATATATATGTTTACAAGTTGCTTTACGTCGCACCGACACAGATAGGTCTTATAGCGACGATGTGACAGATAAGGGCTAAAGGTGGGAAGGAAGCGGCCGTGGCCTTAAGTAAGTTACAACCCCAGCATTTGCCTGGTGTAAAATTCGGAAAGCACGGAAAATAATCTTCAGTGGTGCCGAGAGTGGAGTTCGAACCCACCATCTCCCGAATACTGGATATTATTATAATCATTATTATTATTATTGTTATTATTATTACTTGATCCGCGTCTTCAGAAGAAAATCTCGTCTGCTCACGAATAAGACTTCTTCTCAGCGACACGTAAAGTATTTCACCTTGTTTTCCGACATGGCAAAGCCCTGAAAAGCTTATCATCAAGTCTACAATAACGGTCCGTGAAAGGATGAAACTAATAATAATAATAATAATAATAATAATAATAATAATAATAATAATAATAATAATAATAAAGGTGGGAAGGAAGCGGCCGTGGCCTTAAGTAAGTTACAACCCCAGCATTTGCCTGATGTTAAATTCGGAAACCACGGAAAATAATCTTCAGTGGTGCCGACAGTAGAGTTCGAACCCACCATCTCCCGAATACTGGATATTATTATAATCATTATTATTATTATTATTGTTATTATTATTATTATTATTATTATTATTATTATTATTATTATTATTATTATTATTATTATTATTATTATTATTATTATTATTATTCATCGTTAAGGCCACTAAGGACCACAAGATCTCAACTGTTTGTCTTCTTGCGGGCCCACCAGGTTTTCATCCTATCGGAGTGGACAAGCTTCAGTCGAGTTGGGACTTTTTCTTGGTGAACCTGTCTAAGTTTGTGCTTGTATTCGGGAGATGGTGGGTTCGAACTCCACTGTCGGCACCACTGAAGATTATTTTCCGTGGTTTCCGAATTTTACACCAGGCAAATGCTGGGGTTGTAACTTACTTAAGGCCACGGCCGCTTGCTTCCCACCTTTAGCCCTTTTCTGTCACATGGTCGGAGTTAAATGTCTGTTTCTGAGATTCCATACTTTAAGGGATCCTTATCGATCTCCACCAACCAAGGAGGAACCGTTTCGAGACTTCTGAAGTAGGATAACAAACGTTTACAGATTCTTTGAG
The DNA here is from genome assembly GCF_040414725.1 of Anabrus simplex. Lineage (NCBI taxonomy): Eukaryota > Metazoa > Arthropoda > Insecta > Orthoptera > Tettigoniidae > Anabrus > Anabrus simplex. The sequence continues at coordinate 63,088,499 of NC_090276.1, forward strand.
CTGCAATCTGAAGATGTGAGCGTAAAATGTTATCCTTCTTTTCCAGATTACGCTTGATATCTTGTCGGTGTGGGTGTAGTTCCGAAGTCTGTAAACACCATCTTTGAGGTTGGGACCAAGAATTTTTCGGACAATCCTCCTTTCCTTAACTGCCACTTTTCAAACAGGCTGTGTGTTCGAGTGTTGAACATTCTGCTGCATATAATGCTTCAGCGTAAATTACAGATTGATAATGTCTATTATTATTATTATTATTATTATTATTATTATTATTCTGTTCTTGTAAAATGGTTGTTATCAGTCTAATGATTGAAAGCCACTGAACAATTCGGAAGTCATTTCTAATTTGTTTAGAGATTATAATATTTTGATTTACTTCGCACCGACACAGACAGGTCTTAGTGATGGTAGTAATTATTGTTTTAGGAGCAATTACAACTAGGCAACCATAATCTATGTAATATTAATCAAGGAAAAAATGGAAGGGATCCGACACTTCGAACAATGAAGGTATCGGCCAAAGAAAGACAACAGTCATGAAGGGCGTGAAAATGGAAGACTCCCTGGGCCTCGCGTGCTCTAACACCGTTGGGGTCGGAAAAGAACAAGAATTGACCAAGAAAGGTCGGATAGGATAGATGAAACTGAGGGGCGAGGCATATGTAAGTGGCCTCGTGTTTGCCAAACCACGCTCCCAATTTGAGAGCCCTTTGGGCCCCTTTTTGACACCACTTACGACAGGCAGGGGATACCGTGGGTGTTATTCTACCGCCCCCACCCACACAGGTCAGACAGGTCTTACTGCGACGATGGGATAGGAAATATCTAGGAGTTAAAAGGAAGCGGCCGTGGCCTTAATTAAGGTACAGCCCCAGCATTTGCCTGGTGTGAAAATGGGAAACCACGGAAGACCATCTTCAGGGATGCCGACAGTGGGGCTCGAACCCATGATCTCCCGGATTTAAGCTCACAGCCGCGCGCCTCTACGCGCACGGCCAACTCGCCCGGCGGTGTGAAAACTGGAAATCACGGAAACCCATCTTCCTGGCTACCGACAGTGGGGTTCGAACCCTCTATCACCAGAATGTAAGCTGAAATCTACGTAATTTTTAATATTATTTTCAATCAGACATTAAGATTTTCTTTCATCCTTTGAAGGGATAGGTACAAACCTTGAGAAACCATCTCTATGGTCTATGAGTAAAGGATCTTTGCGTTGTCTACAAATTCGTAGAGAAAATCATAGCCTAATATTTGTTGTTCTTTTTAAGTTCTTCATTACTGATATTCATGATGACTCCTTTGTAATATAGAGAGTGTGGGCCAAATTTTCGGGACACATACCGGGACAATGTTTTGCCATACAGAAGTATTTACCAGTGGAGTGAACTCTTCAAACGGGGTATCACGAGCATGAAGGATGAGGAAAGAACCGGGAGTCCATCTGCAGCAGTAACTGATGGCAATATTGGACAAGTGCGTGATATGATCGTGGATAACAGAAGAGTGACTCTTGTATGAATTTCCGCTCCTGGTGCACCCTCAGACGACAAAAAGGGATTACGGAATACTGCTCTTCCTTGGCGCAAGCAGAGAGTGGCGCGGTCATCGTTACGTCCCAACACCGTAAGCTGTACTGAAACCTACCACAGACGTAGACAACGGTGCTACCTTGCGGCTGGTGAGCACACAACGCCATAGAGCTAACCTAACCTAACCTAACCTAACCTAACCTAACCTAACCTAACCTAACCTAACCTAACCTAACCTAACCTAACCTAACGTAACCTAACCTAACCTAACCTAACCTAACCTAACCTAACCTAACCTAACCTAAATGTCAGATACTTATTGACTTGCCCTCGTACAGTGACATATACACAGTGCAACAATAAAGTAGGTCAAACTTTCATGACACATTCCTCACACGTAGAAGAAGGAAATATATTATGTGAACATGGAAACGCTTTATTTCCACGTTAGAATTAATTGACTCACACATGTATCTGTGCGACGCAACGGCAAGTTGCCGCTAGTTAACAGAGAGCATATTGAACATTTCATATGAGAAAGAGTTTCATGAACTATGCTGCTACGTTCTATTTCTGAGTGTTCCTTTTGATCAATGTTTTATGTCGAGTTAAAGAGAATGAGTCCTAACTTGGGAATAAAGCGTTTGCAGACCAATGTTCATATAACATATTTTCTTCTTCTACCTGTGAGGAGTAGTGATGGGACATTCGATTCATTTTACTGAATCGATAAAGTGATCCGATTCACGGCACATTAGTAACCGCTCCTACTACATCTGTGTAGTATGTGCTGGTAAGACAGCAGCAACAGCATTCAGCGCTCGCTGCTGCCATCTGGTCTTCATACTATAAACTCCTTTCTTAGAAAAAATGCTAGTAACTCTAATACATCGAAGGTTTCCGGCGACGTAGGGTGGGAAGGGTTAGGATTAGGAAGGTAGCAGCCATGACCTGAATTAAGGTGTGAAAATGGGGAAACTACGGAAAACCATCTTAACGTCAATTAAGTTATAATACTAAGATTCATTAAACTAATAAATAGTATAACCTAATAGCCTACCCACTTACTAGCTACTTCAGAATTATGTTTTGACTACCTTTTTTAAAACTGCAAATAAATCCATCTATTATTTAAACCTCCCTGTGAGGAGAGGACAGTTAATGCAAGTGGGTATTATTTTCAAATGAGCTGAGCTCGAGAGTCCATTATAGCATGCGATTATTTCAGTGTACCATGACCGATAAGGAGCCGTGTGTATCTTGTGTCTCACTGAGCCGTGCTCGTTCACGATTCTTTCGGTATGCCATGGTTCAATGTATGTCCCGCTGCAGCGGAAGCTCGGCTCTCCGCGTGTCCAGTGAGCCGATAAGGAGCCGTGTGTATCTTGTGTCTCACTGAGCCGTGCTCGTTCACGATTCTTTCGGTATGCCATGGCTCACTGTATGTCTCGCTGCAGCGGAAGCTCGGCTCTCCGCGTGTCCAGTGAGCCGATAAGGAGCCGTGTGTATCTTGTGTCTCACTGAGCCGCGCTCGTTCACGATTCTTTCGGTATGCCATGGCTCACTGTATGTCTCGCTGCAGCGGAAGCTCGGCTCTCCGCGTGTCCAGTGAGCCGATAAGGAGCCGTGTGTATCTTGTGTCTCACTGAGTCGCGCTCGTTCACGATTCTTTCGGTATGCCATGGCTCACTGTATGTCTCGCTGTAGCGGAAGCTCGGCTCTCCGCGTGTCCAGTGAGCCGATAAGGAGCCGTGTGTATCTTGTGTCGCACTGAGCCGCGCTCGTTCACGATTCTTTCGGTATGCCATGGCTCACTGTATGTCCCGCTGCAGCGGAAGCTCGGCTCTCCGCCAGTGTCCAGTGAGCCGATAAGGAGCCGTGTGTGTCTTGTGTCTCACTGAGCCGCGCTCGTTCACGATTCTTTCGACGTGCCATGATTCACTGTCTCGCTGCAGCGGAAGCTCGGCTCTCCGCCAGTGTCCAGTGAGCCGATAAGGAGCCGTGTCTATCTTGTGTCTCACTGAGCCGCGCTCGTTCACGATTCTTTCGACGTGCCATGATTCACTGTCTCGCTGCAGCGGAAGCTCAGCTCTCCGCCAGTGTCCAGTGAGCCGATAAGGAGCCGTGTGTATCTTGTGTCTCACTGAGCCGCGCTCGCTCACGATTCTTTCGACGTGCCATGATTCACTGTCTCGCTGCAGCGGAAGCTCGGCTCTCCGCCAGTGTCCAGTGAGCCGATAAGGAGCCGTGTGTATTTTGTGTCTCACTGAGCCGCGCTCGTTCACGATTCTTTCGACGTGCCATGATTCACTGTCTCGCTGCAGCGGAAGCTCGGCTCTCCGCCAGTGTCCAGTGAGCCGATAAGGAGCCGTGTGTATCTTGTGTCTCACTGAGCCGCGCTCGCTCACGATTCTTTCGACGTGCCATGATTCACTGTCTCGCTGCAGCTGAAGCTCGGCTCTCCGCCAGTGTCCAATGAGCCGATAAGGAGCCGTGTGTATCTTGTGTCTCACTGAGCCGCGCTCGTTCACGATTCTTTCGACGTGCCATGATTCACTGTCTCAATGCAGCGGAAGCTCGGCTCACCGCCAGTGTCCAGTGAGCCGATAAGGAGCCGTGTGTGTCTTGTGTCTCACTGAGCCGCGCTCGTTCAGGATTCTTTCGACGTGCCATGATTCACTGTCTCGCTGCAGCGGAAGCTCGGTTCCCCGTCAACGTCCAGTGAGTGCGCCACTCAGCACTGTCCGCTGAAAGTAAGCTGAATCGTGTGCCGTGAGCTCGCCGTTCCTGTGAATCGATTCACTCGGATACTTGAATGAATCGACACTGCTTTGAATCATGCATTCAGTAGCCAATACTAGTGAGGAGTGTCTCCTGACAGTTTCACCTACTTTATTTTTACACTCTTTATATATCAATTAAAACAATCAAAGCTAAATGTCAGTACACCAAATACATGTCCCCGTGCGTGGTGACAGTGTTAGAAATACCATAATAGCTAGTTTTAAATAAAATAACTGGAAGGGAAACAAGTGTAGTAGTCGTAGTTAATGCAATACTATGTGTGAGAACTCAGCCATTATAGCACGGTAGTTTGTGGTCCCGCCACTGCAAGCGATTATATCGAACACGTGCTTCAGTAGTCCGGCAAGCCGGATAGAGAAAACTGCGGGAGATATTTCGGTGAATAAGTTGAATTTTGTTTAGCATCCGTGGCTCAGGCTGAGTTCCGTGGTTCAAATCCCGGTCACTCCATGTGAGATTTGTGTTGGACAAAGCGTACGCGGGGCAGGTTTTTCTCCGGGTACTCCAATTTCTTACTAGTTGCTTTACATCGCACCAGCACAGGTAGGTCTTATGGTGACGATGTGACAGAAAAGGCCTAGGAATGGGAAGGAAGCAGCCGTAGCCGTAATTAAGGTACAGCTGTGAGCTCGCATCCGGGAGATAGTTGATTCGTTTCCCATTTTCACACCAAGCAAATGCTTGTACCTTAATTAGGGCCACGACCACTTCCTTCCCACTCCTAGGCCTTTCCTATCCCATAAGCGAAATTATGATCTAATGATGAAATACAGGAACATAGAAAACATAACAGAATCCATAAGAAAAAGGAGATTGCAATTTTTTAAACATATTTACAGAAAGGATGATTCCAGATTAATAAAAAGGATTTTCAAATACACTTGGGACAAAAAGGCAACAACTAACTGAATTCAGGAAGCAAAGAAATATTTAGAAAGAAATAATATAAGAGAAGAAACTATGGGCAGAGATACTTTTAGAAAGAGGGTGGTAAGTATGGAAGTATTCCATGAAGATTGAACAAGAAGCCTGGCGAGAAGTGGTCCGAGGACAGAAAGAAACAGCATAGTGAAAGGATGAAAGAATATTGGAAGGAACGGAAGAGAAATCACCACATGGTCAAGTACATGCTATCTTGACCTTGCCCGGTACCTCTTGTATCAGACATCTCCATGGATGTTTTCGTGATCTTGAGCGGACTATGTTCCAGCTTTCAGTCCATCAATAAAATACATTGATTGGGCGAAAACCGAACCCGAGATCTAGGGTTGAGACACGGGCATGTACCCCCTACACCAGAGGGCTGGTAAATAAATAAATATGTAACTTAACAGGGAATATCTGTCCGCCATGGCTGGTGGGGCGCTATTGATTGCACCCGGAAGCTGTAGAGAAGGCTCTGATGAAGTGACGTGTTTTACTTGTTAATTGGGAGTTTGTAATGGGTACGATGAATGGCTGCTCTCACGTGCCCCGCTAGAGGGCCATTATCTCACGTCTGAATTATTGCCCCACCTGATTTATCACAGCGAGCAGCCTGCAACAAGAAGTCGCTGACTTTCTAACTTGGTAGCTCACTTTAATGGGCAACATGGGTAGTTAGTTCGTTAGTTAGTTATCATTATTATTATTCCTGATATCTGTAAGTCTCTGTAAATCTCTTGTTGAGTGTCGGGCTCCGGAATCCAGGATAGTAGGTCGAAACCCGGCAGAGGCAGTCGGATTGTTGAAGGGCGGAGAAAAGTCCATTCGACACTCCATGTCGTACGATGTCGGCATTTGAAGGATCTCTGGCGTGTGACCGACAGAATTCATTAAAACACAGTCATAGACACCCAAGATAAATTATGTTTACTCTAGAGTGAAACGGAACGTTGAAATTGTCGAGCAGACAGCCAGAGAGCTCCAAATTTAAATGTCTGCACTCGGGGGCTCTCTTCCTTTCTTTAGTCTATTGTACTTCCTTCCTGGTCTTGGAACTACATTCTCTGGCTGTACTACTCATCTGTTTTCTGTTTTGCGGAACACATTTCTGTCTAATATTTTTATATATCAATCCGGTCTTTCTCCAAGTCCTTATTAACTTCTTGGATCCATGGTAGACTCTCCAATTTTCTGCTCTATGTCATGAATAGAGCTCGGACTTTTATGCACTAATATGTTAGAATGCAAACTTATTGAAGCAAATAACAAGTATAGTCTAACTTCACAACCATTAAGCAATAGTTTTTGCATAAACATTAGGGGTACGGCCCATCAGAACCCCTATAATTCATGTTACCCTTGCTACATTACGGACGAGCGGGTGGCCGACACTTCCTACCTACCAAATTAGTTTACAGTCTATCCTGTTACTGCATAAAAATCCGGGCTTTAGTCATGATCTTGTATGTAAGGCTTGTTCTTGGGAGTCTTTCATCGCGTCTATAACATTTCAGTCTTCGCTTTCTAATGCCTGCTGCCAGGTTGGACAGTTTCTCTGTCGCTTTACGATATTTCAGTCTGTATCTGACTTTTCTGTACCAAGGATTTCCTTCATGTTCTTCCTTCGGAATGTTCTCTAGATCCCCTGATAAACAGCGTTTCGCTCATGTATAGAACTTCAAGTTCGATCACAGTATTGTAGTGCTTGATCTTTGTGTCTGTGGACATTCATTTCTTGTTGTAAATGTCGCATGTTCTCCAGAAGTCTCTCTTAAGCTTCTGTAGCTGAAATTTCTGTGCTTCCTCTTCTATCCCCCATTAGTTCTACAATTTCACCAAGGTATTTGAAGTGTGGAAACCGTTTTATCTGTCCGTATTTTGTGTTTAGTTCCTGAATATTGAATCTAGTACAAATGAACTTAGTTTTCTGAAATGTAATTTGTAGTACAAAATTATCAGCACATTACTTGAGGACTTCCACACGATTATTATTATTATTCACTTCTTGGGAACCGGCCGAACGTAGGACCAAGCCAATACCACTTCACTTCCTTCTCATCATCCCTTCTTCCTTCCTATTTCTCCCCAGTACCATCATTCTTTCAGAATGTTGCGCTCTTTCTTTTCTTCCACAAGAACTTTTATGTTGGAAAGTCTTTTCCTGAATTGCTCTCTGTTACGACATTCTTCATCTGCTTGGCATACCCCCCTGGATCTTCAAGTAGTATATTTTATTAAAAATGTGTTGGATCCATTCTGACCATGTGTCCGTAGAATCGCAGCCGTCTTTTCCGTATTGTTTCCAGGTCGTCTGTTCTTTTATATATCTCCTTATTTGATCGTAATCTGTAGTTTCCCTGTACCATCCTTGGACCGTAAATCCTCCTTGATATTCTCCTTTCAATATTTACTAATTTTTCCAGGTTCGTTAGTGCTGCTGTTTCAACCCCATACAAAATCACTGGCTTTACCTCAGCATCATAATGTCTTAGTTTGGCATTAATGGAAAGATTCTTTTTGTTGTAAATGGCTTTGGTGGCAGTGTTTAGCCTTTCCAGCTTAAGGGCCGGTTCTATCACCTGCTGGTAAAGTAGTGCGTAACTTGTCCTCCGCGTAAAAGGATGTTTCCGTTCGACCACTCCCAGGTAGCGCTACCGGCAGCATTAATCGTAGTTACACGGCGCGTAATTTATCGGCCACTTCGAGGGCCCAATAAGACTTTACCTGCCGGCAAGTTTTGAGAGCTAAACATTATTATCTGTATTTCTGGTGACATACAACTTAAATTAGCTTAGTATACTGAAAAAAGCATGATACTGTAACAGTGATCGATATTGTATTGCAGAATTTGAACATTAATGCTTCCCTTGAGTTGCAACAGTCACAACAGTCCCTGGCATTGGTAGCGTAGGGAACACGTTTTATACGTCAAGCTTTCGCAAAGAAATTCTAAAAGGATATAAAATCAAAATCTATTTGGAAATCATTTCAAATGGGCTTTAATTTTCTACCTTTTCAGTTTTCAGACACCAATTATAACTTGGTTTATGTAACCCATTTACCCCCAAGCTCTTTCGTAGCGTAATGGCTAACGCGCTCACTTCATAATACGATGTGTACAGGTTCGAGTCTTCATTATGATGGATCTTTTTTTTAATTTTCATTCTTAGTGTTGTATTAATCTGTATGCCTCTTTTCATACGTTATTTTGTTAATAATATATTTTATTGAAATATTTAATCACAATATTATGTCTACTAGGAAAATGCTTTATATGCGTGCTACGTATAGAAAGTGATGTTATGATTAATATAGCATATTGGACTGTCGCTCAGCGAGCAATTCCCTATCAGTTGTTTACATAGTCTTCTTGTAAATGATTTCGAAGAAATTGGAAACTGTTACATTCCAGAATTTCTCCTCCTATGAATAGATATTTACCCCGATTAATTCTTTAACAGTACCTTCCAACTTTATCTTCATAAAGTTAAACGTTAGAATGAAATGCATTACAATAAATGGAAGCATGTGGAACTAAACGAGGTCAAAGGGCTAGTTGCAAATAGAGCATTGTGGAGATACTTAATCAGTTCGCAGAAGCCTGCAGATAGAATTCTCAAAGGCAATAAGCCCGTAAGGAAGATGTGGGTGTATATACGTATATGGAAGCAGGTAAAAAAAGAGTTAAGAACAACGGCAGGGAACAAAATTAAATTATAAAATGTAAATTAGAAAGACTATGAAAACCTGCGTACCTTCTATTACGGAGCGAGCGACTTGCTCAGTCTAGTATGAGAATACTTTCCAAAAACGCTGTCTTACATGACAGGTTATAACTGGCGTAAGAAAGTGTAATCTCAAGATTTTATCCCAATTAGGTATTGATTTTGAAGCTCATAGATAAAAATCACGAAAGCTTGACATTAATCGTTGTCCATAACTCTTAAGACGCCCCTTATTAGGCTTTTAGGTGATAATCAGCAGATGCACGCACAGGAAAATAGGACAATGGAAATGAGCTTCATACACCTGACGATAGACAGCACCACACTCGAAAGCGATAAGTCGCTGAAAATCAGTGTAGCCAACTCCGTATATCAGTGTCTAGCTCCGGGTAGCTACCCAGCGCTTGCACGGAGGTGGTTGCACGCAAGACAAAGTACCAGCTGATTTACACCCCCAGGTAGTTTACCTCCCGGGCAGCTGCCAGCCACTTTACCAGCAGATGGCAGAACCGGCCCTAAGTCTCCTATTTTCCATGGCCTCTTTATCCATCCCGTTGCTGCTGATAATCTCACCCAGGTATTTAAACTGCTTTGTGACCTTCACTTCGCCATATTTCTTCTTCATTGTTCTCTTCTCATAATTCCTGTCCGTGCTCATCATCTCTGTTCTTGTGAAGGAGATTTTTAAACCTGTTTTCTCGGCTATCTCCTGTAGTTCATTTATCTGTGTTACTGCTTCCTGTTCTGTCTCAGCGAAGAGTGCCAAATCATCACCAAAGGCCAAACACTTGGGTTTGACATGTTTATTTTTACTACATATCATAGCACCTGAGTCATTATATTTCCACAGTGTTTTCATGACCTTATCTAGAACCACGTTGAACAGTGTTGGTGATTATTATTATTATTATTATTAAAAATTAGTTTTACGTAGGAGCACACGGTATTGCATATTCTGGGCATTTAATATTTTATTAGACTTAATTTTAATTATTAATTAATTCACTGCCCTCGTAGCTAAAAACCCTATAGATCACAAACATTATATCTAGGAAAATGAATTTTAGACACAAACAGGTTAGAATGCAAACGTGTTTGAACAAGGCGCAAGAATGATCTAGCCCCCCGACAGCTATGTTAAGCGAGTTGTATAAATTTCAATGGTTCTGCTAGTTCAGATCGCTAATTTTTACGCAAATCTCACTGCATAACCGTTGTGCGGGTAACATACACTTACGCCTCGATTAAAGATACTTGCATTCTAACCTGTCATTGCTTAAAATATCCTTTCCGTAATTTTATATCTATGAGTTCACTTGTTTATGTGAAAGGTGTATTTGCTATGAACTTTTACAATATCATGCGCCTATTCTTCCTTTGTTCCTTTATTTTGAGAGTCTGTACATAAAAAGATGACATTTTTCAATCCGGAAAAAATAGAATGGAGTAGAATACTACCATCCGCTAGTTCCGGATCATCTGAAAGTAGAATGAGAGAGTTCTTTTATTGCAATTCATTAAGTTTGATGCATGCATTACATTCTCCTTCTTATAAGTATTGACTATTATTACACTGAATATAATTTATCTGTTCCTAGACGTTAACATTGTTATACAGAATAGCGTAGGGCAGGTATAGCGAACCTATGACATGCGAACACGCTTTCTATGGAACGTCAGACAACATACTAACATTTTAATGTTTTTAACATGTAATAAACAGGTCGAAAATTTACCATCACAGCTTATTTTAACATTTCGCTTTAATAAAGAAGTACGTCACAGTTAATTCTATGACCATTCTTTTTTTTTCGAATTTGATCAGGCTAAGGCAAAAATCACATATATTATTTCAGTGATATAGATCCCTTTTGCGGCGCTAACCAGTAACCGATCGTGACAAATGAGCATTCAAAAGAAAGAGAATAGGCATTATCAGTGACAAATTGCACTCTCATTTCATAAATATCGATAATTTCTTTAAAAATGAGTTTTAAAAATTTTACGAAGTGTCCGATTTGCAAATACTGTTGCTGTAGGAAAATAAGCGCCATCATTGCTGTACACTTCAAAAACAATTGTATGAAGTGTGCGATTTGCAAATACTGTTGCTGTAGAAAAATAAGCGCCATCATTGCTGTCCACTTCAAAAACAATTGTACGAAGTGTGCGATTTGCAAATACTGTTGCTGTAGGAAAATAAGCGCCATCATTGCTGTCCACTTCAAATTTTGGTCACTGGGACGCTTGTTTCATGTCTTTATAACATGCTGCAATTATTCTGTTAAGCAAACAATGATAGTAAAACCCAAAATTACTTCCGGAACATTCGTCAGTATAATAATGCACTTTTATTTGCTTCCATTCAAGTGAACACCATAAATGTTAAAAAATCAAAGATAACATTAAGTGGTAAGTAAGACTGTCCAATAATGTACGGATTTGTATATTCCTTAGTTCACCAGGTGGCTACTCCACCACATACTTCATGGACTTGCGAGATTTCTCGCACGGGTCCCCTAGTTTATCTTATTCCTAAAAACTTACCTGATTTTTGATTCATTCGAATGCAATCCAATACCTAAACGAAGTCAAATGAGCGGGGTTTAAAGGAAAATAACTGGTGGCACACCAAATAGTAAGAAGTAACAAACAAACATTTAGCTGACACGCGAATCAGAAAGGGTTTGCCATCCCTGGTCTTATTTAGTGCTCACTTTTGTGTCATAATTCTTATGGAAAATTTTACTATTACAACAAATCCGGGGGATATTCTTAGATTTCTCTGCTGCTTGTTCTTGTTCGCAGGACATGAATTTTAAAAAATACAAAGTTTACTGTTGTGAGTCGTGAAAAGTTGAATGTAATGAACGTTACGTCGATTTCTATCAAACATTTAGAGTATTAATCCTAATGATGGAGTAAAAAGCGTATTTATAATTGTTCTCGCAGCAGGAATATTACTAAATCCTAGGAGACGATTCTCTCGGGACACAGTGAGGTGTGCAGGCCACATCCACCGGATAGAAAGAGCGCGCCCGCACAGATTATCCACATCAGCAATTGATCCGTCTGTTACCGTCCCACTTTAATCTACTTTTGTTAAAATACAGTCGACCAATGCAGATGGAAAATCTCAGGTATTTGTGAATCCAGTTGGCGCTTAATACACAAGCCAGGCATGCAGCCCTCTACAGCCCCAGTGGGCTTATGCCTGCGAGGATTACTCTGGCCGCCCCGTCCGTTTGGTCGCTGTTTGCACGTACCGCAAGCTTCAAAACATTAGCAAACAATAACTGAGCAACACAACTTGCCATATTAACATATACCTGTCTGAACGGATAAAACAGGCACAGTCCAGCTGCAAAAGGACCTCAATAATGTTGTGAGATGGATAGCAGGTTGATAAACAGGATCAAATGTCAGGTTGTAAGTTTCGCCAAGAGAAAATATCCTCTCGTATTTAATTAGTGAGTTGATGGGTGAGCCACGTGAATCACTCTAAGTGCCTAGATGTTAATATAAGTACAGATCGTCAGGGGGGAAATCACATTGTAAATAAAGGTTACAGATCTCTTCATATGGTTATGAGAGTTTTTGGGAATATATTTATAAACTACCTCAAAAACGACTTCAACTCAATGTTGATAACATCCTAGGGATATTAACTACGAATTTTAGGTAAATAAAATATAATAAAGTATGAGAGATATCTATTTTTTCCTAAAAATTAAAATCCCTTGCTTAATCATCGTTATCCGGTCGATTAGATTAGCAGTTTGCCTCTTTCTATAACTACGAGCGCTAATGTGAGTCAATGCAGAGTTTCACTTAAGCAAAACCAAATTTGGTGTGTACATTTGTCAAAAATCAAAAAACGCCTGAGGGTATTGAATCAAGGAACATATTACAGTAAGAATTATGTAAATAAGTTAATTTGCCTAGGGTCTGAATCAAGAAGGAAAAGAGTAAAGATACAAGCGATTTTAGGCTGGTTTTTCGGAACTGCATTTAGGCCGGAGTTCGTTCGTTCGTAATCTGTTTAACCTCCAGGGTCGGTTTTTCCCTCGGACTCAGCGAGGGATCCCACCTCTACCACCTCAAGGGCAGTGTCCTGGAGATCCAGACTTTGGTTCGGGGATACAACTGGGGAGAATGACCAGTACCTCGCCCAGGCGGCCTCATCTGCTATGCTAAACAGAGGCCTTGTGGAGGGATTGGAAGATTGGATGGGACAGGCAAGGAAGGGGGGAAGGAAGCGGCCGTGTCCTTACGTTAGCTACTATCCCGGCATTTGCCTGGAGGAGAAGCGGGAAACCACGAAAAACCACTGCCAGGATGACTGAGGTGGGAATCGAACCCACCTCTACTCAGTTGACCTCCTGAGGCTGAGTAGACCCCGTTCCAGCCCTCGTACCACTTTTCAAATTTCGTGGCAGAGCCGGGAGTCGAACCCGGGCCTCCGGGGGTGGCAGCTAATCACGCTAACCACTACACCACAGAGGCGGGCATTCAGGCCGGAGTGATTTTCGAAATTTGCTTTTTACTTTGATACAGCTATCCAAGGCACAATTTGAAACACTTCCGCGCTCTTTAGCCCTTCAAAATTCGGCACAGTTGCGGAAGTTGCTTAATTTTACTTTTTTCGTAGTATGTGCCAACGGCCGTAGCCATGTTGAAAGATCTCAGAAGTTAAGCAACATTGGGCGTGGTCAGGATGTGGATGGGTTGCCACGCGCTGTTGGTAGGGCGGGTAAGGGAATGGGGGAGCGGAAAGGAACTAGCCTCCCTACCGTACAAAGACTCCGGCTCAGGAACACCTCTGCGGAGGTTCGGAGCTACTTTCGGGCAGAATAAACCTTACTTTGTAGCATGCGGACCCCCCCCCCCCTTTGTCTGTTAAGACTTGTTTTCAAAAGTAAAAAATTATCGCGTATTAGCTACAAATCGTAAGTGCATGATTTTATTTAGTGTGAGCTATGTTAACATTGGAGTAGGAATATTTTCAATGCCGAAGGCAAGAAATAAAACTATTACTACTACTACTTACCCGTATTTGTAGATTTAGCCCCGATTTTGTGAACAGACTGTAGCTCGGGAAGATGAGTTCGTTATATAACCACAATACATGCGAACCTCTCAGCCCGGTGCATTAGTCGAGACACAAAAGAATACACAATACGGCGAAGTGGAAGGGAGGGCTGGGTAGATATTCTAAGTGCTCCTACCGAACTCATCAATACGGCAATAATTTCACATCAAACACTGTACTCTCGGCCGATACAAATCAAAGACATTCAACCTCTCTGTACAGTACACTACACTTCTCGTGCACCAGAGCCAATCAATAAACAAGCTGGCAGTGGACATCAGAGGAAGCAGGTCTCAGCTCTTAATTGGTATCTCTACATAAAATCTCAGGTAATGGATAACGCATCATGAGGATATTTTGTTGGTTTGTACTAAGAGTTAAAATACATTAATTAATGTTACAAGTACTGAAGGAAATAGATGCACAAAGGAAATCAAAAGAAGAATAGCTCTTGCTAAACATGTCTTCCAAAATAAAAGCAGTCTTTTAACATATACCCATATAAGTTTAGAAATACGAAAGGCATTTGTAAAATCCTTTGTCCAGAGTGTAATACTTTACGGCTGTGAGAGCTGGACTATTGGAAAGAAAGGGAAGGGATTCATTGGAAGCAACTGAAATGTGGATTAGGAGGAAAATAACGAGGACATGGGGTGTATTCTTCCCGAAGGCAGGTCCGAACCTCCACAGAGGTGTGCCTGAGCTGAAGGGTGGCCAGTTCTTTTCCGCTCCTCCATTTCCTTACCCCCTACCACCAGCGCGTGGCAACCCATCCATATCTTGACCACGCCCAATGTTGTTTAACTTCGGAGATCTCACGGGATCCAGTGTATCAACATGGTTACGGCCGTTGGCACGAGGACATGCTGGACTAAAACATAAAGACGTATCGAGATGTTCTGAACGAAAACAATGAACAACGGGCACTTATATAGGATATGGAAAGAAGGAAGATAAAAACTTCTGGCTCATATCCTGATATATAATGTATTCTTAGTAAATGTCTTTGAAGGAAAAATACTAGGAAAGAAAGGAAGAGGAAGACCAAGGAAGACACACTTGATGGGACATAAAACTAAAAGGAAATGAAGAAAAGAGCATATTTCAGAGGAGAATTGTTCCAGCCTCTAGTATATGATGACGTACATTTTAATTCGGTTGTATTATAAATGAATTTCTTGTATGGTTTGAAATATCCCATAAGCCATGAAACACAAAATTTGAGGGAACCTTAAAAAACTGTTGAAAGAAAATGGTGGATAAGAATTGGAATATTGAAATGGGAAACGTTGGTAAACATATAACGGACGTTTAGAGTGACCTAAGCTTCGTACCGAAATGGATGAAGATGTATTTTTAAGACTCGTTGCCATCTGTTGGTCTGTTTGTGCAATCGTTGTAGGTGTCAATCATTAAACCGCTTGTCATATCAATCATGTGTATCAATTATCACCTCTCCACCTCCAATATCCTGTGAAGTATTGTCTCGTCAAATGTTAACGGACTTTTGGGTTACCCTGTACCTATTCTGCCTGCTGTCATTTCTTGATGGATACAGTACTTTTGCATCCATCTCTTGGCACATGCCAGAGTAAAGTGTAGCTTCCACCGAAGTCCCAGTCAACATTCATGGCTGTGACAACATGGAAGTTGCTGGAGTATGGCTAGTGCTGAGTAATGACATTCAGAACACGACTAGTGCATCTGAGTGTTATGAAAGGTGTTGCTCATAGGATCAGTCGTGCTGCAATAGTACTTTTTGACCCAGTGAGAAAAGCAATGGCAAACTACCTCACTCCTCATCTTGCCTAGTATGCCTCACTTTGGTGCTGCAATTGTTTTTTGGGGTTTCCTTATAACCGCATAACCTTTGGTGGTGCTATTTGAGGATCCAACCAGCCTCTGGGCTGATGACCTAACAGACTGTACCTATTAAAGCTGACTGAATATTAAAATACTAAGAACTAAAATATGAAATGAAATGGCGTATGGCTTTTAGTGCCGGGAGTGTCCGAGGACATGTTCGGCTCGCCAGGTGCAGGTCTTCTGATTTGACACCCGTAGGTGACCTGCGCGTCGTGATGGGGATGAAATGATGATGACGACGACACATACACCCAGCCCCCGTGTCAGCGAAATTAACCATTGATGGTTAAAATTCCCGACCTTGCCGGGAATCGAACCCCGGACCCCTGTGACCAAAGGCCAGCACGCTAACCATTTAGCCATGGAGCCGGACAACTAAAATATAACAATAATGTTTAAGGCAGAAGTATGAATATATAAACAAAAGAAGGAATTACCTACGTAATACAGACTTGAGCCGGAATGGTACCTAACTTAAGGCCATGGCCGCTTTCTCCCTCTTCGTTGCCTATTCCTTCCGAACTTCCCATCACTCCTCCATAACCCGCTGTTCAACATAGCGGTTGAGGTACTTGTCCTCCTTCCCAGTTACATACCCCCGACTCAAAAATCTCAAACTCCAGGACACTGCAATTGAGGCGGTAGGGGTTGTATACCTCGCTGAGTCCGAGGAAAAAATCAACCCTGAAGGGTAAACAGATTAAGAAAGAAGAAAGATAGAATACAGACTTGAGCATTATCAACTTCAATACAATAACTCAAAGGAAAGCAAAATAAAATATGATAAAAATGAGAAGGTGAGTATTATGACAATCGCAAACGCATAGCCATCAAATGTGGTTAAAATCCCCGACCCTGCTGGGAATCGAACCCGGCGCCTTATTAACCAAACACAACTATACTTACCGTTTAGCGAAAGAGTAGGAGTTCAAATAATACTTATCAGTATAATTATTATGAACTAGTACATCAGCATGCCTTCGACATTCGAAATTACTTCCTATAAAGTAACTGGAAATTCTAAATGGACTATTAATATATATGTCCAGATTTTATATAACATTCGAATGGAATCAAAACAGGTCTTGTAGTATTGCCTGCACTTGTAGCTCGGAGTTGCATTTGATGTCTATGGATCTGCTACTAATCGCCATCAACAGCGGTATATATGAGCACTGCGGACAGGTTTGGAAATTAATTCAGGATTTTGGCACGCACTTCCGGCCCCGCGGTGTAGAAGTAGCGTGCCTTCCCCTTACCCGGAGACCCCGGGTTCGATTTCCGGCCAGGTCAGTGATTTTTATCTGGATCTGAGTGCTAATTCGCGGTCCAATCAGCCTACGTGATTATAATTGAGGAGCCATCTGACAGTGAGATGGAAGCCCCGGTCTAGAAAGCCAATAATAACGGCCGAGAGGATTCGTCTTGCTGACCACACGACACCTGGTAATCTGCAGGACTTCGGGCTGAGCAGCGGTCGCTTTGTAGGCCATAGCCCTTCGGGGCTGTTGCGCCATGGAGTTGGGTTTGGTTTGGTTTGGTTTTGGCACAGAGGCCAACATTCTGATAGTAAAAATATTTTCAGCGAACGGGGCTCGAACCGGCTAACCACGCATTGAGACCATTAACACTTAATCCGTTAACGACAATGGCCACCACCATGTTATCTGATTTATCTCGTGCTTATCTATAGAGATGAATCACAGAATAGAAAAAGAGTAGATTCACTCATTTCACTGAACAGTTCAGGTACGGTGGCCATCATTGCATTGTTCTTGTAATCCATAACAAGTGCCAGTATAAAGTCTCTCAAATATGTCTATAGCAAACACGTACGCATCATGGCAATATATATAGCTCTGTACTTACTGTGCGTCATCTTGGCGAATATGTGATGATTAAAGCCCGGATTTTTATGCAGTAACAGGTTAGACTGCAAACTAATTTGGTTGGTAGGAAGTGTCGGCCACCCGCTCGTACGTAATGTAGCAAGAGTAACATGAATTATAGGGGTTCTGATGGGCCGTACCCCTAATGTTTATGCAAACCCTATTACATAATGGTTGTGATGTTAGACTATACTTGTTATTCGCTTCAATAAGTTTTCATTCTAACCTATTAATGCATAAAAATCCGAGCTCTAGTGATGACTTTGCTGATAGAAACGTAGTTTTATAAGTCGTGGTTCTGAGAGATTCGTCGTATTTTTCTTGTAACAATTGATAACTGGTACCAATTTCAGTTGTTGAAACATTTTTGTTTTCTAAAAATCGCTGTGAATAACAAACAGAATTAGGGATTTTATATATATATATACAGATGACTTCATCTGGTTGAGAAAAGAACGGAAAATGGACGAAAATTAATACTCAAATACGTAGTTGTATGAAATGTGTACCACTACACCCTCACGAGGGTTAGTCGAAGGGGAGGAGAATTTCATACTTTCGAGCCCACGAAGTAAAGCATTAACGATGTACTTCTTTCGCCCTCATTCAAGGAAATGTTCTCATTAACACTAAAACGTTAGATGGCATTCAACAGATGCTCCCATATTATATGGGAAGGAAGATTACTTTTATTAAAAGAATTTTAGCGAGAAGAATCTTTAAGAATGGGACGATGTTAGTGGAAAAACCAAACAAACCGTTTGCTTCTGACTATAAAAGTAGTTTTATTAACCTATATTGTGGCGGCCTTGCAGAAGGACGTGCCTCTGCTGAGTATATCTTCCTGTGTTTCTAAACTCTCTTAAGGTACAAAAATTTGAACTGTTTTTTCCCATCTTATGTAAACGCACTGTACTAAACATAAGTGCTATG
Organism: Anabrus simplex; assembly: GCF_040414725.1. Lineage (NCBI taxonomy): Eukaryota > Metazoa > Arthropoda > Insecta > Orthoptera > Tettigoniidae > Anabrus > Anabrus simplex. The sequence continues at coordinate 63,107,265 of NC_090276.1, forward strand.
GATGTTTGTGTAATATTGTAGTGTTTTATTAGCTTAGCAATGTAGAAAAAGAAAACAACAGAATGAAGTGGTTCCCCACTCCGAACAGCAACTTTTGATATAAATTACAAACCGTGTGATAGATATTGGTCTACATGGGAAACCGTAATCCGTAACTCGTCCCTCTAAGATTAATGTTATAACCGGGGGCATCTATTCACTTCTTGTATTGCCACTGTATTCAATCTGTGTATGATAATTGAACAATTATATTCTCACTCATAATACGAATTAAAAAAATTAATATGATTCCATAACACTATGTTATTGTTGTTGTTGTTGGTGGTGGTGGTACGATTGTAAGGCAAATGAAGGAATTGTCTGAAAGTACAGACTTGACACAGACAGAAATTCCTGAACATAAACAGACTTGGCTGTATCTTTCGTATTCAGTTGAAATATACAACACTGTTTCACAGGAACATCTGGTGGTTGTCCTGTATACACAGATTATCAGATTATTTCATTCAAGTATGGTCTTCACGCCGGCCCCGCTTTGTAGGGATAGCGTACCTGCCTCTTGTCCGGCACCATTGCTAAATGGTAAGCGTGCTGGCGTTTGGTTACAGGAGTCCCGAGTTTGATTACCGGCAGGGTCGCGAATATTAACCATCAATTGTTGATTTCTCTGGCACGGGGGCTGGGTGTATGTGTTGTCTTCATCATCATTTCAGCCTCATCACGATGCGCAGGTCGCCTACGGGAGTCAGATCGAAACACCTGCATCTGGCGAGCCAAACATGTCCTCGGACACTCCCAGCACTAAAAGCCATACGCCATTTCCTTTACCTTCCTCTTACTCGGAGACCCCGAGGTCGATTCCCGGCCAAGTCAAGGATTTTTATCCGGACCTGCGGGATGGTTCGAGGTCCATTCAGCCTACGTGATTACAATTGAGAAGCTATCTGACGGTGAGACAGCGAACCCGGTCTAAAAAGCCAAGCGTAACGGATGTGAGGCGCAAATCGTTAAGGACAATCGTAGAACAGTGTGCTGAATCTATATGGGTGGATAGTTATACGTAATTTTCTCTCCACCCGAGATAAAATATGCACCTTACTTCCTGGGAACAAAACTTCCCATTAACAGGCAACACTGGGTTTGCGAATTAGACTTTGTGCAATGCTTTCTGCATCACTGAATTGTCTCCCCCTTAGAGTAATATGAGTTCCTCAACACTTTCCGACCGATTCTTCCTTCAAGGATACAGTGAAAAAGTTCGTGTTGACGCGCTCTCATAAAACTGATATTGAATATCTGGCTCGCTTTATATTTCACACACTACTGTGGTTCACATTTCAATTTCTTTACGGTTACTTACAAGGCAGTCTCGTTCATTTTTTGTTTTATTGCACTCTGTCGACTAGTTTTATTACTGTCCACTTTGATCACTCATCGTAATTGAAGTAGGATATGATGATATGTATTGACCGAATGAAATACTCAAGTTTCTATTATGGCTCCTGGCATTTATGCAAACCTCCCAACGGGATTGTAGTGCAGTGTAGTGGATTCTAAGAACTCGGCACATAAGAATGCAATCTATTGCAATCGTACTGGTCCCTACGTACTTATTCTATTTGTTTTAGGATTATTTGAACGCTAATAGTAGTCATGGTCCCAACGGAATTAAAATTAGATATAATATTTAAACACTGTTGGAAATAACAGTTAAATGTCTAGTCGTAAATTCCCTCTGTGTCATCCTGTATTCGGGAGATAGTGCGTTCGATCGTTACTGAAAATGGCTCCCTGTGGTTCCCAGACGAATGCTGCGGCTGTAGTTCAATCAAGGACACGCTCCATTCCTTCCCACTCCTAGCCGTTCCCTTCCCCATCGTGGCCGTAAGACCTACCTGACTCGGTGCGATGTAAAGCAAATTGTAAAAAAATACTTCTATAAACTAAAAGTTAGTTTCGCTAGACCAAAGAGCCTAACGTTATAACAGTCGAAACTTAAGAGAGATGGCAAGGCGATGAATTTTTACCGATTTTGAACATTGTCTTGGAAAAGTAATGGTATCTTGGAGGAGAATAATAAAAGAACTGGGGATAGAAGGAATCTGTTTAGGTACAAAGAAGCAGAATTTGAAGGTGAATTACTTATTATTCACTGGTGACAAAGCATTGCTAACAGAAGATAAAGAAGAAGCCCAAATAATGCTTGAAAAATTAGAGGGAAATCGCAGAGAAAGCAGGACTCAGGATCTCGTATGAAAAGACATAGCACATAGAATACAAACATAATAAAGAAAAACATCTGGAAACAAAATATGGAAAACTCGACAGATCAAATAAATTTTAATATCTTGGTGAATGGATCAACCCGAATGGGCTTGATAAAGAAGCAAATAAGGGAACGGCCAGAAAAATGGAGTTAGCATACAGATTCATACAGAATAGATACAAAAAAGGAACGATATCTTGCAGGGAAAAGGTCAGACACTCTACCAGAGTTATCAAGCCAGTTCAGAATGTCTGATATTGGACAAGAAAGGGGAAATGGACGAGTCAGAGAAGAAAAAAAGAAAGAAAAATCTTGAGAAAAATCTTAGGACCCGAAAAGGGAAAGGATCGTACATGGAGAAGTGAAGATCCATACAGACAGAGAAGATCACAGACACCATTCGTAAGAGGATACTGAAGTTGTATGGGCGCTTCAAGAGAATGAACGAAAGTCGACTAACGAAGGAAATCTTTAACTACATCATCAGATTAAAAACAACTATTAAATGGGTAGAATAAACAAGAAAGGACATAGAGGAAGTTGGCATCAATCCAAAAAGAAATCTTTAATAGATATATGTTTCGAGCAAAAATGTATAAATTCAAAAGGTTCCAGGGAAAGCAAAATAAAAAGTCCAAGGACATATGGTCAGAGGAGGTGAAGAGGAACCACAGCGAAATGACGAAGAAATTCGTGGATAAAAAATAAAGGCTAACTACCAAGTCATCCGGACCCACGGTGAAGGGGGCAACGGGACCACCTGTCATACGGCGGTCCCGTGTTCGATTCCTGGCCGGGTCAGGGGTTTTTTAATTGTAATGATTAATATCCCTGGCTAGGGAACTGGTGTTTGTGACGTCCTTAATCTTCCTTTCCTCACACACAACATTCCACACTACCGCTATTCCAATTACACGCAGGTTCATATAATATGGTGCTAGTACGGGCAAAAGATTTGCATGGGTCGACGCCCCGAACAAATAGCATTTTAAAAAATCACCATGTCAGTTGTTTGCAGAGATCCAAAGTAGGCGAAAATCGAAGAAAGAAGAAGGAGAAGAAAAAATTCCCTCCGATTAACCTGTCACATTCCATTGCTCCCCTCAGTCTCTACAACAATATTAGCCTGTCATTCCCCGCAGCCAGGGAAGATTACTTGTACCTCTAACAGGATAGACAGTCCCAGGTCCCAGATGTAAATATCCTTTCATTATTGTATAAAATAAGGGCATGGATGTTTAGGCAGTAATAGGTTAGAATTCAAACTGAATTTTCCTAGGAGGAAGTGTCACCTAGCCCGCTTTTTCCTAATGTAGTGATAGTAGCATACCTTCTAGGGGTTCTATTTAAACAGGCCCCTATTGTTGATGCAAGCCTCATAGCGGAACTGTTGCCCCGGCTAGAATATACTTGTTACACGCTTATGATAATATTTGTATGTAGAAAATTTCCTAGTGTGTATAGAATGGTTGGACTCAATCCCGGCTGACGAATAGACTCTCTTAGTGATCGAAGTGACTCAAGTTATAAGAAGGGAGGAGGGAGTAAGGAAATGTTGAGAGAGGGGCGACGGTAGAATGAAGAGGTGGAATCAAAGAAAACTTTCATTACCAGTAATTGGATAAATTTTACCAGCAATTTACCAAGTCACAAACTTAAAAGAGAGTCTCAAGTACCTTTCACAAACAGGGGACGGCTCGAATTATACGGAGATAAGTACACGTGAAATGTTTCTGAAGATAATATAGGATGAGGGGTAAGTAATATCACCGTAACACACGGTATGTTAGAACTCGTCTACTTTCCTTAAATGAAATAGAGTTATTATGTCTTCTTTACAGATGTCCAGAACAACACAGTCAGCATCTCCATGTACTTACTAGCAGACGCTTTATTTCTTGCACTTAGACATTGGAAATGTTCCAGTTACAAAGTTATCAGAGCACACAATGAATGAAATTTCTTATTTATAACGTTTACAAGTTACAATATTTATATAATTTTTTTTGTTGGTTTAACCCTGGAAACGTACATCTATGTTTCAGGGACACTAACCGTACACCGGGAAATTGCGTACCCTCAAATGTACCACGTATTTTACATACTCAGAATTACGATTTCTTTTAAAATCTCATATCCGTGAAATGGATTCTTTTCAATACTCCAATATACTAGGTGGTCCGCGAGCGCCGTACTTTTTAATTATAAATGTCCCGCATACACAAGTGCTGAATGGGATGTCTACTAACTGATTTTCCCAGGAGCACTACTAACAGCAGGCAAGTGTCGGTCGTTCGCAGAATGTTCCTCAGCGCTATCCGTCTAATGCAACCCCTTGCATTAGTAAACTTTGTTTTAGACCGTATAATACTAGGCTGGTATATGATACAGAAGCACTACATTTGCTGTCTGTATACCGGCAATGGCTAGCAACGACGAATACACAGACATCATTTTAGTCTATGGAGAATCTGGTCGGAATGCAGCAGAAGCTCGCAGACGGTATTCACAGGAGTTTCCAAACAGACGTCTGCCTTCTACACATGTACAGTATTTAACCGAACAGTATTAGTTTTTGTTTCATGCAAACAACTCTTTTATAGAGTGGAATGTCCGCAAGTGTATAAATTAGTAAGTTATTATATTTTATTTAGTGCATCTTTGGCGTATTTAAAAATGCACCCTGTTATGGAATGTGTGTAGTAAAATGACAGCTATTTGTTTCACAACATCCGAAATACAGCACGTTGCAGCGCTCGTTCGAAAACCAGTGACCGGGAAAGTTGGCCGTGCGGTTAGGAGCGCGCGGCTGTGAGCTTGCATCCGGGAGATAGTAGGTTCGAATCCCACTGTCGGCAGCCCTGAAGATGGTTTTCCGTGATTTCCCATTTTCACACCAGGCAAATGCCTTAATTAAGGCCACGCCCGCTTCCTTCCAACTCCTAGGCCTTTCCTATCCCACCGTCGCCATAGGACCTATCTGAGTCCGTGCGACGTAAAGCCACTACAAAAAAAAACAAGTGATTAGGCAACCCATTTATCGCTTTTGTATTCGGGACATTTTGCAAGTAGAAAGTACGGCGCTCACTGGCCGCCTGATACATTTGCAAATTAGAACAGCACGTAATCGCTGGTAATGAAATGAAATAGAAAGGTCACAGATTTTTAAAATCTACCTTTTGGGTTTTGGAACTACTATAGGCTTCACTTTACAATAGGTGCAAATCCAGCGTATGATTTTTGCATACAAATATAGTTCGTTCAATGCAAGTTATAGTGATTTTAGACTCTTTGGACAGGCGTTACATATTCCAGACCGGAGACTTGTTGGCATTGGCTGACTAGGCATCGTAAATGCCAATTTTACCCAATAGAAAAGTGGATGTCTGTGCGTGTTGACGGCATTTCTAGTCCTCGTCATAACCAGGATCTCGTTCATTCTTCTGCAGGCGTGAAAATAAGTTCATCAGAAGCATGACGAGAAAATATATATTCTATCATACAATCTCATTCAAAAAAGGAATTTCAATCGTCCACTTTCAAATCAATCGATTTCAAAGAAAGCCGTTAAAAGTTATGAAAAACCGTACAAAGGGTAGCTGTATGCGCCAAACACCTCTTTTGATATACAAGCAGTAGTCACTCCTTATAATTAGTGCACAAACTCAGAGTACGAAGGTCAAAGAAAAGTCACGGAGGTAGGAGACTATGGGGGTTGTGAATACCAAATTAATGCGATTTAAAAATTCCCTGGGGGAAACTCAGTGCCACGATGTAGGTTTCCCCCGTTGAGATGTCTTTCACCCACATCACTCCGCCCCCTCTTTCGTTCAATACATTCTCTTGAAGAACTCTTCCTTGTCCGGGTACCCTAGTATAGAAGGTGTCCAATTGTTTCTTCATTTCTCCGCTGTTTCTGTTCTTTTTATCTCCTTTATCCCAGTGTCTGTTGATCAGAGCTTTGTCACCGCACTTGAATCTGGCAATAATTTTGGTCTTGCTTGTATCATCTTCTGCGTAGGCATTGCGGTACATCCTCTATCCTAAATTTTCTTGTATATCTCGCAGTACTGGACACTTTCGATCTTGTTGAATCTGACTTGCTGATGTTCGTCCTTGTCCCTCCGTGTACTTAGTATTTGGTATAGAGGTCGCTGATAACGGATAAAAAACAAAAGTATCAATTAGAATACAGGAATATAAATTTCAGATGAATTCGCAAAGAAAAGGGTTGTATTGTTGCATCACATTCAGAAATTGAACTACAGCAAGATCTGATTCTTTAACCACTTAAGACACTTAAGAGACGGGGATGACAAAGACATACTGAAAGTTATAACGACTTTTAAAAGACAGACTCAAAACTTCAAGGATAATCCCGGAGAAATAAAAGAAGAAACAAGACAAGTCTTAACAGAAAATAAGAGGAAAAAGCATAACAAAAAAATGAAAATCCCTTGGAAGGCATGAAGAGAAAATGAATGTACTTGGTTATTTCCCATGGTGTGTTTATGGTAAAAATTCGAGAGAAATATAAACCTATGTGAACAAGAGTTAGTCATTGTGTGACTGGTGATATGTTAATATCCTCATAACCTCCAGTTTTAAATAACATCTGATCCATAGGTAGGTGGTATTCATTTCAAAATTCACACATGTTTTATCCAGGATAAGAGCAGCGGAAAACTTAGTATACAATAATAATAATAATAATAATAATAATAATAATAATAATAATAATAATAATAATACTGTCGTGTGGCTATTTCTAGCCGGATGCAGCCCTTTTAAGGCAGATCCTCCGATGAGGGTGAGCGGCATCTGCTATGTGTAGGTAAGTGCGTGTTATTGCGGTGGAGGATAGTGTTTGTGTGGTGTGTGAGTTGCAGGGATGTTGGGGACAGGAAAAACACCCATCCCCCGAGCCATTGCCATTAATAAATGAAAGTTAAAATCCCCGACCCGGCCGGGAATCGAATCCGGGACACTCTGAACAGAAATTCCAGTACGCTGACCATTCAACCAACGAGTCGGACGGAAACCTTGGTGGAAAGACGGCAAATATGTCACTCGGTTACCATCTCCGAACCATAAATAATAAGAAAATAAATACAAAATCAGAGAAGTAATAAAGGAGAGAAGGTAAACTTTTAAATGAGTTTCTGAACAAACTTCTCGGAGGTAATCTCTCCATATAAAAAATATAAATGACATACACATCTGTAAGAAACGTCATGAACTTTTACACAAACATTCTCACAGACAATTATATTTAATTTCAAGATATTAAACTGAAAACCTGTTACTCTGAAATTAATTTAAAAATATCGCGGATTAACTTCAAATAAGATGGTGTCTATTCATTTATACTCTAAGCTATTTCACTAATTGAGCTTTAATTTGGTATCAATATATTCCAGATATTCAGTTCATATACAAGCCTATTCTGATCTTGTATTAATTAAAGTTTTCAAAATGGTGGCCGTTAGTTTGTGTGTGTTAATTTACGGAACGTATTCGTGTTTTATCTGATAAACAACAGAATAATGGGAAAGTGGTTAATCTTATTAGAGAATAAAGACCAGCATGTGCTCTTAAAATTTAGTTTTGGTTCTCTAGGAAATTGCATTTTCACATGTTTCCACGCGTTACAGAGTCACAAAACTAATCTACAGACATGGACAAAAGTATTCATACACCAACCCATCCAAAACAAAATGCTTTATTGCTGGACCAATACGGAGTACAGGTCAAAATTACAAACCCAAACGTATACCTTGTACAGCAGTGTACATTAATAAGCACAAAATAAACTGGAAGTAAATAACAATACATACCAAAGCAACAAATTCATACTCCATGACACTACTTGTCTGGACATAAGTATTCATACCGTATCCCAGAAGAGTTCACAATTCAATGAAGAAACAGATATTACCAACTCGATCAGTAGCGCGTTTGTTTGCATTTCCTGTATATTATTTCTTTTAACCTGCTGGGTATTGAGAACACCTGTTTCCGTGTTAGTTCATACGAAATGTTCCCCCATTCTTGTTGTAGTAACTGTTTCAAGTCTGCTTTACTTGTTATGTGGTGTTTTCCTAATCTGTACTCCAATTCACTCCATAGATGTTCGATGGGGTTGGTATCCGGCGATTGGGGAGGTGTTTTTAATGTGTGCGGCGTGTTGTAGAGTGCCCACAAACGAACACTTTCCGCCGTATGTTTGGGCTCATTGTCGTGTTGGAAGAAAAACTCATTAGCAATCCCAAGCTTTTTGGCGCTTTTGCGAATGTTTTCTTTCAGGATGTTCAGATATTGAAACCTGTCCGTAGTCCCCTCGATAAATACCAACACTCTGACACCTGGCGGCCATTGAGCCCCACACCATAACCACACCCCCGCCGTGCTTCACAGTGGTAACGAGGTTCTGCTCATCGAGCTCTGTGTTAGGGCGTCTCCACACTAAAATGCGTCCATAACTTCTGAAAATATTAAATTTACTCGCATCTGTAAACATCACTGTCGACTTTTACAAATTGTAGTCTCTTCCGTTGATTCACTTTCGTTATGTGCGGTTTCTTTCTTGGGACCCTAGATCGATACCCAGCGCGATGAAGGACCCTCCTTACTGTTTTGTGTGACACTGCATGATGGAAATATTCTTCCAGCTGCGATGCTATTGCGGAAGATGTAGTGTGTGGTTGTTTTTTAATTGTTGTTACTATGAACCTTTCTTCTCGTACGTTCCTTTTCTTCGAACGTCCACTCCTTTTCTTGCCTATAAGATCATCTTGTCCTTTCAACCTTTGTATGATCCCTTGCACAGTTGGTTTACTTCTTCCAATGATGTTTCCGATCTCGGAATACGATTTTCCTTAGTGGTAAAGACGTAGAATAAATCGTCTCTCTTCAAGAGACGTTTCCCTAGTTTTCCTCGCTATTGGACTTGTACCGTCTCTGATCAGCTGATCATTCCGTCTCTGTCTGCATCTACTACACAACTAATGCCGCGAAACAATACAGGTTTCTATTTACTCGTTCAAACCCCATTTTTACACGTAAGGTATGTATACTTATGTCCAGACAAGTAGTGTCATGGAGTACGCATTTGTTGCTTTGTTATGTACTGTTATTTACTTCCAGTTTATTTTGTGCTTTTTAACGTACACTGCTGTACAAGGTATGCGTTTGTATTTCTAATTTTGACCTGTACTCTGTATTGGTCCAGCAATAAAGCATTTTGTATTAGATGGGTAGGGGTATGAATACTTTTGTCCATGTCTGTATATCGCCAGGATGTTTAAGCATTTTATACGTTAGAATGTAGAATTAACAAAGCAAATAACAAGTAAACCCCACCTGGACAACATTCCTGCTATGAGATTAGCATAAACATTAGGGGCTCGGTTTAATATAACCCACTGAAGTTATGTTACTCTCGCTGCATTAGGGAACAGCGGCTAGGCGACATTTCCCACTAGTCAAATTCAGTTTACATTCTGACCTTTTACTGCCTACATATTCGGGCGCTAAAATAATAAATTTACACTGACTGACTGACTGACTGACTGACCGACTGACTGACCGACTCTTATTTGAAGTATGCTGTCTCCAATGATGCCTCTTAATTTCCGCTAGAGAAATTACTTCTAATTAGAAGTAACAAGAGATAGAACGGCTACTGCTCAATGCAGGTAATACAAATTCATTCGCAAATAAAGGAAAATTCTGTTCTGTAAATAAATAAAGTAAAAGGACAAAGTCTAGTAATGAATGTTAAAGAGAAAACGATAGTATAGAATTACCGTTTAATGTCAGAAACCTTTTATGGGTCACCTGGAAAGAAAGTCTGTAGCGAATAATTTACTTTGAAGGTAGGTTTCATTAAAAAAACATGAGGCAAATGCCATTAATTTGAACCGAAATACTAGACAAAAGGAATGAAAGAAAGGGTCGAAGAATTATAGGGGAGAGGAATAAAAATAGAGGAAAGTTTTCACCGAATTTTTCACCTTTTTAATCGCATTAATAATACAACGGGACATCGACGAGACTGTTAACTTGAAAAAGAAGACGAGGTTACTTCATAAATAATTTACCGAGCAACTTAGTAACTCGACCTCTGAGGGGTCTCTAGAAGGTCAGAGGAGGGGGAGAGATAGACAGAGATGGTGCTACCTCACTCACTCTAATGTGGAGGATGGGGTGATGACACAACTTTGATGTTTTGGGTACATATTATAGAATACATTTTCAATTCAGTATAATTATTATACAGTATTCTTTATATAAAATTTGTCCGGTAATGTGGCTGAATTTTCAGTACATCGACCTTCCCTTCAGAGAACCCCGGGTTCGATCCCAGTAGGACTGAAAATGTTTACACTGAATGTTTAATTGTTCTGTATCGTAGACTGAGTTTCTATGTTTGTATTACTACAATTATCTTCGTAAGCCCACAGTATGACACTCATAGCATTACACTAAAACACACAATTTATTTATTTATTTATTTATTTATTTATTTATTTATTTATTTATTTATTTAGTGTAATTTCGGCCAACTAAGGACCACGTCATTTCAACCGTCTCCTTCCCCGGACTTGAACATTTGGCCAGTATTCCCTCATTTGTTTCCGGTGTTCTTTCTTTCCTTTCCTTTTCTTTCTTTCTTTCTTTCTTTCTTTCTTTCTTTCTTTCTTTCTTTCTGTCTTTCTTTCTTTATTTCTTCGGTTTACGCCACCCCTGTTTTCGTCCTTGGCTTTTCTTGGAAACTCTTGTGGTCTATAAGTTTCTTCTTAAGTGGGTTGCGCTCTTATATCATGAGTGACGCCCACCTCTTGTAGATCTCTTTCTACCTCACTGAACCAGGCCCTGTCGTCTTCTTATTCTGGCAGTACGAGAAGATCCTCTTGGTTGACCTTGCAGGGCTCATTCTTGTCACGTGACCATAAAAACCAACCCTTCTCTTTCACATCGTGTCGGTTATCTTTCTACGTGCCTCCTTCTATATTCACCTTCGTCTACGATGGGGCGCAAGATGATGGTGATTATTATTGTTATTATTATTATTATTATTATTACATCGTTATTATTATTATTATTATTATTATTATTATTATTATTATTATTATTATTATTATTATTATTATTATTATTATTATTACAAATTCGTTATGCCCAACCAACGAGTGCGTCTGAACTTATCATCACTTTTTTTTGTTTTTCTTCTCCTCTTCCTAATATCTTTTCATCCTCTCGCTGTGTTCCTTTTCACGTTGTTCACTCCGTCCTTTATTTAGTCGGCTGGGCTTTACAGAAAATTTGTGTTTGTGAATTAAGGTTCTGAATTTTATTCTGTCTTGAAGAGTTTCTTTATTAATACCAATTCCATTTAGATCTTCACTGATTTCTTTTAGTTAATTCTTATTATTTTTCATTGATGAGGCTAAGTTTAAAATTTTCCTTGTGTGCTTGTGTTTTATCGATTCTATATAAGTGCCATAAAATTGTTAGGTTTCCCCAATGAAGATGGACTAAACTAATGTACGTGAATAATCTGAATTATGAACGGTAATTTGATTCTTTAATTTTAATGCGATAAGTAAATCAAAATAAATCGTGTTACGTAGCTCTTCTGTTGATGAGCAACCTCAACCGCAGGAGATAGTTCTTATCTGAGTAGTAGGTGGAGACTCTTACGATATAACTTGCTACATTTATGTGAGAATGTGTTACGTCTTCGGAGACATTATCCTTGGAGCTGCAAACAAGACGTTGCTAAGTGCACACTCCTCTCTTAGCTGTTAACCACTCGTAAAACGGTGTTGACTCACAGAACATCTTCTGCTAATTAGTGCGCAACATCATCATTAGACGTAAACCCATCAGCTGCATTCCCAGCACATAATCAAGATGTAGAGGATCGCACTGAGAATAAAATAGAACATCACAATAATATGTCACACAGTAGCCGGATACTGACTGTAAAACAATGCAAACGGCTCGATGCCAAATAATAAGTCTCTATTACATTTGGCGCTAATCTAGTTGTATAAAGTCCAATTGAAAGATTTCTGTTACAAATCCTGGGTAACTGATTTAGGTTTTCTGGTTGGCATCATACAATAACTAAATTAATGAAATTTAGTATCCAGACGAGTTAATAATTTTTTTGTTTGCTATTGGCTTTACGTCGCACCAACACACATAGGTCTTACGGCGACGATGGGACAGGAAAGGGCCAGGACTGGGAGGGGAGGGAAGCGGCCGTGGCCTTAATTAAGGTACATCCCCAGCATTCGCCTAGTGTGAAAATGGGAAACCACGGAAAAACATCTTCAGGGCTGCCGACAGTGGGGTTCGAACCTACTGTCTCCCGAATACTGGATACTGACCGCACTTAAGCGACTGCAGCTATCGAGCTCGGTTAATAAATTGTTACATAGGTCTATATTTATGTTCGAAGCTTTCAAACCGAGCTCAGACTGTGGAAGAATCATCATCTGTGTATTAAGGCAATGCCTTGTTTATGCAGCAATTGTTATCTGTCCTCAGCTCCTCATTTCATTGCAAAGTCTTGAAGGAACTTTTTCCTCGGTCGTCCTCGGCCTTTCTTCCCCTTGATTTTTTCTTCCAGCAGATTGGTAAGAGGTAATGTAAGGGTGTATTCTGCCCGAAGTTAGGTCCGACCCTCCGCAGATGTGTGCCTGAGCCGGAGTTTATGTACGGTAGGGTGGCCAGTTCCTTTCCGCTCCTCCAGTCCCTTACCCCCAACAACAGCGCGTGGCAATCCATCCAAATCTTGACCACACCCAATATCACTTAATTTCGGAGATCTCACGGTATCCTGTGTTTCAACGCGGCTACGATCGTTGGCTGGACTGGTAAGAAACGTATTCAATTATGTCGCAAAATGTGGCCAGTGAATTGATGATGATGATGCATGTTGTTTTAAGGGGCCTAACATCGAAGGTCATCGGCCCCTAATGGTACGAAATGAAAGAACAAAAATTGCAAAGGCATTCACTGACCAAAATAAAAATAAAATATGGCATGAAGAATGAATGGATGGACAGGAACTCAACAAAACACAAAACAAACAAACAAAAGCCAGTGGATCGGACTCAATACAGATCGAAAATAACATTATTGATGATGATGATGATGATGATGATGATGATGATGATGCTTGTTGTTTTAAGGGGCCTAACATCGAAGGTCATCGGCCCCTAATGGTACGAAATGAAAGAACAAAAATTGCAAAGGCATTCACTGACCAAAATAAAAATAAAATATGGCATGAAGAATGAATGGATGGACAGGAACTCAACAAAACACAAAACAAACAAACAAAAACCAGTGGATCGGACTCAATACAGATCGAAAATAACATGAATTCCGACCAAGGAACCACTTATAAAGCACAATGATGCTTGGTGTCTGAAGGGGGTGCAAAATCCACGTCTAAGGCCCCACAGAATGGTACATGTCGCGAGTAAAATAGAACCATGGTATGTGTCATGTTGGGGTATTAATCAGAAGTAGCGAAGACTCACGGTGTTCCACAAAAGATGGTACTACTCACAAGTATTGCAATACGTACAAGTAACGCAGACCTATGGTGTGTCTCACACAATGGCCCAACACAGAGTCAACGCAAACCGAGAAGGTTCCCCACCTAGGTGTACTAAACACGGGCGCCGGTATTCCCGTGGTGTTCCTCACATAGTGGGCACCAATCACAGGCAACGCAGACCGACGGTGTCGCTCATATAGTGGTACAACTCACAGGCTACGCCCAGACCCGCGGTGTTGCACACATGGGTACGACGCACGGGTACTGGAATCCACCAGGCCAGGCTTTTACTGCTACTAATCACAAACCTATTTCGTACCGAATTTAGTGGTACTACTCGCAAGTACAGGCAACCGATGGTGTTCCCCGCGTGATGGTACGATTCAAAATTAGTTTCATGGTTCTAATTCAGTCAGCCCTTGGTCACCCCTTTTAGTCGCCTCTTACGACAGGCAGGGGATACCGCGGGTGTATTCTACATGTGCGTCCCCCACCCGCAGGGGGTGGCCAGTGAATTAGCTGCCCTTCTCTATATCGTTAGCACCAGTTATCTTTTCCCTTGAATTTCTATCAGAACGCTTTTTTGTTCTCTTTTTAATCATTTAATCCGTACCACTTGTCTCCAGACTCACATCTTAAACTCTTCCAGTCGTTTCAAATCCTAATCTCTGATTGTCCAAGATTCAAAACGATACAATGGTAGAATCAGACCTCTAACGATTACTTTGTTCACATCCCACACTTAAATAGTACTGTACCATTGAAATTTATGAGAATAAATCCCCTATCAACTATTATAGATTTCAGGTCATTCAGCCTGTTAACTTGACAATTACTGGAGCAAATTCAACTCGGCAGCGTACTTGATCACACCTGGAACAATTCTGTTGATATCAGGTCCTGGATTGAACAGACAAGGACTGCATTCGGGAGAATGAGCCAACTTCTCTGTAACAGGGACTTGAACATCAATCTCCGTCTCTGTTTACTTGGGTGTTATGTATTTTCTGTCTTAATTTATGGCTCTGAAACCTGTACCCTAATAGAGAACAACATCAAAAAACGTCGATCCTTTGAGATGTGGTGCTACCGATGCACACTCAGAATATCATGGGTTGACAAAATACGTAACACTGAAGTAGTACACCGCCTGAACAAAGAGCTACAGTAGAGGTCATACACAACATCAGAAAGAAGAAACATGAGTTCTTTAGGCATGTCATCTAAAAATGATAAATATACAGAAGACACACCCCTTGCGGGTGGGGGACGCACATGTAGAATACTCCCGCGGTATCCCCTGCCTGTCGTAAGAGGCGACTAAAAGGGGCGACGAAGGGATGATTGAATTAGAACCATGAAACTACTTTTGATTCGTACCATCATGCGGGAAACACCACGGGTTGCATGTACTTCCACTATATTAGGTACGAAATAGGTTTGTGATTAGTAGCAGTATAGAGCCTGGCCCGGGGGTTTCCAGTACCCGTGCGTCGTACCCTTGTGAGCAACACCGCGGGTCTGGGCGTAGCGTGTGAGTTGTACCGCTATATGAGCGACACCGTCGGTCTGCATTGCCTGTGATTGGTGCCCACTATGTGCGGAACACCACGGGAATACCGGCGCCTGTGATTAGTACACCTAGGTGAGGAGCCTCATCGGTTTGCGTTGGCTGTGAGTGGCGCCATTGTGTGAGAAACACCGTTGGTCTGCGTCCCCTGAACGAAGTACAATACTTGTGAGTAGTACCATCTTGTGTGGAACACCGTGAGTCTTCGCCACTTTTGATTAGTACCCCAACATGACAAATACCGTGGTTCTACTTTACTCGCGAAATGTACCACTCTGTGGGGCCTTAGACATGGATTTTGCACCCCTTTAGACATCAAGCACCATTGTGCTTTATAAGTGGTCCCTTGGTCAGTAATATTATTATTTACGATCTTTTTTGAGTCTGATCCACTGTGTTTGTTCGTTTGTTTGTTTTTTTTTGTTTTTTGTTGGGTTCATGTCCATCCATTCATTCTTCATGATATTTTTTATTTTATTTTGGTCAGTGGATGAATTTGTACTTTTTGTTATTTCATTTCGTACCATTAGGGGCCGATGACCTCCATGTTAGGCCCCTTTAAACAACAAGCATCATCATCATAACATCAAATATAGACACCTTCAGCTTATCTTACAAGGTAAAATTGAAGGAACGAGAAATAGAGGAAGAAGGAGAATATCTTGACTACGGAATCTACGAGGCCAGTATCGGCTCAGTACCCTCCTCTTTTCCGAGTTGCTGAGAACAAGAAACAGACGGCCCTGATTACAGCCGACATCCAGTGACGATATGGTACGAGAAGGAAAAGAAGTTCTCCGAAACAAATTTCACGAGAGAATGAAGAATTTCTAGTATTTGACATCTTCATTCTATTTTCACCCTGCTCCCTTTAGAATCGATATCGAAAGCGTTAAGAAAACATAAAAACCCATGGTACAAGTGCTCAGAAAGTACATGGCCTTCCAAGCGACCGCTGCTCAGTCCGAAGACCTGGAGATTATGATGTGCCATATGGGCAGCACGACAATCCCTGACCTGGTCGAGAATCGAACACGGGGCGTCCGGGTAAGAGGCAGGCACGCTACCTCTACACCGAGCAGCCGGCTTAAACAAAACATGCAAATTTAAATTAATGATTTCGAAGCGTATAAATATGTGCTTTTACCAGAATTGTACTCAAATCAAAATATCCCAAAATGAAAGCATGATGTTAAGGCAGCATCAGTGTTCGATAAGAGACCTTCTCCCTTCTACAGTTGAATAAATCCAAATTAAGAAGTCAGCAAT
This sequence comes from Anabrus simplex, assembly GCF_040414725.1. NCBI lineage: Eukaryota > Metazoa > Arthropoda > Insecta > Orthoptera > Tettigoniidae > Anabrus > Anabrus simplex. The sequence goes on from NC_090276.1 coordinate 63,123,951, forward strand.
TCGAAGAAAATGTAAAAAGCATTATGAGAGTTGTGAATGAAAACCTACAACCTGTTATCCAGTCTTTGACCGGGTCAGGGATGTAATGAATGAACCATATATAGGCTATTACTACGATGGAGTCGCCACTCCCAAGGTGATTATTAATGACTGATAAATGGTATGAAATGATAATGGAGAGTGTTGCTGGAATTAAAGATGGCAGGGAAAACCGGAGTACCCGGAGAAGAACCTGTCCCGCCTCCGCTTTGTCCAGCACAATTCTCACATGGAGGGAGCGGGATTTGAACCACAGGCGAGGCGCTGCCGCCTGAGCCACGGAGGCTCTATGAGAATTGTATCGAGCCAAAATAAAATACATCGTATTTTTAGATCTGAGAGGGAAAGGCAATGCAAGACTTGCTGAACAAGATAATTGAAAACCTCCCCGGTGTAAGGATATAACCACCAAATCAGTAATTTCTCCGGAGGGAGGAAAGTAATTTTTGGGTGTTATTTCATGGTTTTTACAACTTGAAGTAATTGCAAATTAAATAAATGAGTCGATATATTAAAACCAGTATTGTATTGTTATGACGTCCGATCAACAAGCAATCCGAACCATTCAGGTAGACGATGAGGATCTGCCGCGTGTGACAAGATTCAAGTATCTTGGAACCACCAACACTGATGACAGCCTTCTTATCGAAGAGGTCAGTGTAAGGATATCCGCAGTCTGGATGAAATGGCGAGCAGCAACCGGCGTCACTTGTGACCGGAGGATGAAAGACAATCTCGAATAAAATATCTATCGTGCTGTCATGTTACACTGTATGGTTGCGGATGTTGGCCAACTACGACTGAGATAGAGCGTCCCTGGGCGTCATGGAGACTAATGCCTGTTGCTCACGGTAAAATTTTCTGTTAAATTCATTGTACAATAATTTAATTTTATAAAATTTCTGTTGCTCACGGTCAAATTCAAGTTTTATAAAACCTTTGATAAAACTTTTCATAAAATAGGACATGTTCTATTCCGTAAAATTAGTTTTACGAAACGAACCAATCAGCGAAGCTGACATCACGATGATGCTGGCACTACGTCGTGAGAAGATTGCGAAGCTCAATTGTAAACAAACACTTCTTTGTAAAATGTCAGGATCCGGGTGGACTAAGGAAGCTGTTAGTGTTTTACTGACGAATACCAGAAATATCCTTGTTTGTACGAAGTTAAAAGGCCGCTTTACCACAGCAGAAATGCAAGAAGAGAGGAAAAAAACACAATCGCCCAATTCCTATATGAATACTGGTCTTCTAACCTCAACTAATTTTCGACCAAGGACAGCAATCCTCTTCTTTTGATCCGATCCCGAGTCCAACATTTCCTGGCATTTCTTTTCTTCCTTTTTACCACTGTACAACATAATATAATTGCAGCTAAAGCAGCAAGTTTTGCTTTTGTTTGTTGGAGCCATTCTTTCAAACACATTCTAAGTTGAACAGCTGATTCTTGGTTTAAAAGTTTATCGATAGATGGCACCACATACACATGGTAGTTCAGAAGTAAGTTCATAGATGGCCATCCCGATGTTTCCACGGATTTTATAAAATAATTTTACCGTGAGCAACACAGCTTGTTTTCACCAAATTTATATAAAATTAATTGTACAACAAATTTTACGAAACATTTTACCGTGAGCAATAGGCGTAAGATGCTGAGATGGACAGCTGGCGTCACTAAACTGGATCGCATTTCTAATGAATCCATCGCGGACAGACTTTACGTTGCACCCGATTCAAGTAAAAACACGCGAGAGTCGTCTACAATGGTTTGGACAGGTACTGAGGGCAGACGCCAACACTATCGCGAAGACGTGTTACATGTTAGAAGTCGCCGGTAGGAAACCAAAAGGACGACCAAAACAGTGATGGGTCAGTACCCATCAAAAAGATCTGAAGAGCGTCAATCTCAACCCAGAAATGGCCAGAAAAGAAATAAATGCAGACAACGAAGCCATGCAGCGGGCCACGCCAGCAGGAGGGACAAATGCTGTACAAAACGAAACGGGTGTATATACAAATAAAGCCAAAAGACAAAACAAAGGAAATCTTCTCTCGCCTAAAGTTGTTACCTTATTTCTCACTAGTTATCATAGCCACTATATCACCAAGATATCTCAAACTGTCCACTCTTCCTATTTCACCGTACTCTACTGTTAGGTTTAAAGGTGCTGTTCGGATTATGTAGCTTGTTTTATCGACATTTATTTATTTATTTATTTATTTATTTATTTATTTATTTATTTATTTATTTATTTATTTATTTATTTATTTATTATAGTCCAAAGTATTCACGGGATATACAGTATATTATTAAATTACACTTGAGTAATTTTGTGTAACATTTTCTTAGTTGGATTATTTTTAATATTCTGTGTTATGGAAAAATGCAATTGCATGTATTAATTAAGATTAAAATAAATAATTCACATTCCTTTGAAGCCACCGATCTCGATAGCTGCAGTCGCTTAAGTGTGGCTAGTATCTAGTAGGGATTCGAGCACCACTGTCGGCAGTCCTGAAGATGATTTTCCGTGGATTCCCATTTTCACACCAGGCAAATGCTGGGGCTGTACCTTACTGAGTCAACAGCTGATTGCTTCCCACTCCTAGTCTTTCCCGTCCCATCGTCGTCATAAGACGTATCTGTGTCGGTGCGACGTAAAGCAATTTGCAAGAAATTCCTTTGAAGCCCAAATCCATGGTTAAATTTTAACCTTAATTGGTTAATTTGTCTGATTTGGGGGTTAGCTTTTTGTGATGTCTTTAAAATTAGCAAACATCTTTGGAAGGGCCCAATCCTCACGCCAAGAAGGTCACCTATATGGCGTCTACTAGAAAAAGGCCTGAACTAGACCTCTCTGGAGGCTATACGCTATTACTGTTCCCATGAAGGATGCTTTGATACAACGTTACTAAAATAATATCATCTCAGTTGTATTGTACAGTTCTCGTTCTGTTTCAGGGTGACCTCTTCAGCGGCCTCAACGACGGCCTACTTAGTCGTGCGGAAGCCCTCGCCGCGGTGGACATCGGTAAGCACCAAGCGAGCTCCACCCCCGGACTGCCACAACTGAAGCACGACATGATGTACCACCACAGTATGGGCGCGCCACATCCGGGAGCACCCAACGCCCGCCCACATCAGGTATATCAGTATAATTATGAATTGAAATTCCTTGAAAGTTAACTGAAGTTTGGGTGCACTTCAAATGCGGACGGGAATTATCATAGAAATATAAACATCCGATTATCCTTACTCCTCGATCCCTATTTCCATTTATCTTCTCTATCCTCGGTACAAGTTCCCTTATCAACATTTGTCCTATCCAATTAGATTTCATTTTTGTTATTGCCTTCAATATGCCTGTCACTTCCTTAATCCGCTTGAAAACTGCCTTGTCCTATTTGCTCATGTTGTTCTCTCCATCCACCTCCATAGCTCCATTTCAGACATTTTCAGGCACACATCTTCTTAACGTCCACTTTAATTCACCATACAAAGCGATTATCCATACAAAGCATTTAATAATTTTTTTCGTAACCTTAAAGCGACAGTGAGAAATCTAAGTTTTAGATAAGAGAATTTTCACATCAATAAATCAGATAATAAAATTGTCAGAATTAAGAAGAAACCCTGGTTTTATACATCAAACTCCCGAAAAGCCTTACGCCATATTTATGATATACTCTATTGATGTGAAAAATGAAATCGGGAACTTACACTTTATAACATATGAATAATTACACAGTAGAGATTTCCACCTATTCAATACTAAGATGTATTTACAATATTTACATTACATGGGACTAGTTTCAACCCTCCTCGGTGTCATCATCAGCCATATTAAAACATACACAATGTATGGCGAAATCCTAAAACATGTTTTTTAACGGTAAGAATCTTATGGATATATAGTTTACAATATGAAGTGTGGTTGAAATGTTGCAAATTAAAATGAGAGATATTGTGTGTGATGCACGTACTTTGTACTTTTACTCCAGACTTTTTAGTATGTATTATTTAATTACATTAATTTTTACTCACCTGCATCACACGTAATATCTCTCATTTTCATTTGCAACATTTCAACCACACTTCAAATTGTAAACTATATATCCATAAGATTCTTACCGTTAAAAAACATGTTTTAGGATTTCGCCATACATTGTGTATGTTTTAATATGGCTGATGATGACACCGAGGAGGGTTGAAACTAGTCCCATGAAATGTAAATATTGTAAATACATCTTAGTAATGAATACGTGGAAATCTCTACTGCGTTATAATTTATATGTTATTCTCAGTTCAATACGGACCAACAACATGAAATTCATAATCCTTGAACTTACACTTTCCATTAGGACTTGATAGGAGGACTATACAGTAATTCCATTATGGAGATGTATCTCCCGTATGCATTTATCAGATTATGCCTCTACTAATGGGCTTCTGATAAATTTACCTGCTGACCGTCTAAGAGGCCTGCCTCTCCCTTCAGGGAAGGAATGAAAACATTGGGTACTAGTCGTAGTAATTCACTTACGTACACCCAACACTGAGGTTATTAGTACACGCATAAAAAATACTGCCGTTGTCGAAGGTCGACAATGAACCGTTTTATATCACTGAAAAGGCAAACCTTTCAGAAAACATCGTTCATGAAGTCATCTCAGCTTTACATTTTGTAGAGTGTTTGCACATAGCATATTTGATCAACCTAAGAGATTTCTGTCGGGGAAGAGCCAAATATTAAGATT